>NC_041234.1:17175054-17175357 GCF_002837175.3 Physeter macrocephalus | reverse complement strand
ATCATACCACTCCCTTCTGGCTTGTAGAGTTTCTGCTGAGAAATCAGCTGTTAACCTTATGGGAATTCCCTTGTATGTTATTTGTCGTTTTTCCCTTGTTGCTTTCAATTATTTTTCTTTGTCTTTAATTTTTGTCTGTTTGATTACTGTGTGTCTCAGTGTGTTTCTCCTTGGGTTTATCCTGCCTGGGACTCTGTGCTTCCTGGACTTGGGTGGCTATTTCCTTTTCCATGTTAGGGAAGTTTTCGCCTATAATCTCTTCAAATATTTTCTTGGGTCCTTTCTCTCTCTCTTCTCCTTCTG
>NC_041234.1:17133755-17174754 GCF_002837175.3 Physeter macrocephalus | reverse complement strand
GTTTTATCTTGTTCCTTCATCTGGTACATAGCCCTCTGCCTTTTCATCTTGTCTATCTTTCTGTGAATGTGGTTTTTGTTCCACAGGCTGCAGGATTGTAGTTCTTCTTGCTTCTGCTGTCTGCCCTCTGGTGTATGAGGCTATCTAAGAGGCTGTGTGCTTGTGGTATTGAGCAAGTATTTGAACTCTGTGTGCCCATTGCTGTCTCCCATGAATTCTATAACAATAAAGATCATGTCTTATACATTTTCTTATTTCTTACTGCAAAATAGATCTCAGTTGTACAGAAGATACAGAATTGAGAGTTTGAGATGACAGAATAAGAAAATGTAGTAGGTGGAAAACATACATGTAGTCCAGGCCAGACTTATAGAGGAGGTGGCTCAGAATGAGCCAGGAATTCAACAAGGAGAACCAATATTGTTTAGTAATGAGTGGCTGGTAAATTGTGGGAGATGAGGAAAGGGAATAGTGATAGCAGACACCCATGATGGCAATCCTCGGAAGAAGACTCTGTGGAACACTAATTATTCAATGGGGGCTCCCTCTGTTTTTCCCCACCCCTCAAAAAAAAAGATTTCTGTAGTCTTATACGTTAGGAAAATGCTGCCTACTGTAGAGTTTCACAGTGTGTATGCAAGGTGCTTTGGAATCCTGCAGTAAAGATAAATATTTAACCCAGTTTCCCAAACTCATTTAACCATGGAACTCCTTCCACATACAGCCAATAGAAGCCACTGTGTCTAATGTTTTATGAAACATATTTTGAGATTCTTAAAAAGAGCTAATCAGCCTTGATAATTGGGAAGATGATGGTAACATGAGCAAATGCAGAGAAACCAGGAATAGGATCAAAATTAGAGAGCAATGGGGAGAGGGTTGTTTGTTTTGAGACATTAACTGGGAATTGTTGATGTGCTATCCAGGTGGGTGAATCATACAGGCATTTGGGATAGAGGACTGAAGCTAAGAAAAGTTAGAAATATTTGAGAATCATCTACATGGGGTTGATAGTAGTTGAAATTACAGAAGAGAAGAAGATTATAAAGAGAATGCATATACTAACAACAAAAGGATAAGAGAACCCTGGGGGAGTACAGATGTGTGCGCCTCATTTGATACTCTTAACCAGATCATGAGAAATGCTCATCCCTATTTTAGAGATGAAAAAACTAAAGCACACAGAGTTTAAGCAACTTTCTCAAGGTCACATAATTGTAAGCTGCAGACATGAGATTTTGACCTCTGCTCTAAAATTAGCTCCTGAGTTTGAGTGTTTGCATGTATACACACACACACACACACACACACACACACACACACATATGTATATACATATATATGTAAGTAATACATTTTTAAAATATTAAAAAAGTTTTTGTAGAGGCATAATGACCATATCATTTTATTGGGTTTCCTCTTTTAGTTATGTTTTTCTTTGAAGTACAATACATTTTGAGTTATTAGCCCAAGAGAAAGACACAGTATATTATTTTTGGCAAACCCTTCATTCATGAGAGATAATTATAAACCAGGCTGATCTCTGAACAATACTGGTTCCCTGAGAATAAATTCTTGCAATTGCATGTGCCATATTGAATTTGGGTTGCAGTTTTGGGGATAAAAATTAAAATAGGAAATAAAATATCAATTTTCCTTCCGTTATTATTTTATTATTTTTTTTTTTACTTTCAGCATATAAAATTATATTTATAGGGACACATTAAAATGCATTTTCTAGATAATTATTTCGCATAATTTAAGCAGTCATTTTGAATGACTTTGCATGGAGATAAAACAGTTCTATACAATCAAGGTTTGGCTTTGCTTTTGTTTGACCTACATTCCTTATTTTATAACTGTACCCTAGTTTTCACAATCCTAGTTCATATATAAATGTTCATGTCAGTTCACAACAAAACATTTTTTAAAAAAAGAAAAGTGTTTTTATTAGAGTTTTGACAGCAGTACCTAAGAGTATAATATAAATAGGTGCATGTACTTCAGTTTACAAATTACAGAGAGCTATGAGGAGAAAGCAAGATCTAATATAGAATCATTGCTTTCATTAAAGCACAGCTTTCCACCTGGAAATGACACAAACCCATTGAGATTATGCTAGCACACAGCAACACTACATGCATGCACACTCTGAGACATATTGGCCTTCTGCATCAGTGTTCAACCAAGGTAAAATAATGCACACCATTGAATATCAGACTTCCCAGCTCCCTTTCCTGGCTTCCTTTAAATTATCAAAACACAGTTGTCAGTTTCTTCCTCCTTTCCACATCGATTGTTTTATCTGCCACTCTTTATATTACAAGCATTCGCTTTGCTCTTGCATTTCAGCACAGTGATAGCAATGGCCATGACTTAGAGGCTTAGTGAAGTGAAGGACATATCATGAACAAATTAAACCCACTGTTTTCTTTATGGAAGCAGCTGCAGAGTGTTTCTGATTTTTTTTTTCCCCCTTATTTCGGTGTAGGTGCTAAGAAGGAAAATTTCATGGTTTCAAGGTCCAGAGCTAACTGAGACAGAAACATAAAAACAGGAGAGGCACCATGAAAGACACAGAAATGGAGACCTTTGAGCAAGACGATGAAAGCCACAGGTGGCTTGGGGACCGCAGGAAACAGAACAGAATGTAGGGTTGGGGTGAGTAGGCAGGCAGATGGGAGGCCACTGGAGGCTAGGCTCTGGTGGTGGTGCTGCTGAGCTTTGGCTGAGCGCCTACCCCAAACCTAAAAATAGCCAGCCTGACTTTTTTGTAGTGGCAGCCAGAGGCGCAGCTTTGTGGGGACTGGCTGTCTTTCTGCTTGCTTTTGACAAAGAGCGGAGGTGGGCCTGAGTGTGAACACCTGTAGAAACAGCAAGTGCTGAGTTTAGTTGTCAACACTGCTGAAGGTAATTTCAGAGTGTCACCCCAATTGATCACTTGGACCCTAGGAAATTTTTCTTCTCTCCTAAATCCCGCCCCCTTGCCCATAAAATATATATTTCTCGAGCTGATGTTAGAGTGATTGTCACTAAAGGGTTTTTTAAAAAAAATTACCAAAGCAATAATATCCTGTTTAAATGGCTAACTAGAATTTTATTTACTTAATTTAGTAGAATTTAAGAGCTTTAAATATACCTTTGGAAGCACTCAGGAAATAATACTTTCAGTCCTGTCAGTATAAAGGTAGACTCTTGCCCCTAACATCATTGTGTAAAAGTATCACCTCTACATTCTTTATATTCTAGCATATTCAGTTTGAAACTAGGATTTGGATTACATAAATTTTTTTCAGGAAAAAAAACTCATTCTTAATGTCTTTCAGATACACTGTAAATTAAAACACTGGGGTTTTGTTAAAGGTTCAGATTCTTATCCTTCTTTAAGTGATTACTGTTAGCCTTACAAAATTATTTTGAGCACAAAAATTTAGTTTTCCATGGCATGTTTTCCTTAATAGGCTTCTTTCTCATACTAACAGGTTGTGTGAATTAAAATGCAAATACTAGTTAATTGTTGCATCTTGTAAATGTATTAAGGTCCAACTGATATCTTTATACAAATTAGGAAAATATTCATTCTATAATATCAGTTGCAGAGTGGTTTTTTCACTATTCTCCTTGCTATTATTAATGTGTGATTAAATCACTGTTTCATACGTTTGCCACTTTAAGAACCAGAAATCAGAGAAGTAGTTTTAAACATTTTTATTGTATAAAAGGAAGTATCTCTTATCAAATGAAAATAAGTACAGTCTTCTCTATGAATCTACCAAAGATATGACTTCTGTTTTGGATTGTGTTTAGGGTTTTGTTTTGCGATTTAAATTTTTTTCCCTTTCATAGATACACATTTGGGGGTATATGGTTTGCTGACAGTATTTTCCATAGTAACCAGTGGTTTAGCTGAAGAGGATAATTATTGCATCTGGGGAATGCACATTAGAAACGTTTGACATTTCTGGTTCATATATAGGTGGAGAAATACTCTACCAGATGGGCGCTTATTTACTTATTTATTTTCCTGTCCAGAAATAACAGGCAATGTGTGAGAAAGTGTAGAAAATATTGGGTTGGCAGTCATAAGCAGGATCTCAGAAAGGTTGAATGGACCTAATGTGCTGAGAGTTGTGTTTTTTTAAACAACTTCCAGTACATAGTATTTTTTGAAACATCTGCGGATTAATGTTCCTGCCAGAGGGAATTACATTTTTTCAAGCACTTTAGTCATTATAATAACTCTGCAGATAATAATAACTTACAGCAAGTTTTGAGCACTTACGTTGTGGCAAATACTGTGGTGAGAGCTTTAAATACATTATATGAGTATATTCTTAGGACAGGCCTGCAAGGGAGCTATTATTACTCCCATTTTACAGATAAGGAAATCTAAGTTAGAACTAGGCTTACAAACCCAGGCCTCCTATTTCATAGCCCTTGCTGTTATGTACCACAGCATGCTACCTCTCTGGGCTCACTGTTAAACCTAGACCAAGGTTTACCAGCTAGCCCTATAGTTACCTATGTTAAACTAAACTTTTGGTGATGAGCACACTGTAGTGTATACAGAAGTCGAAATACAGTGTTGTACACATGAAACTTATATAATGTTAAAACCAATGTTACCTCAGTACAAAAATTGGTACCCATTGTCCGATATAGAGACCAGTTATATTTTTTTATAGCTGTTATTTCTCAGGCCTAGGATTATAAAGATACCAAGGTGAATCTAACTTGCTTCCAAATTTAAATGCCTCCAATTGTTCATTCATCAACATCAAATGACTGGGCCCAGTGAGTTCAGATTTAAGAAAAAAATATTGGTCATGTAATCGAATTCTTCACTTTTCAGAAAGGAAACTGAGGTGCTATCTTCTAAAGGGTAGAAGATAACACAAAAATTCTCAAACAAATGTTTCAGTAGCCAAAAAATAAAGCAAATCATCATACTGAAACTACTACAATCTGAGAAATCTATTACCACCTCAGAAAAGTACCACATCATTCTTCTCCACTGTTAATTATTCTGAAGGAGACGTATCACCTGTTTAAACATCTAAGTAATATATAATCAAACAAACAAATCTCCTGGGGTAATCATATTTACCACATACTTCTTAAGGGAAAATAAACATGGTTCTGTTTATATAAATTTAACATTTGAATAACTTCCCCAAACAATTTACTCTACCTGCAAATATTTTCTTTAGGGACAAATATGTTCCTATATTCCTGGACTACAGAAATAATTACCAAAGGTAGCAGGGTATCTATTTGATACCTGCAATTTGTGCTCCAGAGCACCCGTTGGGATCATGTTGAAATTGATCTCCAACTAGAATCTCATCCTGGTTTAGTTTTCCCTTCCCCTACGCCAGTCCCTTCACACCCTCGCTCTTTCAAGCACTTCCTCAATATATCATTGTTGCAAGCACCCTTGTCTCGAGCTCTGCTTGTGGGAACTCTGAACTAAGAGAGTCTTAATAAGAAACCAAAATTACCCGAACATACCTGTCGCTCAATGTATGAAAGTTTACCTACTTGGATCAATTTCATTTTTAGTCAATTACATCATTAGAATCTATGTCTATCTTTTAATCTCTATAAACCTACACATAAATACATAAGTGTAGGTCAGAACTATTTCAGTTATAAGTGACAAAAAAGCAGCAAACTAGTTTAAGGGGGAAAAAAAAAAGTAGCTTTACTGACTCATATAAGTAAAAAGTGAAGAGGTAGGACTTATTTCAGGCACAGTTAGATTCAGGAGACCAAGTAATGCCATCTGGCTCAGTATGTCTCTCACCCTCTCTCACCTTTGCTTTCCAGTTTTGGGCATTCTCTGTCAATATGGCATCCATATTAGTCTCAGGCTTATATTATTGTACCTCAATTCCAACAGGAAACAAAAACATCATTCTCCCCAAAGAAGACCCAGGATTACTATGATTGACGCTAATAAAATCACCTACACATTCCTAAACGAGTTAACAGTTTGGGAATACAATGTTCCGTGGGCATGTTCCATCATATGCCCACTCCTGAAAGCAGGAGTGAGGTAGGCCCTACCCAACACCATCAGAGAAGAGCAGGGGTAGGCCAAGCCAAACATGGTAATGAAAAAGAAGGTGAAATGTGTAGTATGCATAATAAAACTGTAATTCACTGTATGCCCAATACTGTATGTGTGGGTGAGAGTGTACTCAGTAAACCTCATAGATACAAGAAAAATATTGTGCTTTCAGTCATTTCAAATAGATACCCTGCTATCTTTGGTAATTATTTCTGTAGTCCAGGAATATAGGAACATATTTGTCCCTAAAGAAAATATTTGCAGGTAGAGTAAATTGTTTGGGGAAGTTATTCAAATGTTAAATTTATATAAACAGAACCATGTTTATTTTCCCTTAAGAAGTATGTGGTAAATATGATTACCCCAGGAGATTTGTTTGTTTGATTATATATTACTTAGATGTTTAAACAGGTGATACGTCTCCTTCAGAATAATTAACAGTGGAGAAGAATGATGTGGTACTTTTCTTAGGTGGTAATAGATTTCTCAGATTGTAGTAGTTTCAGTATGCTGATTTGCTTTATTTTTTGGCTACTGAAACATTTGTTTGAGAATTTTTATGTTATCTTCTACCCTTTATTCAGTTTCTAAATTAGACACATAAATGTAGAAATTGTATAGTAAAATTTCTAGTCACCCACCTTTTCTGTTAAGTTTGTCACCTAGAGACCCAAATTACTTTTCATATTTCAGCATCTAACACTGATTACTCTGATAGTTACATTAAATCCCCCATTTAGCAACCGATGTAAGTTACTGTTTTAAAATTGCCATCCTTTGAAAGTACATATTTATTATCTAATTTCAAATATTTATGGTTCCCTATTGATGATTTTGGATAACTTCAGACTGTGCTCCAATTTTCCGTAACTGTCTATGAAGTCAGTTTTTCTACTTTGTTAAGATTTTAATGGGATATAGCCTGTGTATTAGCGTATGAAGTAGCTTTTAAGGGTAAAATTTAATCATAGTTCTGTCTCCTTATTTAAAGGCTACAGGCATCAGTCAGTTTGGCAATAAACACTATTTGGCTGCCTTAAGGGTCCAGTGACTGACCTTGAGTTGAAATCTCAGCTGCCTGCATCATGTGACCCTCAACATTCTGTTTTTATCCCAGTAGTAATGAATACCTTACATTCAGAGAGACCGGAGTGACTTAGAAAAGAGATTTAGTACTTTTCAAAGAAATGCAGCACTAAAAGTTACATGATGCTTTTCACTTCAAAACAAGCAGAAGATCTTTATTCTGGTAGAGCAGTCCAATTTAATTTGCACTTGTGTGATGAAAATGTGCTACACATTCTCATTAATTTATGAGATTTTTGTCGTTTAATTTGTATTTATAAACCTTTTTATTTAAAATGAATGACATGGTATTTTGACAGTATGGTTTACTCATTGTATGGGATAAATTGAGGTACGGCAAAAAGTGATCATGGTAAATTTTACATTTTTAATTAAAACAAAATACCTGCATCAATTAGAACCAGGTTTGGCTGCAAGTAACAGAAAACCTGAAATAGTGGTGGGTTAAATAAGAGAGATTTATTGCTCTCTCACAAGAAACAGGTCCAGTTGTAAGCAGTACATTGCTGGCAGAGCAGGACCATGGTCCTCAGGGACCCAGGAACCTTCCATCTTGCTATGGTGCCCTCTCAAAGTTACGTCATGGTCTAAGATGGCTGCTGGACCTACAGTCTCTTTCCAGGTGGCAGGAAAAAGGAATCCAGCCGAGTAAAAATAGTACACGTTCAAGCTGAGTCAGCTCCCTTTGAACAGGTTTCCCCTAAGTTCCACTGGATTCTTTGCCTACTTTCACTTGTAGTAGACTGTGTGAAAATAGTCAAATTCATTCTTTTATTGCAATTGGTGTTGAAAGTTTTGTTCAAATCTCTGGTAACAGTACTTTTGAGCATTCTGATTTCCTTTCTCTGAGGGCATAAATCCATGTTACTAAGTTGTTACTAAATATTTGTGAATCGTAGCTCAAATTTTCTATAAAATTCCAGTTTGGAAGCCTTGGAGATATTGATACATCTGTTCAACATTTTGCCCAATAATCTGTATGAGTTTTTCATCTAAAGAAACCATAAGTTTAAAAACATTTTTAATACCATGAGACCAAAGAAAATAAAAATATTTCTCTCTGTATACTGTCTTCAAAACAAATTGGTTCTCTTTGCTGGCACTAGTGGGCGCTGGTGATGTTCTACCAAAGTCCCCTTTACCAAGTCAGTGCACCCATCCCTCAGCTGCTGAAAGTGCTGGCTGCTCACAGCAGCCTCCTTCCCTGGAGAATTGCCCTTGCCCTAAAGGGTGCCATGAGCCTGAAGGCCACATGTCCCTCATCCCAGGTCAACTTGAAGCCAATGACTAACAGGTGGGAGGGTACGAAAGCCCAACCCCGTTGCCACAAGGTGGGACCAAATCTGTGCTGCAATTTGTGCTCCAGAGCACCCGTTGGGATCATGTTGAAATTGGTCTCCAGCTAGAATCTCATCCTGGTTTAGTTTTCCCTTCCCCTACGCCAGTCCCTTCACACCCTCACTCTTTCAAGCACTTCCTCAATATATCCTTGTTGCAAGTACCCTTGTCTTGAACTTTGCTTGTAGGAACTCTGAACTAAGAGAGTCTTAATAAGAAACCAAAATTACCCGAACATACCTGTTGCTCAATGTCTGATACACTTAAAACTTTATCTTAAAAAAGAGGGGTGAGAGATTTTAGTATAGTTGAAACTATTCAGGAGAATTGTGAAGCCTTATTTTTATGTCTCCATCCTAACTTCTCTACCTTTGGGAATATAGTGG
Organism: Physeter macrocephalus; assembly: GCF_002837175.3. NCBI lineage: Eukaryota > Metazoa > Chordata > Mammalia > Artiodactyla > Physeteridae > Physeter > Physeter macrocephalus. Next base: position 17,165,871 of record NC_041234.1, on the reverse strand, counting down.
TTCCTTCTGGTTTGAAATATCTGTGATTCTGTACTCTGTTTTGCACATAACAGGTTGATCCTGGAAAATAATAACCTCACTGACAGCTTTTGCCGTAACAACTTGCACAGAGTAAATGCTCAAAATATATCCATAAGATTAAATTGATCCATTGAAATTTACGTTCCTTTTTTGGTAACCTCTCCATAGTTCTGCAAGTATCTGTTCAAAGTTGGGAAATTACATGGACTAATAGAAAAGGAAGACAAAAATTGCATGAGCATTTATATATATAATACAAGTGTAAGTGTATGTATCTGTGGAGGGTATGACATTGAGGATTCAATTTGAGGTCCTAAGTTATTGATTTTTCTTTTTTGAGGGAGCAGGTGGTAAGGGCGAGGGTTAGTTAGATATGGATAATAGGGAATAATGGTAAAATAGCCTTTTGCTAGAGAAAGTATCAGCAAATTATAATCTTATCAAAATTATCAATGTCATACAAGTGAAAATGCATGACGTTTGTCTTTATCATTCCCCTCGTACTCACTACTGTCCCTCCACGTACAAATGCTGTTCATCAACACTTAACACACTCTCTCTCACACACACGCACGCGCGCGCGTGCGCGCACACACACACACACACGCTTTTCTGTACTCATCTTTCAGTGCCTATGTGCCTGTTCTCTGGTGAAGCCATGAATCCTATGTAGGTAACTACATCTTCTAGAAAGTTCTAATAGCAGGTTCCTCTTGTTTATGTCAACTCTCTACCCTATTTCATCTGAGTTTCTATTTATACAACATATTTGTTCTTCTGACTCAGGGGAATTTTCAGGACACAAACTTCTTGACAGCCTGAATTAGTGCAGGTCCAATTCAAAAACAGAAGCCTCCAGATTAGAAATCTTAGAGCTAAAAAAGTGCTGAACAGAAACAGGGTGTGACACGGACTCATGCAAAACTAGACTAGGTGACAGAGTTACTCATCACACAGGAATCTTGGCAAGGGGTGAAGTGCGTGTGGAGAAGGGGTTGGCTTGGCCTGAGTAGTTGAAAATCAGGAGCGTTAGAGAAAGAGTTCCTCTTATGGCTGGAGAGACACAAGGTTGAAGGCTGCACCTTGTTCCCAGCTTATGTGCAGGAAGTAATAGATGAATGGATAATAAGCAAGTAATAGTAATAAGAAGATTTGTTACAAAGATTATGGGGGAAAAATGAGAGTTTGAGGGGTAGCTGTTTAGAAGAGCTGCATATGTGAGTAGTATTAAATAGAGAGGGTGTCAAGTTCATAAATGTAACCTAATACAATTCTAGACCTCCATCAGCTCTTAAAATTCTACAATTCTTGAAAGTATGCAATCCATACCAACATTTCATGGATAAAGAAACTGAGGCCTGCGGGGTATTAAGTGACATGCCCAGGACTTCAGAACTGTTAATGGCAGAATCCAAACTCAGCGTGTAGTAGTGGTGAAGGGCTCTCCAATTCAAATTCTAGCTCTCCCATTTATTCACTGCATAATATATATGCACCTCAGTTTTCACATCTGTAAAGTAAGGTTAATCACTGTACCTTTTTCATAAATTCTGATTCCAGTAATGTGATTATAATAGAATCTGACATCATTAGATACTCATTAAATGCAAGCTGGGTTGTTGTTACCCTTTGTTCTTCCTCAGATGCTCTCTAAGATGACAGCATCAAATGGCTGGTGCCAGTTCTGCCACTTAATCATTTTAAGACTGTAGACAAATTTCCCCGTATCTCTGAGCTTTTGTTTCCTCACCTGTAAAATTCTGGGAACAAAACCAGCCCCTTTGCACCTGGTTTCAATGAGGATTAAATGAGATAACTTATGAAAAAGTCTCAGTATATAATAAGGCGTGACACATAATATGCAGTAAATAAATCACTAAATTTGTCTTATATTTATTCCTTTCAATGAAAGTTAACTGTAAAACAGAGCGGAATGAATATTTGTTCATTCACAATAAAAGATAGTATGTTTCTCTGTCTAATCATCGAGGAAACTGCGACTAAAAGAATTTAAATGTCTTTCTCAGAACTATTAAGAGGCTAATCCATATTTCAAATGCAGGTATATCTGATTCTAAAGTCCATGTTATTTCTACTTCATCATACTACTTTTTTATAAAGTGCGAATAATATTTCGTAAATCATAATATTGAATGACAAAAATATATAGTGCATAATATAGCAGGTGCTGAATAAACGGTTCCTTTCCCTCCTTCCCTAGGGAAGAAATATTGTTCCTCCTTGGTTTAGCTCCTGTATTACCAGCCAAGTGCCTTAAGCACAGTTAGAGGATGTTGGCCTCATGGTGTGGAATTTCAGGCAGCCATTTTGATTTTTGTACTGAATCAAGCTCTCCTCAGCTCTTCAGTTCTCTTCGAACTATAAAAGGTCTTTCAGTTGCCCCCACGTGGATTGATTTCAAAGCCACAGTAGATAGAACGCACTTCTGTGCATGAGAGCCAAGGTCTTACAACTTCCACAAGAAGGGGAGGAGATATGGTTAAGATTGGAGGACACGTGACGCAAAGCATGGCAACCTGAGAATATTTCTGGCTACTTTTTTTTTTTTCAAAACAGATCAATAGGCATGATAGAATTTCATGCATGAATTTCATAACAGGGCTTTCTCAATTTTATGTTAATATTTAAGTGATCATCTTTAATGCCCATCCTTTTTCTTTTTCTTCCTTGAATCCTACCCTAAATCATCTCATCTTTTTTTTTTTTTTACTTTTTCCTGATTTTAAGCTTAACCTGATTTCTTGAGAATCATGAAATTTAAGTCTTAATTCTTTAGTCAAGTCCTCCTTGTCCATCCCAGTACAAACTGTTATCTCCTTCCCCTAAACGTCTCATCTGCATTGTTCATCTAGTTGTTATACTGCATTAAGTTAATACAGGCAAATATAAGCCTTATAAATCTAGACACACACAGTCCAATTTTAGACAGATGTCACATTTCAGGAAAACAGTAATGAAAAGTTAGTAATCCTGTACTTAAATTTCTTAAAAATTTTAAAGCAGATATAAAAATCTTCAGCAACATTTATTTCTCAGTTTTCTGGCTCCTTGTATCACGGGAGACTTTCATTTTCCACTGCGCAGGAAACTCACCATTTCTCACTACCATTCCTCACTTCAGTAACTTCCTTTTCCCTGACCACTCTGCATATGCACAGAAGATGCATTCGTAAGAGGTGAATTTCAAAACCATTAGCAGTCCCTTTGAGAAGTGAGATGTATTCTGCTTGTCTTGTTTTTCCCTTGACTGTCAGGTGAGAGGACTCTTGTCATTCCCTCATTCCCAATTCTACAAGGGTTAGAGAATCTCAAATGTTATTTTGGTAGTTGCTGATCCTGTTATATATGTCAACCATTTTTCTATGTATAGATAATTCCACGACTAGAGTTTAAGGTCCTTATAAATAGGGGCTACTTATTATTCATCATTGTAGCTCCTCTCGTTCTGCCCTCTTATTTTCTGACATAATGTCTTGAATTTTTAGCACTTTGTACATTAAGCACTCTGCAGTGATTTGGTGAAATATAGAGCAAACTGTATGAATTATCTGATCTTATTGTGCTGTAAAACATAATAATAGAAACCTAAATAGACTCTGATAAATCATGCCTTTTTCTTTACTCTTTGGAATATTTTACTGATATTAATTCTCTTGCTTGGATTGCGAAGTTCTTCTGAGAATTCCAGCATCTAATAATGTTATCGTTCCATCAAACTTATCATTCTTAGCTGGTATTCTATTAAGCCGATATGAATAGACTACTGTTTATGAGATGAGGTTATGCACTTTAATGTCTAGAAGAAGCAAAAGTAATGAATACACACATTCTACCATTGAGAAGATAAAGTACAATTTTTCATTCTTTTCTATTCTATATCTCTCTTGCATCTGTGTATATTTTTGGGCACAAGACAATAATATAAAGGTTTCTAGTTATCAAGTCATAGACTTAGGGAAATAATACACAAACAATTACCTTTTTGATAAAAATATTTAAATATGGTAGCCTTTTAGCCAATATTAAATACATTTCTATTTAAAAATATAATTAGTGGTTTTTAATTAGTAGATGATCATGGATCCTTTAAAGAAAATCAAATGTGAGCACCGAGTCCAACCTCCAGATAATGGTATATACATACACGATACTTTTGCTTATATTTTAGGAGATTCAAAGACCTCTGGGCTTCAAGTTAAAAACTTGTTCTCTAAGTAAATTTAAAGACCGAGTTATAGGGCTTCCCTGGTGGCGCAGTTGTTGGGAGTCCGCCTGCCGATGCAGGGGACGCGGGTTCATGCCCCGGTCTGGGAAGATCCCACGTGCCGCGGAGCGGCTGGGCCCGTGAGCCACGGCAGCTGAGCCTGCGCGTCCGGAGCCTGTGCTCCGCAACGGGAGAGGCCACAACAGTGAGAGGCCCGCGTACTGCAAAAAAAATAAAAATAAAGACCTAGTTATAGAAACTGTAACTAAATTGATGTACAGACTGAGTTGTAGAAAAAAATACTGTGTTGAAATAAAGTTTTGGACTAATTAGCATGTTTAACTAATAGAGATATGGGCTTTACTGAATCTTGGTTTTTTTCTGTGGTTTAAAAGCAACATGTGTTACGTATGATATTTGAACTTGTGATTTCTAAAGCCCCTTCTTAGTAAATTGTTTTTATACCTTCGAAGAAGAATGATGTTGATCAGATCTATCCTATGGCAAGTATCTAGATGTATATACTCTCAGTCACCTGGTGATTTCTCTCTTTTTTAAATTATTCATGGTGCATATTCTGGGGGGGGGGGAATGTTATTGGTATATGCAAGTGCATGTAACATTTAACATTATGTGATTAAGTCCCTTTGGTAGAAATATAGTCAACTTTAGACTAATCATGTTTTTAGTTCTTGGTGAAATACTTAGTACTAAAGTGTTAAATGCAGAGTGAGATCTTAGTGGATACTACCTCAAAAGTGTAATCTCTCCCAATAGTGTTTATTTCGTGAAAGTTGACTCTTTTTGGCTGTTTGAGAACCAGAATTGTATAGGTATACATGGGGCTGGTGAAGGACTGGTGAGGACCAAACCACTCTTTCCCCTTGTTCTAAATTCTCTCCCTTATTTATTGTTGGTTGGTGTATACCATGTCACCAACAATATAATAAGGCACTACATAAATGTTATTTCACTCTCCTACCACCTTCTGTCATTTCTTTCTTCTAATAGGTTCTTACTTTCTCTTCTGTTTCATGAACAATATCCAAATATCTGTCAGAAAAGAAGTGTATCTGACTATTCTAACTTGATAAAGTTCGACAGAAAATTACACGACTTGTTTCTTAATTATTTTGCACTATTTACTAAAAGTACAAGATGGACGGACATTTGAGGGATCTCTGTGTGGAGGCATAATCACATACATAGGAGGAGTTGATTTTAAGAGATTAAGAGAAACCTATGAATAGATTTTTAAAAAAAAAGGAATCAGGACAATATGCTAGACTGTAACCAAAAGTGGAAAAAACTGTGAAAGAAATAGCTTTAGAGGTCTCAAATCTGCTTTCAGAATGCTGGGATCTAGTTTTCGTAAATTAGAGTTCTCAATAAATGTAGGACAAGTCCCAGCTGTACCATGGCATTAACATTAAAAGTAAGACACATCTTGTGTCTACTTTTCCCTTAAATCCCAGCGGTTTCAAACAAGAGGGTCAAAATAAATTCCCGTGCCACTTTCTCTTCCCCATTAAGCAGGTCTCATCTGTTGTATTTCCGTTTTTTGGTTTTTTTTTATTTTTTTAACGTTTTATTGGAGTATAATTGCTTTATAATGGTGTGTTAGTTTCTGCTTTATAACAAAGTGAATCAGCTATACATATACATATATCCCCATATCTCTTCCCTCTTGTGTCTCCCGCCCACCCTCCCTGTCCCACCCCTCTAGCTGGTCACCAAGCACTGAGCTGATCTCCCTGTGCTATGCGACTGCTTCCCACTATCTATCTATTTTACATTTGGTAGTGTATATAGGAGGGTAGTGTATTTCCATTTTGAGGCATTTAGACATCTGAGAGAGATAGTTTAAAGAGAAAGTACTCAATCCATCTGGTCTGGGTTTTCCAAAATTACAGAAGTTATTTCAGTATCATTAAATTTGTTAAGAGTATACAACAAAATCTGGAGAACTGTGACTCATTAGTGAAGTGATCCACTAATGTGCACTTTGATGCCTTAAATATAAACTTGCATGTTCTTGATTTTTTTTCAAGGATTTTTATCCATCTTCTTAACTGAATCTTGGCCCTCTTTAAAGATACAATTTTCCTGAAACACCTCAAGTTCTTCCAAACAAAAAATCAGTATCATTGATAAATCTCTAGAAATAATGACAGAAATAAAAAGATGGAGACACAAAGCACCAATATCAGGAATGAAACTACAGATTCTGCAGTCATTAAATGTATAATAAGGGCATACTATGAGCAACTTTACAACAACTTTACCTAGAAGTGGACCAATTTCTTGAAACCCAAAACTACAAAACTCAAGCAAGATGAAATAGACAATCTGAATAACCCTATAACCATTAAAAATTGAATTTGTAACTAGAAAACTCCTGAAAAAAATTCACTCTATTATTCCAAATATTTAAAGAGAAATAGCAATAATTTAAATGAATTTTTAACGCTATGGAAATCAGTCACACGTCTATGTACTATTTAGTGAGCATGCAGAAACCAGAATTTAACACACAAAACCATTTACAGTAATTCCAAAGAAAATTAATTACATAAGTATACACATAACAGAATATGTATAGGACTTATATGTTGACATTTACAAAATAATGATGAAAGAAATCAAAGACCTAAAGAAATGGAAAGATATACATTGTTTAAGGATTGGAGTGCTCAGCATAGTAAAGATGTAATTTCTTATCAATTTTATCTAACGATTTAATGCAGTTACTGTTAAAATCCCAACAAGATTTTGTGTAGACATAAAGAAGTGTATTCTAAAATTTATATGGAAAGTCCCTACAATAGGTTAAAAGCTTGAAAAAGTAGAATAAAGTAGGAAGAATCACACTACCCAATATTAAAACTTACTATATACCTATAGGAATCAAAACTGTGTGATACTGACAGGAGGGTAAACACATAGATCAATGGAACTGAATAAAGAACCCAGAAATAGATCCACACCAAAATGCCAGACTGATTTTTCGTGAAGGTGCAAAATCATTTCAATGAAAGAAGGATAGCATTTTCAACAAATGGTGATGGAGCAACTGAGCAACCATAGGCAAAACAAAATGTACTTTGATCTAGAAATCACACCTATACTGCAAAAATTCACAGATTAGAATGAGATAAATCTCTTTTATACATAAACCACGTCTATATTGCCTTATCTGAGATGGCTGATATTGTAGACACTTGCCATTTGTGGCTACTGAGCACTTGAAATGTAAATGGCATGAATTGAGATGTGCTGTAAATGTAAAATACGTACAGGATTTTGAAGACTTAGTGTGAAAAAATAATATGAAATATTTCAATAATTTTATATTGATTACATCTTGAAATGGGAATCTTTGGGATATGTTTGAATAAAATATATCATTAAAGTTAATTTTACCTTCTTTATATTTTTAATGTGGGTATTAGAAATTTTTAGATTACATATATGAGTTTCATTATTTTTCTGTTGGCCAGAGCTAGTATACTGTATAATTTCCAGTTTCAGCTTCTTTATATTTGAATGAGAATTAAAAGATATCTGTGATGCAACCTGCTTAGAGAGCTAAAGATTTTTATTATTTTTATCCAAGTTTCACATTTGTCTGGCCAAATATTTGAATCTTTTTTGCTATTATATTTATCGATTATTTCTAAAATGTTCCATTTAGTTTTTGCATAAGTAAAAATATTTTGTAATTATATTCATTTCAACAATAAATATTGAGTATAATCTATTGTAGTTACTTGGGGATTACAAAGCCCTTGTCTTTGTGGAACTGAAATTTGTCAGTTGATAATCTTAACTTATGTAGCTGTAGAAATAAGTATAGCTGGCTTAATTAAGTTGGCTTGGGTACATAATCAACTAGTGGGACCAGAAGCTATGTGCCTACCAGAGAGTTGAGTATTATCTAAAAGAATCCATCTTACCCTTAAGCATTAGCCAGTGTGCTTTCTAGGAGAAATACAGAGTGTTTGTTAATTTAGCAAATTGGATAAGTAGACATTGGTTATATGGAGATCTGTTCAGAGCTCCTCCTGTGTACTTTGTCCTATTGACTGCTTTTCGAACTCCCTCCCTAGACTCCAAATTCATCAAGAGTTTTCATTTCTCATTGGCATATATGCCAATGATTGGTAAATAATAAGTAGCAAATAAACTATCTGATGAATGAAATACTTAGAGAAAATATTGTCAGAGTTTAAGCCAATCAATCACACAATTCAAGCCAGATCCCCTAACCTATTAAATCTTGACAATTGACTTCAATCTTTAATTCGTATGTCTGGACATTGCCTGGAAGGAAGTGTCCATCTTTGTTCAGTCCTTTAAAGTGAGCATTTGAAATTGGTTTATACTCTCATGTAGACATTTTTGTTGTTGTTTAGAAATATATTTAATGGGATCCTTAGACTGGATTCAGAGGAAAAGTAAGCTGTCATCCAAAGATTGTTAACCCCATCAATAAATTGGTAGCTCTAGGGCACACAGAGCACTTGTATTGTTTCAGTGGCCTTAGTGTCCAGTAAATTTACTCCAATAAATAGTAACTAAAGCAGTTTTCTTGACAGTTACATTTTCTAGCCATTGATTTTCGTAAATGTACGGCATTTAGAATTCTGAGAGAGCTTTAAGTAAGCTTGAGTTCAGTTGAAATGATATGAATAGTGATTTGGTTTTTCTGTTCATTAGATAATATAGGCATTTATGTAATTAGGAGGTTCCAGTAATCTTAAGAGTAGATTGGATGAAAAACAAATGTTCAAAAGCCTTTTGTGAATGCAAGAAAATCAATAGAGGCAGAAAAAAAATAACTGTCTTGTAGAGAGTTGAAGAATCTATCTTATTTGGAAATTCAGAAATATTCAGTCATTTGTGTGTTCTTTGCCAGTTTTACTGCTCATACAATAACCCCTCTTCTATACTGCCTTTTATTTGAACTCCTCAGTTCTATAATTGATTATATTTCACTTAGGAATCTACCTGCATCCTTCCTGCCATCAGTAATGCTGGCTAACCCCCAGCCACATTCAAGGCATCATCAATATATCTCGGTGTACTGTGTTTGATCCTGTAACTTTTCTGGCAATTTTGATAGTTTCTCCCTCATCTTCATTTTGTTTTCTGTGGTTCTTTTTCTAGCTTCCATTTACCTGTTTTCTCTTCCTCCTCAAAAGGGCTCATGTGGATTGTATCTCCCCAACAGGTTTATTTACCTTCTTGATGTTTCCAAATATGGTAAATTGAAATCTATCTGAAGACCTAAATTATCTGAATTCAAGTTTATAAGAATCAGCTGTATATCAAGAATTTTCTAGGATTTAATTTCAAAGCCAACATTCAGGGCATGGCTTATGATCCATACCAAATACCTGAGCCCTCTACTCTCTCAGTACTATAATGTGGAAAATGAAAGTCATAATTAAGACTGAGCAGTGTTGTAGGATCCTAAAGTTCCTTATAATGGTAAAAAATATACAGTGAATAAAGTTACTTCTATTTTTTTTATTATTCAATACTCTTATGACAGTAATTGCCACACTGTATGTACGTTTATCTTTAACTATAATCCTAGTTTAATCAGACAATTTCATTTCAGTACATTGTATAGAACTCTGGAAACTTAGCAATAAAATATTTAAACACTGAAGTACATACACACACACACACACACACTCACGCTCGCTCTCCTCTTCCTCCACCAATCTTTCTCATTATTTTAGAATTTTATAGCCATGGTCTTACATGACAAAACAGAAAGAGTGCTGTTTGTTTGCCTGTCAAATTATCTCTATCAAGCCACTAATGGGTGCTTACTTTGTGCCAGGCACTGTTCTAAGCACTTTGTAAATATTAACTTATTTAATCCCATAAAACTTTTAAAATAGACACAATATTATTCTCACTTCATAGATAAAGGAATTATGACACTGGGTGATTAATGAACATGCTCATTTTCACACTATTCTGAAGTGGTAAATGGAAACTAACTCTGGGCCATCTTATTCCCAAGTCCCATGCTTCCAATTCTTTGTCTCTGCTATTTCCATGCATGGTATCTCTATGAGAAGTTTCGGTCCCCTGTGCTTAAAGATAAATATAATAATTAAGCCATCTTATTTCTCTATATTCATAACTTGATCCCCAAATTATTTTTGCATGCCAAACACATTTAAACAGGTTTTCGTTATACAATTCTTCTTCTGAGTAGAAATTGGCCCTAAAATGCAGGCAAAAAAATTATATTTAAGCTGAAATAAAGTTTAAAAAAATGTTTCTGAGTGAAGGGTATATGTGAATACATGGTTTGATTTTTGAAACTTTCCTGTAAATCCCAATTTGTTTTAAAGTATAAAGTTGAAATATTTCAAAGTAATATTAATCAAATTGGAAAATATAAATTAGAGCAGTACTACTTAGTACACAAATTCCAGGGCACACCATTCACATTATATTCTATATGAATGGTGCTCCCTGAGGTTGTGCAATAAGGAAGACCTAAAGTAAAGTAATTTAATTTACATTAAAAGCTGTAGAAGAATAACAACAGAAAAATAAACTGAACAAAAGACAGTAATCTGGATTACACCTGGGTTTCCATAGTCATGTTTTTGCTGTTCTTCATTAGAAATTGTTCAAGCACTGTTTCCTACCACAGTAAAAATGCTCAGGACCTCTCAGAAATCGATCATTTGTTAATATTACCAGTACCTAATAGGAAGGCAGGGACAATGTTAGCCTCATTCGCAGATGTAATCTCAGAGCCAAGACAGTACCTGGTCTACAATGGGTACTTAATTTGTGGACTGGATAAGCAAATCAGTGAATAATGGATGATGTTGGTGGTGCTTTTCTACTTTAAACTATTTTCAAATACACTCATATTCTACTAATAACCCTCTACATTTATGTGGATAGAAATTTATTCTTTCATTTGATGGAATAGTAAAAGGCAGCATAGTTTCAGTTACTCATCCAAGTTTACCCAGTGAATACAAGTATGTATATGCGTGTATGTGTGTGTGTATATATATGTGTGTGTGTATACACATATATCTATACATGTATACACACACTCAGAACTAAAGCCCAGCCAAGACTTGTAGACCAAGTTTCCTTTTACTATACTACTTTGAACTGAAAAGAGGAAAAATCATTGAGAAAGGCAGTTTATTTAAAAGTAGACATAAATGTACAAACCAGGGAACACAGTTTTCTAGATACATATTCCATAATACCAGAGAAAATAAGAAGTACATTCAGTGAAATAGTTAATAGAATAGTGACCTGAAAACTTCATAATTCAAAATAAATCCATGTTTTCAGAATTTAGAAATTGAGTATTTTCTTTGTTGAATTCATCTGCATATAGGAAATTATGCTATATTTTTTACTAGATGTTTTAATTTACTTTAAGAGTATTGATTACCATTTGGAAAGGGAAATATTTTTCAAATTTACCTATGTTTCTGGAAGAAAAATTCTGTTCATCTCTTTCTCACATCTCCTCATATATCTTATTTCATTTTTAATTTCCTGCAAACTTTTCTTTCCTGTTAAATTATTCCTTTCACTTTCTCAGTGATGACTGATAATGATAATGTTGAGATATGTTTCCTTCTAGACTACCATCCAATCTATATCAATCACTCCGTCATGCTTTTAAAATCTGGACTCCACTACTGAGATCTCTCCTGGGCTGTTATTCCTGTATCTTACCATCTCCCAATTCCCATGCTAAGCGCTTTTTGTTCCTTCATCATCCTTTTCAATCAGTTCAGAAAGCTGTTCCTCATATCCCATTCTGTTGCTAAAATGACACCATTAGTCACTTTCAGTTACCTTCCTTTCTTCCTATGCATTAAAACTTCAGAGTTTACCTAATCCTCAATTTCTACTCTACTACAGCTTTTTTGGTTTGACTTTTAACATCATATCATCCTGTCCTGTGTGTTTTCTTTCCATGACTCTTTTTACTCAATGCCCTTCTTCTGATGCTGTGACCAACTTCATTATAGTTTCTATGCAAGAAATAGCATTGTTAATTACAAAGTTTTCTCTTTTTTCCTTTGTTTACTACTTACTTTGTTCTGGTGCTTATTTTTTTTTAACTGGGGTGAAGTTGACATATAACATTATATTAGTTTCAGGCATGCAACATAATGATTCACTGTGTGTATATATTGCAAAAAGATCACCACTATAAGTCTAGTTAACATCTGACACCACACATAGTTACAGGTTTTTTTCTTGTGATGAGAATAGGATCCACTCTCTTAGCAACTTTCAAACATACAATACAGTATCGTTAACTGTAGTCACCATGCTGTACATTGGTACTTATTTTAGTGTGTTTTTTATAAATAACTAGAGTAACGGATGTTTAAAAAAAACACATAGATGAATTGTGATCCTATGTTGTTCCTTGGTTGAGAAATAGTTCATTCCTGAATATTATTATTTGTCTTTCTCTAAGTGCATTTTCTTCATACTTCTTTCTCTTATTTATATTCTAAATGTGTCTCTAATTTAGGTGGAAGAGTTGGAATTATTCATTGTTAATAGTTATGAATCATACTTCCTAAAGATAGACATGTATTATCAAAAATGCTGCAAGAAGGCAGCTAGCATTGTCCCCACGCATTCTCCACATTTCCTCAGGCCACAGAAAAGGTCTTTAATGGATATTATTGATTATTGGATGCTCTAAGACTAAGAAGGAATAAAAAGTGATCTGCTTCTGTTGCAGAAGTTTAAGGGAGTTTCCCCTGAACTTTTTGCTCACACTTCCAATTATGAACTCATAATACAGAAAGAAACTTGTGATTTTTATCATGGAATGCTGAAACCCAAACTGGCATGTAGGAGGAAGGAGCAGAAGTTCTGTGGGTTTGCCAGGATGGTAAGGACATGTTGTCTTGAGAATTACTTATTAAAGCCAGTGAGTGTATTAGGAGGAAATAGAAAGCTACACACTACTAGTCAAATGTGAATTTAGTCCCTGAGATTAATCCCCTTATAACTCAAAATTTGCAGATTTAAGCAATCACTTCTCCAAATTTCCTAATATCACATTAAAGGGATGTTTAATAAGTTTTGTGGGGGGGGTTTGGGGTTTTTTTTGTTGTTTTATTTTATTTCTTTAACATCTTTATTGGAGTATAATAGCTTTACAATGGTGTGTCAGTTTCTGCTTTATAACAAAGTGAATCAGTTATACATATACATAAGTTCCCATATCTCTTCCCTCTTGCGTCTCCCTCCCTCCCACCCTCCCTATCCCACCACTCTAGGTAGTTTACTTTCACACTTTAGCAAACTTTTAAAGCAGTAAATGGAAGGATGTTCTAAGCCATGATCACAAGGATGCTTGACATCTTCATAACAATGCAAGCAATTGAAGAAGGACAGTAGTTTGGTTCTTCTGAAGACAACTTTTTCTTTGGTTTGCTTTGCTTTTTTTGCTTCAAAATTTGGCTCTGCCTCAGTCAGTTGATGGCCCAAATACGCTGCTTATTTCTAGGCTAACATATTTGTCATCACCATCTCTCCAACAACTTTAAGAATTGTGTTCTTAAAGTTCTTGGTCACTATTGTGACCACATGGTCACAGTAGTATGTGAACTGTTGCAAACTAAAGCTCAGTAAGTCTTTAACTTAGCTAAGTTTGGATGCCAAATTAAATTAAAAAAAAAAAAAAAAGAAAGCAAAGCGAAGAATAACCTCAAGTGCCAACTCTAATTAATTGGTAGTATCTTCTTGGACTGAAATGTTGAGAAGGTCCCATCTGGACTCGGTAGGCGAGTGCAGTGATCTATTAGCCGTGCTTACCATCAGCCCAGGAGAAGGAGGAGGGCAGGATTACTGAGTTTCTGTGGACCCTGTTGTGCAAGGAGAACGTTTTTAGTACGTAAGGTTTGCATTTCAGCCCTGTAAATTATTAATTGGGCCTCTTATCTTCTCATCTATCCTACTTTATTTTTGATATCTGATTTAAAGATATACTATGAAGATAATGTAGTAATAATTACCCCCCCAAAAGAGTTGATATCTCTAAATTGTAGATACATGATACTTATAACTTTGGTTGTTTGTTTTTACAAAATAAACTAGGGGATTTATAAACTACTGTATCACTAGATTTTATTGAGTGTGTTCATTATTGATAATATAAAGGTGAATTTATTAATCTCAAATTGGTTAAGGATCAAGACTGATGATTTCAATTAAAGAGTCTTACCTCTAGCAAGTAGATAAAACTTAAATTGTAAAGCTTCCAAGGATAATTTAAAACTTAGGAATGACCAGATTTTTACAAATTTAGTAATCAGTGTGTTTCATTAATTAATTTCTGGCAGCTGCAGATGAATTTGACAGATGTTTTTGCCTACTCTGTGAAAAATTTGCCTTATGCATGTTCTATCCATTTTGTACATGTGTGGAACACTCTATCTTAACTTCAGTTAATTAAATGAACTTTAAGGGCATAGACCAGCCTTGATCTCTAACAATTTTCAACTTTCAAGAGACAAAGTGACTTTTGAATTATTGTACAAATATTCAAAATATAAAAGTAAGCAGGAATAGTAACTACAGTCTTGGCTGGAGGACCACGTAAAGGAACAAAAAACATATGGGTTTCATTTTGGCAAATGAAGCAAAAAAGTTATTAAGACATGCAATACAACAAAAAAGAACTCACAACATTTAGCAACAGATTGGCTGTGGGTAGCAGAGGCTCATAAGAACCTGACAACAACTTTCTAAGCTTTTATCTTGGAAAACACATAAGTGGGTTGATTTGCACTTTGTATTTTGGAAGTTGAAAATGTCTTTACTTTGAAGAACTTTTCTTTTAACCTTCAGTATATCACACTTTAAGTTATATGACTATATCATTATGAATAAGGGGAACAATGCAATCCTGAGTACATTTCTCGTAAAACGTGTGTGTATTTTTAAATGGCCTCTTTACTGACGAGGCCTCCTATAAACATCTATTCCACGAGGGTTTCTTCCATCATTTTCATATCTGTTATTGGCCTGACATATCACAGTGTTTTATGTGAAGATAGAAATGTTATGAGTTCCTTTTAAAATTGTATCATTTTTTGAATCTATATTTGGTGAAACCAAGGGAAGATGGGAACATCTCTTTGCCTTCGTGTACCACAGAGTTCCAGCAAAAGTGGACTTTCCTTCAGTTTATTAGATAATTTCAAAATGTCAAGCTTCAATCAATAGTTTATGATGTTGCTAGACTAATACAACAAATAATAATCTCATATAGTAGGTCATTTTTAGGAGCAGTAAAACTTATTATTATGGTACTAAAAATTTTTGGAGCACAAACACATGACATGGATTTCTTACATAAGTATATAAGCAATGAAAATTTTCTAGAAAGTTGAATGAGTGGGAATTTGAAAGCAGCATAAAAACAGAGGACTTCATAGTGACTTAGATTTACTCAGCATAGAACGGTCTATATCTTTTAGGTCATGACTCTAAAAATAACCAAAACCAAACAGTGTTTGTTTTCTGATTCCTGATTATTTTCTCTGATTTGTTGCCACTCTTCTAACAGTGGTATCCTGACTCTTCCAATCCCTCAGACCCCAAATCTTAGAGTCTGTTTCAAATATTCTTTCTTCTTTTTCTTGTCCTTTCCTATCAAATCAGCATTTATGTTACTAACATCTATTCCCTCTCTTCGTATTCTATTTGCTATTATCCTAGCAATGGATTTCATCTCCATTTCCTTATCAATTCTTTCTCGCCCTTTCAAAGTATCCTGTAAGATTATTCTTTTTAAAATATGTTTGAGTTCTGTTTTGTCTATACTCTCTCTAAAGCCTTTACTGCATTGATTTTAGTATATATTTAGCAGTTAAGATCCCTAATCATTTTATCATAAGCCAGTTATTAAAATGGTCTTTGATATTTGAATGGCACTTGATAATTTCAAAGAGTTTTCACATAGTTACTTATTGGCTTTTCTATAAAACCTGTGTGACAGATACTTTTTATAACCTATCTCTTATCAAAAAGGATTGTAAGACTGAAATTTTGCCACTTGCATATCTAGCATCTGTAGCTGTGGGATTTGAACTCATACCCTCAGAGTCGAAGACAAAGTTCCCTGACACCTTCCCCTCCATTTACCTCTCATTGCCCAGGTCACTTACTTCCAGATTCCTCACCCAAAGATTTAGTGTGTCAAGGCTCATTTCCAGCTCTAATTCCTCCATGATGAGAAAAGAACCTTGCAAATTAATTTTGGAAATATGAATGGAAAATGACTTAGTAACTGAAGAACTTCACGGCCTTGTAGGAGGAGTTCCAGGAGTAAGTTAAATGTTGTTGACTAAGGAAGGAAAAGGAAAAGAATTTGGTAAAAATGATGGAAAAAAAGTAAACAGCAAAGCCTGGTGAGGTAAACTGTCTCCATGCTTGGCCATAGTAGTGGCAGCCATAGAGTCCAGGATAGGCTTTGTGAGATGGAAAGGAGGAATTGCGTGGTCCGGCAATGAGAGATTGAAGGGTGTCATGGGAAGGATGCATGTTTTGGGAACAGGTTGAATGCTGCTTGTCACTTATTAGTCATGTCAACATGACTGTGTTATTAACCTTCTCAGCCTCAAGATTTCTTAGTGGTAATATGGGAATAAATATATCACTCTGGTTATTAAGACAGTTAGCGTATGTAAAAGTTTTGTGTAAAAGATATAATCATAAATAGCAAATAATTTTCTTCTCTCCCAGTGTTTGACAAGTTATTTAACCCCTCAGTTCCTCAATCTACTGTTCTGTAAAAATGGGGAAAATAATAGAACTACATCTTGTAGGATTTTTGAAGATTAAAGGAGCCATCATATCTAATGCCCGTAGAACAGTGCTCAATAAATGAAGTCAGTGATGTGGTTGATTGATACACGTCAGAAGTCCTAGGGTGTTCTGAGAAACATTATTTAAGTACACTGAGACTCAATGTTTCATCTGTAGGGTGAGGTCAGTAATTTTCCCTTTAATGTTTTGCTTAAATGTTAAATGAGATAGGTGAAATGCTTTGTAAGCAATAAAATACTATGGCAATGCAAAGTATTCTTAAATATCAAATCTGTTATAAAATTTCAAAGTCATAAAGTATTTGAATAAAAGAGAATTTTTAAAGCCAAGGTTGGGAATTTAATTCATTTATGTCTCTCAAATCTCAATATCAAAAAAAACTGTAAAAATTCTCAGTTTTATCTTTAAATCTTATCATACCACCTTAAAGTTTGCTAAAAATCTATTGTCTCTGAGTTTATTGAATCGTCACGGGCAGGGAAGACAAATGTTATCATCTAGATTTCACAGAATGAGTCCTGTATGCTGTAGATAATAAACTCTTGATATCTACCAAACTTCCTTTGAGAGAAACTCACATTTCCCCTTGATAAATAGGGTCAGATGTTGGTATTATATTTATGTCTCCTTTACAAGGTCACAATCTAAGATCACTGGAGGTCTTTAGAATCCTTCTTGGCTTTTGAATAATAGATTTCTGAAATTGACATTGCCTTACCAAAGGTATTTACTTTAATGGAATGTGTTTAAGGATGCCATGTACCCTGGTACTATTTTTCACTGCCCAGCCATGTTTGGCTGGGGTGATGGTAGGCAGGTGAGGCTGAAATCCAGCCTTCCATCAAGGCGTCCAAGCCACATTCCCTAGCATGGGGCTATGTTTGCCCTACCTTTCTTCACCTAAAGGTATTGTCTCTGTCCAGACTGGCCTTGATGACTGAGTCTTATCTTAGTGGGTACCTTTCCTCACATTCTCCAGAGGTGGGCCTATTGTTGTCACTGTTGTTTTAATTTAAAAACATCATCAAGGTGACATGCATAGAAGTTAAAAAAAAATACAGGAATGGGGCGTAAATGGTTTAGTCAAAACATGAAATACATTTCAGATACAATGGGAATAATAGGGTTTGATATGGGATTTAGAGTTGGGGAAGTGGAGTTTCAAAGGCAGAAGTCAGAGATATTAACCATGTCAGCCCAAAGAAGGCAGGGGTAGAAAAGGTAAGTTTGTGTGAAGGTCTGAGAAGCTGGCCCGCTACGTCTGACTACAAAAGGGGTGCTTTTGTGGAGGCGTGTGGAAGCCACTGCTTCTACAGGCCTGCACCTAAGCACCTTAGTGGTGGGCTTGACACGATTGTTGGTCAGACTCATCGTCACATGCAGAAATATGAAAGGAATATGGGAAGTTAAAAATGCGAGGCATAAAAACTACATACGTAAGAAGTTGATTTTATTTTTAAAATTGTAATAGAAAACAGGGGTAAAGATTGGGTGACAGGGAGGTGGAACAAACCCACTCTCTTGGTCCATTCAGGCTACTATAATAGAATACCATAGACAGGGTGGCTTAAAACAACAGAAATTTATTTCTCACAGTTCTGGAGGCTGGGGAGTCCAAGATCAAGGTGCCTGCAGATTCGGTTCCTGGTGAGGACGTGCTTCCTAGTTCGTAGATGGCTGTCTTCTCTCATATGGTCCTCGCATGGTAGAAAGGAGCGAGAGTTCAATGGGGTCCCTTTCATGTGGCCAGTAATTCCATTCATGAGGGCCCTGCCCTCATGACCTTACACCTCCCAAAGACCTCACCTCCTAATACCATCACATGAGGATTAGGTTTCAACATAGGAATTCGGGGGAGACACAAACAGTCAGTCTGTAGCACCCACCAAGGCGCTGCTTATTCTGAATGAGAAATTCAGACATTTTTTACTGTAATGTTGAAAAAGTTACAGAACTTCACTAAGCCTGTGTCTGTGAAGTGGGAATAATAACAATGATATTAATGTTATATCAGGCAGTATTGGTTAAATGTTTCATATATGGTAGGTGCCTAGTGAATGTTAGTTATCAATTTTGGTTGTTATAATAAGTTATTGGAGGGTGAACATGATTGGAGATGTGACTTCTGTATTTTAGGCATGTGGGATATTGAAGTGTTGAATTTATTATTAATTTACGTACTTTTGACACTTGCTTCCATCAGTATTTTAAAATATTGATATAAGCAGAGTTCATCTCTTCAGTATAAGGCAATATGTTGTCATAATCACTCAAGCAATATATCATCACTCATCTGATATTTACAATGTCAGTTTGATTGAGAAATGAGAGTCCTGGGCAGATGAATGTGATTTAAATGTGGTTTGGTTTATGTACAGGCAAAATGGTTCATGACCAGGTTCTAGAGACTGGATAGACCCAGGGCTAGGGCAATTCGCTGGGTTCCTGGAGCGGTAGGATTGAGCAACAGGTGTGAGGTTATGCCGCGTTGGTCCCCGACAGATGTGTTCCATAACAGGTAATAGGTACCTACCTATGCCTGATGTTCAAGAGCAGTTGATGAAGGCCTTGGGACCTTGGGGTAGGAGGTAATGTGAAGAAATAGAACAAAGTGTTAGAGTTATTATGATTGCACAACTTCTCATTTTGAGTATGGCCAGTGGAGGGTCAGAGTGGTGGTCTAGGAAGGTAGGATCAGGAGGTGAAATGAACTGTTTTCATTTAGGAGTTCAGACCTGAGAGAACTGAAGGGGAAAGCAATTTATTAGAGTACAAGGCAGAGAATGAGTCCTAAGGAACAAAGCAAGAACTTGGCAAGAAACCAGAGCCACGGCAGGTTTCTGATGAAGCTGGCCGTGCTGGGCCTCTCATTTGCGAGGCTGTTCAGGTTGGCACATGACTGAGCATAAAGGCTAGAGAGCTGCGGGCTACACAAGGTGAGCAAAGAATTAATACACTACAGAATGTTTAGAACATGAAATAAAAAGACAATTTCTGCATGTAAATCCAAGCATTTTGAGTGATCAGCACGGAAATACATAGGCCATCATTTTGTGTGAGGTCATGAGGTAATGACTTTTAATTATCATGGTTATGCTTAATCTAAATGAATTATGTTTGATTTCTTTGTACTTTTAGTGATTTATTCCTCAATATGACGTCTCTATCCAACAAATCCACTCCTATTTACTCTTTGGCCTCCCCCTGCTTTTATCAGCTACTGCTTTTCATTCAATAAATATATTTTGCTTGCCTGCTAAGTTGGATGGGAGGTTGAATTGAAAATTGAGAGATTGACAGGAAGCAGTTGATTGAGGACTGTGTTACCACATGGACTGGGTTGGATAAAACCCCCCAAAATTTATGTCCTTCTCAGAACTTCAAAAATGTGACCTTGTTTGGAAATAAGGTTGTTGTAGATATAATCAGTTAAGTTGATGTCATCCTGGAGTAAAGTGGTCCCTTAATCTACCATGACTGATGTCCTTATAAGAAGAGGAGAGAAGGAGACACATAGGGAGAATGCCATGTGAAAACAGAGGCCGAACCTTGAGAGATGCATTTGCAAGCCAAGGAACACCAAGAAATGCTGAGGATCGCAGGCAGTACCAGAAGCCAAGAGGAAGATGTGGAACAGATTCTCCCCTAGAGCCTTCAGAGACAGCGTGGCCCTGCCAACAGGCCAAAATCCTCATTTTGAATTGGTAGATTCCAGAGCTGTGAGAGAATACATTTCTGTTGTTTTAAAGACCCTGTTTGGGCTTCCCTGGTGGCGCAGTGGTTGAGAGTCCGCCTGCCGATGCAGGGGACGCGGGTTCGCGCCCCGGTCCGGGAAGATCCCACATGCCGCGGAGCGGCTGGGCCCGTGAGTCGTGGCCGCTGGGCCTGTGCGTCTGGAGCCTGTGCTCCGCAACGGGAGAAGCCACAACAGTGAGAGGCCCGCGTACCGCAAAAAAAAAAAACAAAACACCCTGTTTGTTACTGCAGCCCCGGGAAACTAATATACCATGGAAAGGAATTTAAATATTATAGTATTAATTTATCTATAAAGAATTTTAACTACCAGAGCTACTCTTCCATTGAATATCAGTTTTATGTATCTTTTATCATGTAACACATCATTAAAGTAATAATTTTAAAGGATGTAAAAAGGAAGTAATAGTTCCTTGAAGGTACCCAAAAGTTTTGATTTGTGGATCAGGCCAATACTAGTAAGGCATTTGATAGAGTTTCTCATAGTATCCTTCTGTGCACTTAGAGCAATGCATCAACTCAATACATTTCTTACTATATATTTGGTGATTGAGACTTTGGCCTAGAAGGGGCAGATTAAGGTATATTAAGATACACTGTGAAAAAAAGTAGGTGCATGTTAAATAGAGAAATGAAAATATACAGAGAATTGCCCCAAAACAATTGATTTGTATTTATCCCTCTTCTTAAGACACCCATTCTTCTCCACCCTTTTAAAACAAAATCTGTTTTACCAATTTTCCCACAGTCAATCACCCTGCCATTGTTTAGGCTAAATGCAACACTTCTGTAATCCAGTTTAACGTGTACCACAGGCATGGAAGTTCTATGTAAACTCCTTGGAGACAGATACCCTCTTTTATTTATCTTTGAATTACCAAGCCCTAAAATATTTGTGCCCTCGTAGAGCTGTTTCTTGAGATGGGACATCTTAGTCACCAGTTCACAAATCATACAGTGCAGTGATGTAAGTGCACTCCTTAGCTTTTCTGACCATTCAGAAAAGCTTGCATTTAACAAATAGCATTAAAAGAAATGGATTCCTTTTCCACTGATGTTCAGATGGAGAGGTTTTGGACATTCTCAGAAATGAGAAGGAATTCTCTTAGTTAAATCTGTATATATATTCTGTGCTATCTAAAACACAATGGATGCTTGTTGTTTCCTTTACCTTTAGTTAAGGCCTTCCTATTGCCAAGAAAAGGGAAAGAAAAGTAGAAATTGTAAAATATTCAGCCATCGTTAGCTAACCATTCTTTGCAAATAGGTAGCATATTTGCATATCTATTTACTAGGGATTTTCATTAATGTTACAGAGAGACTCAAAGACTTGGAGGAGAGTGTTGATTCCATGTGGCTGCATTTCTTTAAGGCCTGAGCCTCCTGTGTTAGCATCTGAATTTGAAATGCTTATAAACATAGTCCATCTCTAAATTGCAACAAAGATTGGTATTGTGAAGATTATTAATAGTTCACTCAACTGAAGGGGAAAGTAAACAGCAGACACAAAGATTTTTGCCCTCCCAAATCTTAAAGACATCCATTATAGAGAAAAGGAGAGAGGAATAATAATTTCAGTAAAATAATAGAAAAGTTGAAATAATTGTTAGCCCTAAAACAGGGTAGAGATATGTGAATCTATGGGAAGAATTTTAGAAAATTGGCAGAAGTGAAAGTTAGGTTTTGAATTGTACTTCTGGAATAAGGACATAATATGTAATCAGGCCGTGTCTCTGATAATTATGTTAAATTAGATGAAAAAAATCACATGGCTAAGAAAATGTAATTAAATCACTCAAAATAAGAATGTCATTGTTTTCACTTTCTTTTAATAAATGAAAGGTGAGGAAAGATATCCTTTTAAACTATACGTGAGCAATTCCAGTATCTTCTCAGAAATGAAAATTGGATTGTAATATGAGCTTGTCTTTGACCATGTTCTAAAAGGATAATACAATGAATTGGCAAAAGACCCCATGAACAGAGTCCATGTATAAAGGATCAAATAAACACAAAGAAACTCCTACAGGCAAAAAGGCAATGTAATTGGCAGCAAGATTTAAGGGGAAAAAATTAGGACCAGGGAAGACAGAACCACTTTCTGCCTCCTTGTTTTGGTGCTTTCTCATCTAAGGAAACAAACAGCAACAACCAAAAAAAAAAAAAAAAAAAAACAGGATAAATGAAACATCTCACCTTTGTGGCAGAGGTAGAAAGATTCAGAATTATTGTTTATAAACTTATTTCAGGTGAATTAAAAGACTAGGGAGACATTTCTATTTTAGAAGTTCTCGGGCTTAACTTTGAACATTGCTGCTGATTCATTTCTTAGAGTCTTTTAAGGCATTATTTTTTTCTTCTAAAGCTACTAATGCTCAAAGGAAACTGAAATTTTTTAAATATAGAATACTTGAAAGAAATAGGTTGAATGAAAATAACACAGCTAATATTTTAGCAAATTCTTGACCATAGCTGGAGAAGTTAACTGAGAGGAGCTGTATGTCAAGATTACCTTTTCTTTTTGTCAATTAGATGCATTGTTTGCACAGTATGACCTACTTAGTACTGAAGATTTTTGTGCCTTTCTACAGCCCTTTTTCATTTATTAAAATGAAAGACATTATCTATGCTACCTTTTAGAGATTCCTGTGGATCTGAATTATCAAGAGTATAGATGGGTCTTGCTTTATGCAGAACTGATGGATGAAATTTAATTTTACAACAAAGGTAAAAAGTGAGTATTAATGTGGCACACAGCTTTTAGCAAAATTCCTTTAAACAACAATTTTCATACTGTATTTTTTTACCTATTATATATTTCAATTTTATTTATTCTTAAATACTTTTAAAGAATATCTCCATTAGACTGATTCAAGTATCCCTGTTTTTATACATTTTCAATTTTTTTTTTAGTCTATGGTATTGTATTCCTTTTGGAAAAATTGTGTGGTATTAAGGTAGTAAATAAAAACAAATAGTTCAGTGTTCCTTGAGGGAAATAGAGTCATTTTGACCACATATTCTTTTATCTGAAATGTAAATAATTTATAACTAAAAAAAGGTTTCTATCTGAATCAAGTGTACATAATGAATACAACACCATCTACATTCATTAACTGAAACAATATGGAACTAATTTTTTAAGCTGTTGAAAATTTTCCCTTGCACAGTTTTTTCTAATGTACCACCTTCTCTTTTCTCAATGGGACCGTTGCTTTTTAAATTCTCATTAATTCCTAAGCTATACACTAATTTCTTTTCTGTATATTTGCTTTAAGTGACTATATATTTGAGAGAAAGAGAGAGTGGGTTTTCTGGTGAGTTACGATAGTAATATGATTGCTGGATGAAGTAGCTTTTAACATTTGGAATGACCATAAAATGGCAATACATTTAACAGAAATACCCTTCTCTGTGTTACAGCAGTATATCATAAGGTTTTCTGTAGGTGAACCTAACCTCTCTCCCACAGAGAATTTTTAAGTAGTATATTCCATGCATAAACATTTTCAGTGGGCTCCAATATACTTTAATACATAAATACATAAAATATAAATGCCACAGTTCCTGAAGAAAAAAAAACATCAAAAACCCCCTGTGTAGCCCTCAACATGCTGCTACAATTTTCTCATTAAAAAATAGAAAAAAACTAATAACTGTACAATCCTCCACTTAAAATTTTAAAGCCTAATAATAATACTTTAAAAAAAATCTCATACCAATGCAAGGACCATATGGTAACTAGTCTAGTGAATCTATTTAACACTTTTTTCAAAATTGTGTTAAATTTTTTGATAACTTTAAAGCTTGGTCTGTTGTTAAAATGTTTTCAATTGAAGGTTATTGGTTTTATCCTTTCCTTCATCCCTTTTTTTTCTGGCTGCATGGCTTGGCATGCAAGATCTTAGCTCCCCAACCAAGGATCGAACCCGTGCCCACTGCAGTGCAAGAGCAGAGCCTTAACCACTGGACAGCCAGGGAAGTCCACCATCCTCTCTTTTTTAATAATAGTTCATTTCAGGAAAATGAAAATAGTGATAGCTAGCTACCTTTTTAGGTCTTAATATGGACCACATCCCATGCATGACTTTGTTTTCATTTTTCTTATTGAATTAGCACACACTTATAAGGAAGTCTTACCAATTTCCTTTTATAGGTAAGGAAATTGAGGTTCAGAAAAATTGAGTAATCTTAAGATCACAGTTAAGGGCTTCCCTGGTGGCGCGGTGGCTGAGAGTCCGCCTGCCGATGCAGGGGACACGGGTTCGTGCCCCGGTCTGGGAAGATCCCACGTGCTGCGGAGCGGCTGGGCCCATGAGCCGTGGCCGCTGAGCCTGTGCGTCCGGAGCCTGTGCTCCACAACGGGAGAGGCCACAACAGTGAGAGGCCCGCGTACCGCAAAAAAAAAAAAAAAGATCACAGTTAAACAATAGAGCTAGGATTTGATCCCAGACAGGCTTTATATCCAAGGTCACAGGATAAGTTGCCTGAGGCCAGAGACCGTGACTTCTGTCGCTAGTATCTATTGATACGTATCTCCCATATCAAAATAAAACCTCCTATTCACTATTCAGATTTCATGGATATTTTGAATTATTTTTGTGTCTTTTAAAGAAAATACATTCTGGAATTTTAATAGCAAAAGTAGATTTGGTTCTTTTAGCTAAAATAAAAATCAGGAGCAAATTCAGTATAAATATATTATGGAAAAAATCAGCTAGCAGCTTACATGTACAGGATGTTTGGAGACACAAGTAAAAATGAAATGTTTACCTTTTGCCTTATACTTGTTGATTCTGGTGTTCAGCTCTAACTCTGACTCCAGAGACTTGTAATAACATGTATTTCAGATGGGAAAAACTTTGGGTTACCTGGGAAAGTGTAGCTGAATTTTTAAAACTCTCAATTTAATCTAAAGGTTCTTGGTCCATCCCTTCAGAAGTACGTGAATAGAGCTTCATCTCAACCCACTGGAGAGTGCCAGCTCCATGCCAGAGTGCAGCCTGACCCAGAAAGGCACGCTGACATCACTCTGTCACTGTTCTTGCTCACAACCCCATGTTCTTCTTCTTATAATCTGAAATACAGTTTAAAAGGCTTAGTGTTTTGTTCACTGTTTTATATGATGTCCCAAAATTGTGCTTCAGAATTATCTATTCCTCTTCTGTTATTCACTTCAGAGTGAAAGCCCTCTTACTCCACACCGTCCGGTCAGTAATAATTTGGTATGTTAATAAATTGCCATATGTCAGAAGGATATAAGTGGGATGGAAATTAAAAGTGGCAGGGTAAAGGGGTTCAGGAGTCCCAGGGTCATGATGGATCTCATTGAGCAGTTGAGATTTGAACAAGACTTCATGCTGTGGGAAGACTGTTCCAGGTAGAGTATACAGCTAGAAAAAAGGCTCTAAGGTGGGAGTGTGTTTGATGTGTTCTTTCTATAAAACCCAGTTGAATTTGTGGGGGGAAAAAATCAATAGAAGTGTTTTTTCAAGGCAGAAAGCAGTACGCAGTATCATAAAATTAAGGGGGATTAAGGTACAGATTAGAGACTTGTACGTTTTGGTTTATGCTCAGTGGAAAAAGAACGTAGAAGCATTTGCAAACAATCTGGGAGGAGATTTCTTTAATGGTTCTGTAAGATCTCCCACAGGAAGGCCTAGTTTTTTTTCTTTAACCCGCTTTTACTGATTTTTTTCCCCACATATTCAATTGGGTTTTATAGAAAGAATGCATCTTTTTATTTTATACTCATATTTCATTTAATTATGTAGTGTATAATTATATTGTGTCATTACATACATGAGAATGGGGGCAATCACACTTGACTCTTTATAAGCACAGGTTCTGATTGTCTCTTGCTGTGTAACAAATTAGTCCAAAACTTAGTAGCTTAAAATAGCAGTCCCTTTGTATATCTCATGTTTTGGTGAATTTGGGCATGGGTCAGCTGGGTGATTTTTCTATTCCACGTTATATCATCTGTGATCATTCAGTGGTAATCAGATGTCAGATGGCTGTCAGGAGGATCCAAGACAGCTCTACTCACATGTCCAGTGCTTTGGTAGGAATGACTGGAATACTTGGCTCAACTAGATCTACTGACCTAGTACCTATGGTAGACTTAGGGTAGTTGAGCTTCTCACATGGCAGCTCAGAGTCCAAGAGTAAATGATACAGAAGACAGGAAGTGTTTGAGTTTCCAGTCTCTTAATGCCCGGCCCTAGAAAACAGCAGCTCATCTCTTCCACCACATTCTATTAATCAAAGCAGTCACAGAAGCTCACCCACCTTAAAGAGAAGAAACAAAGACTTCACTTCTTCAATGGGAGGAGTGTCAAAAAACAGTTTCAGCCACCTTTAGTCCACCAAGGTGTACAATTCAACTCTAATAGACGGTAGCTTTCAGCGGGTCATCTTGAATCATCTGGAGATCCTAAAGAGGGAATGGAGAGTTTTGGTTTATCCAAAAATTTTGGAAAATGGAAGTCTGTTAAGACAGATTCTATTGTAATTCCACTCATTTTTAAAAATTTTACTTCATCCTGTTTATAATTATCACTTGTGTTTCTGGCCAGACATTTTAAATCAGAAAGGTGCAGTATATCCTATGGGAATGAACATCCATCTAAATATAGTGTAATTATAAAAACATTTACTTTAATCTCTAGGAAACATATTCTTTTTGTCTGTTTTCTAAGTTTTAAGTAAACCCATCACTTTTTAAATTTAATTTTACTATATTTGAAGGTTGTAAACACTTTTCTGATAAGAAAAGTTCCCAGATTGGGATGCTTGGTTAGATTATACACTGCAATACATCATCGTGAAAAATATAGGCAGTCAGGTGTTAGAGATCTATTCCATTTTCTCGCTGGCTTTTTAGCACATCTGCTCCATTTAAAACTATGGCAGGGAGGTGTGTAAGATTGAGCTGATTGTCTCTAGGAGTTTACTGTGCTTCTTTCAAAACTTTGTTTTTCAGTAAAGGCAATTGCTCCTTGAGCAGTACTGGTTGTTCCACACCCACTAATTATCATACAGCCATTTAAAGTTGAAATGGTAATCAAACCAATGAAAGCCCAAGATTAGCTGCGTTCCTTCTTCATTTCTAGTGGAGAGATTCATCTGAATATCTGTAAAGGATTTTGTCGTGCATTCTCTGGCAGATGCAGTAAAACCAATGCAATACAAACTTTTAAAATACAGCTTTGAATTTTAGGTTGAATTTTAAGTTGGACATATTTTAATTTTTACAATTTAATTATAAGAGTCAAGTGATCTTAAAGGATCATTCTAGTTATAAATAGAATATGAGGATTTGGGTTTTATTACAGAAAGAAAAATCTATTTTAAATGGTGAAATTTATACTTTTTGCCCATCAGAAATTACTGATTGATGCTTCTATTGAAATTATTAAGATCTAAGTATACAATGATACTTGAGGCAAATTCTCATGTAAGGAATGGCATACTGCATGACAGGTTGTGAGGTGTTAAGAGATAATTGCATGCCTGGAAGGTGTGGTGAATCATATGAGCAAAGGCCAAGAACATCCAGAGACCAAAATTCACCGTCATTTCAAATATTACTCCCTGGTGTGTGTTATTCTACTTAAAAATTGCATACTTGTTGGTTGTA
Source organism: Physeter macrocephalus (assembly GCF_002837175.3). Lineage (NCBI taxonomy): Eukaryota > Metazoa > Chordata > Mammalia > Artiodactyla > Physeteridae > Physeter > Physeter macrocephalus. Next base: position 17,137,354 of record NC_041234.1, on the reverse strand, counting down.
AATTTAAGGACCCAAAGCAAACCATGTTAAATTAGTACTTTTGTAGTTTTTAAAAATGTGTTTAACCTTTACCAACACAATAGAATGCATTCAATTCATAATTATAAATATTATCAGGGCTATTGAATAGGGGGATATGCCAAATACCCTTCTGGACCTTCCATTTGAGATAATCCTGATTGCCCGCAGAATGAAATGCATGCTATGAATCAAAGAAATGTAATGCTGTATCAATTAAGTATGTGTTTATTTATATGTATTTTGATATCCTTATGCATCAAAAATAATTCATTTTATTGGAATTTTTTTTAGTCACAATGCAACCCCCTCTCACTTTTCTTGATTTCGATATGAGACCATGGTATTTCACGATAGACAATCAGGAAAATAACAGATAAGAGAAAGGAGAGAGGGAAGAAGGGACATTTTAAGGTTTATATTTGTGTTCAATGCTGTGCTCCCCCCTCAATTCTTTACTCATCTAAAGGTAGAACTGTTTCTGCAGGTGGAATTAAAGTTAATTATCTATACCCTAATACCCTTAGTAGAGGCTCCTGTGAGCACCTCACTCCACTGCTGAAACAATAACAGGTAAGATCAAGGGGGACAGACAATGACAAAACAAAAGTTACTTACCAATTCACAGCTATACCTATGAGCAGAGCCTGTGTTTAAATCCTACTCCTACATTTTTAATTTCATGGTTCTGGGAGTTTCTTAAACTCATGTGCCTTAGCTTTTCCATCTGCATCTGTAGAGGATATTAATAGTATTTATATTTGTTAGGAGGATTACATGACCTAATGTATGAAAAGTGCTTTGTAAATAAACAACCCAATTTTAAAAATGGGCCAAAGACATTAACAGACACCTACCAAAGAAGATATACAAATGACAAATAAGCATATGAAAAGATGTTCCACATCATATGTCATCAGGGAAAGGCAAATTAAAATAACAGTGAGACTTCACTTACACACCTATTAGAATTGCCAAAATCTTAACCGCCTACAACACCAAATGCTGGCAAAGATGTGGAGCAACAGGAACTGTCATTCACCGTTCGTGGAAATGCAAAATGGTACGTCCACTTTGGAAGACACAAAACATTATCTTACCATACAGTTCAACAGTTACCCTTCTTAGTATCTACCCAAAGGAATTAAAAATTTACATCCGTACAAAAACCTGAACACAGATGTTTGCAGCAACTTTATTCATGATTGCTAAAACTTGGAAGCAACCAAGATGTCCTTCAGTAGGTGAATGAATAAAGTCTGGCACATCCAGACAATGGAATATTATTCAGCACTCAAAAGACGTGAGCTGGGCTTCCCTGGTGGCGCAGTGGTTGGGAGTCCGCCTGCCGATGCAGGGGACGCGGGTTCGTGCCCCGGTCCGGGAGGATCCCACGTGCCGCGGAGCGGCTGGGCCCGTGAGCCATGGCCGCTGGGCCCGTGTGTCCGGAGCCTGTGCTCTGCAATGGGAGAGGCCACAACAGTGAGAGGCCCGCGTACCGCAACAACAACAACAACAACAACAACAAAAGACATGAGCTATCAAGCTGTGAAATGACATGGAGGAATTTTAAGTGCATATTACTAAGTGAAAGAAGCCAATCTGAAAATACTACATATTGTTTGATTCCAAGTATATGACTTTCTAGAAAAGGTCAAGCTATGGAGAAAGTAAATAGATCACAGGTTGCCAGCGGGTAGCGGAGAGAGAGAGATGAATAGGCAGAGCACAGAGGATTTTTAGGACAGTGAAAATACTCTGTATGATACTGTAATGGTAGATAACTGTCATGATATATTTGTTTGGACCCAGAGAATGTAAACACCAAGAATTAACCATAATATAAATTATGGAATTTGAATGATAATGATGTGTCAATGTAGGTTCATCCATTGCAACAAATGTACTACTCTGGTGGGGGATTTGGTAATGGAGGAAGCTGCATGTGTAAGGGCAGAGGGTATATGGGAAATCTCTGTACTTTCTGCTCAATTTTGCTGTTAACTTAAAACTAAAGTCAAAAAATAAAGTCTATTAAAAGACTTTAAAGGACTTAAGAACAAATTTCAGTATATCAATACAGTTATTCCCTTCACCTCCTGATGCTTATATTTTCTGAGTTATTTTGTCACAAAAGAAGGATAAATTGATTAAACAATTTTTTACAACTAAAAGAAGAAATGCTTTGTAAGGTTGCTGACCCTGAGTTAGTATTAATACATACTAGATATTTTTGTTATCAACATGTTAATGCTCTGAATTTATAGAATTTTAAAAATTATGAGATTCATATGAAATGTCTAGAATGGGCAAATCAGTATCGACATAAAGTAGATTAGTAGCTTCCAGGGTCTAGGAAGGCAAAGAATGGAGAATGACTGCTAATGGGTATGAAGTTTCTTTTTCAAGTGGATGAAACTGTTTTATATTAGTGGTGACAGTTGTGCAACTCTGCAAATATATTAAATATCACTGAACTGTACACTTTAAAAGAGTAAATTTTATGGTATGTCAATTCTGTCTCAATGACAGCATTATAAAAATTAATGGGAAGGGTGGAGAGACAAATATATTTTGTAATAGTGGGTTTTTTAATTTGTTTATGAAATACCTACTATTTGTTAAGCATATTCTCTACTAAATATAATACATAAAATATATTGTTATATAGATTATATTATATAATCATGACCTGTCATATATATTTTTTATATTTTATATATATAATTTCTCAATGAAGCACTTATTACAGATAAACAAGAAACATATCAGGTAATAATAAGTGCTTCATTGAGGATAAGTAAGTTGAGATAGTGACTGGGTGGCTATTCTTGTTTCTAAAGTGAAGAAAACTTTGCTGAGATGGTGTGTCAGCTGAAGTATGATTGTCCGGCATGAATGAGTCATAGGAAGACTGGGGAGGAACATTCCAGGAGGAAAGAATAGCTAGTATAAAGACTTAGAAGCACGACTGCCTTTATGTGTTTAAGGAGGCCATGAAATAGTGCGAGAAATGGGGGAGAGGACTAGGGTCATAGTCAACAAGTTAGACTGGAAGGAGCCTTTCTAAGTTTTCTCATATATGAAGTGAATGATACCTAATGTGCAGAATTGCCCTGGAATTTTAAAAACACATGAATAATACTTAGCATAGTGTCTCACACATGGCTGGAAGTAAATAAATATTACTACTCTATGAATTTGTCACTTACATGTAGACTGGCCCAATCGTGGGCATGAGAAGTAGACAAAGATTTAAAGTATTAACAATGGTTCCTTGGGGCTTTAGGAAAACCCCTCTTTCTTAATCTATGAGGGAAGAAATAATGAGGTTTCCAGAAGTAACAAAGAAGAATTTCTTTAATAGAAAACAAATTGCAGATATCTTCATTATTTCCCTTAGATTCCAAACCTTGGGATATCAGACTGTTTTTAGTCTTCATATTAATTTGTTTTCGTGTCAGATTGTATTTCCTTGCTAATTTTTACGCCGTCATTTTCGTATGAGTTATCTGTGTTTTTTTGTTTGTTTGTTTGTTTGTTTTGTGGTATGCGGGCCTCCCTCTGTTGCGGCCTCTCCC
>NC_041234.1:17045822-17133479 GCF_002837175.3 Physeter macrocephalus | reverse complement strand
GGCTCAGCGGCCATGGCTCACGGGCCCAGCCGCTCCGCGGCACGTGGGATCCTCCCAGACCGGGGCGCGAACCCGGTTCCCCTGCATCGGCAGGCGGACGCGCAACCACTGCGCCACCAGGGAAGCCCCCTCCCCTCTCTTCTTACTATTCATAATATCGAGATAAATGTATACAAAGTTAGAAGGAGTTAATACTATAAGAAAAGAGACTTTCTATTATTTGGTTAATTTTCTAAGAGGCTATATATATAATATATATGTATATATATTATATATCATGGATATAGGCAAAATATGAGCTACTATATAGAAAGGAAGTACTAAAAGACATTTTCTGTTTTATTTTTTTAATTTTTTTTATAAATTTATTTATTTTATTTTTATTTATTTTTGGCTGTGTTGGGTCTTCGTTGCTGCAGGCGGGCTTTCTCTAGTTGCGGCGAGTGGGAGCTACTCTTCATTGGGTGGCTTCTCTTGTTGCGGAGCACGTGCTGCAGAGCGCAGGCTCAGTAGTTGTGGCACACGGGCTTAGTTGCTCCGCGGCATGTGGGACCTTCCTGGACCAGGGCTCGAACCCGTGTCCTCTGCACTGGCAGGCGGATTCTTAACCGCTGCACCACCAGAGAAGCCCAGACGTTTTCTCTTTTATTAAAACTATCAACAATAAGGACTTTGACAGTAGTTTTCTTGGCAAGGTTATCATCAGCCCTCTATTCTAAATAGAAGGATTCAAAAAGACTTCTAGTTTGGGGACATCATGTTATGTTATCCTCTAACTATAGGAAAATAATATAATACTGCAGTCAAAAGAATAAGTATAGACTAAATTTGGAACAATCTAAATTTCAATTTTCACTCACTTTCTAGCAGTATGACCTTAAACTAGTCATTTAACCTTTCTAAGGCTCAATTTCCTTATACATAAAATTATTATAATACTAATTACTTCAAATGATGCCATAAGAAAAGTATTCAGGACAGTTTCTTTGATATCCAGTATCGATAATATAACAGTATTGATAATATAACAATCATCATCACTATCACTACCTTTCTCTTTATAAAATCATAATGTTAATGGACCAAAAAAAAGTAATTCTAATAAAAAAGTCAAGTTTATATTGTGTTCTACTTAATATGTATATAAGTTAAAGAAAAAATAAAGCATACGTCTCTATTGAAACACCAGTAAACAAATATAAAAAAAAAACAATTTTTCTGGTTTGTAAACCTAATCTTGGTGATTTTTTTTTTAAGATTATGAGTTTTTTTTTTTTTTTTTTTTTTTGGCCAAGCCTCTCAGCTTGTGGGATCTTAATTTCCTGACCAGGGATCGAACGCAGTCCCCCAGCAGTGGAAGCACAGAGTCCTAACCACTGGACAACCAGGGAATTCCCTTGGTGATTATGATGATAATAAAAATAATCACTATTAGGTTACTTTTCCTGTGATTAACTTCTCTTTATTAATTCTCTCTATTAATTTAAAAAAATATTTCGTAGCTGAATTACTTGGAAATGACTACATCATTTCACATGATTCCCAATATTACATCAAACATTTGACTCCAATTTCTTTAGAAAACTTGGGACCCACCTCTCTTCCCTTCAGCGATATTTGTGAGTGGACAAACATTGAGGGCTATGCTGTAGCATGCACAAGAGATGGGAAAAGACACTGTTTAAATTAATAGTACCATAAATTTTCTTTTTATGTTTCCCCACCTCATATTTATTGAAATGCATTAAATTACCTCAGACATCTAAGGATATAGCATTCAATTTATAATAATCTTTATGGTTAACTTAATTCCATTAACCTCATCTCTGAAAGGTGGCAAAGTAAGGAGTGCAGAGTGCACTTTCATTTCTTTGGGGAATGCCGTGAGCTTCATAGATGATCGCTCTCTGGTTGTTGGGGGAGGCATCCAAAAATTAGTCAATTAGATAATAAAAAAGAAAAGAAAACAAAAAACTTTGGTCTGTTTCACACAGTAGCTCTATGCCATGCTAGATGACATCGGATGATGATGTACTGTTTGCATCACTGCAATTCTGATTATTTGAAGTTAAAAAATGACTGGTTGGCATTGTCTCCATTTTAAAGGGCTAAATTTTCATTTTCCAACCAGATTTTACCTTAGCAAAGGTAATCATTAAGGATTATTTGGCATTTCAGTTTGAAGAGTTTATGTTCTTCCTATAAAAAAGTGGGTTGTGCGTGTGCAAATTTGTGTATGTAATATGAGATTTTAGGTCCTAGTGTTGGATAATTAAAAGTTGTGTTTTCATGGCAGCAAATTTCCTGTGTTGTGAGTCACTTTTCAGGGTGTATGCACTGTTTAAATCGGGGGTCCCCAACCCCCGGGCCGCGGACCGCTACTGGTCCACAGCCTGTTAGGAACCGGGCCGCACAGCAGGAGGTGAGCGGGGTGGAGCGGGGCATGCGAGCTGGTTTAAATGATGCCCGGAATTGATTTGGTGGATTCACCGCTTGCTTGTTTTACTACCCTAGAGAGAGCAATTAGATATATGTCGAGTTTGTTGCACCTGTAAAACTTTACTTGGATGTGATAGTAAAGAAAGTGAAATCATGTCATGAACCTATGAAAACTCTGCCTAGTGGGGTTCTATCAAGTCTCTTTAGTAAAGTTTGCACAATTTCAGCTCGCCACTCACATCACTGAGGCTCTTTAACTTACTTGAAGCTCTTTATGACTTCTGAAAACCAGATGTTTACAATTTTTTAAATGTCGTACTCTATGGCCAGTCTCCATTTGTGCTCTTTATCTGTAGTATTAGTTTTGCATTTTGAGTGCATAAGTCAGCCTTTGGTTCGTACACATAACGAGGTATATATTTGGAGGCAACATCAGGAAATATGTAACAACTCATTTACAGTGTTTGATCATTAGCGAGGTCACCTTGAGACTACTAATCAAAAGAATCGAGTCGAGTTTTAGGCTGATAAAATTTGCCATACTCTTAAATGTAGGGCTGTATTCCTAATTCCAATAGGATGGACAAAGCCATATTATAAAAGGTAGTTTTACGTGCATGGAGTCTGGAGACAGGCTGCTGACTTCGAATTTCAATGATGCTATTTAATAACTGTAACCTTGGGCAAATTACTTACCCTCTTTCTGCCCCTCTTTCTTTATTTTTAAAATGAGTAATGATAGTACTTACTTTGTAGATTTGTTGGAAAGATTTATATCGCTTAAAAGGTGTACAGCGCATAATGCCTAGGGTATGATACTTTACAGTTACTGTTATCATTACCTAGGGGAAAAGATACCAATGTCTGGAGGTAGATATATATCTCCAGTACTGATATCAGTAATTTAAGAGGAGGGAACCACTAGCAAATCCGAACTTGGTGTAGGTATATTCAGTCTGTATGCCACAGCTAGTTTTTGTTTGACTTTTTTGTTTGTTTTTATTTGCCAAGTTTCCTTAATTCCTGCTGGAAAACCTTTGGGGGTCACTTCCATTAGTGTTTGCAGGATAGTTTACTTATCTCAGGGGAAAGTGCCCATTAGCAGTACAGTACAGTGGTTGTCAGGAAAATCTATTAAATGGAGTCCAGAGAGTTCATCTCTGTAATTGTATAAATGTATGTTTCTCAGGGGCAATGTTGAATTAGTAAATGGATATAAATCACAGAGTGCTAAAACTTGATGAGACCTTAAAAGCTGAGTAGTTCCAAGCCCCTTATTTTATAGATGAGAAAACTGAGGCTCAGAAAACAGAGCAGTTTGTCCAAGGCCATAGTAGTTATTGTCTGAGATGAGGAAACTCTCCAAATGTCTGCATGAATCCTAGGTTATTTCCACTAAAATTTAATCTCTAAATTAGTGTCTAAAAGAGTCCATTTAAAATAGCAACATTTTCTTCCTCCTGAACATGTGTGCACTATTCAGAAAAACCTAGGAAGTGTGCTGGAACCATCTCCCTTCCCTTTCAACCTCTGATTAAGACAAAAGCTCAAACTACACACTCTCCCTTATAACACAATCCAATATATTGAGAGTAACATGCGTGATATTAGAAGCAAATTACCTACTTACCATATATACTGCCAATATGCTTGCTGGACACACCCACTTAGAATTTGTAGACATTAAACTACATTTCAGGGACCATCCCAAGATGCAATTAATGAAATGAACTGACCTCTGACTCGAGAAGGTATCCACGTTGACTTCAATACAGAGCAATAGCTCTTAACTATTGATCGTAAAAATGTGGTATATAAAGGCTCTAGCTCTGCCCTTTCAAAAGTCAAACAGAGCCACTGTCCCTTAAAGCTGATAGGCACAGCGAGAAGCTGGGAGGCCAGAGGTTCCCACTGACACAAATTATGTGCTTCCCTAATGGCTATTAATCTTCCAACGCAGACTAGATATTTTATGTGGGAAGGAGGCTGCTTGTAATTTCATGAGTAAGCCAGAGTAACACAATGTGGGATGATACTGTCCCTCTAGTTGTCAGCCTCCCAAATGGGAAATAAATAATAGCAGAAGGATAAATGTGGCCGAAAGCAGAGGTGAGAAAGGGAACCGTTAGATATGGGAAACATCAAAGAACAGGAGATAGCAGCAAAGAGATGCCAGATGCCAACAAGAAAAGGGGAAATGTTATGAGTAAAAATGCTGAAGAATGGCTATGAAAAGGATATGGGGGATGGTCGCAAAGGAGGCCTTGGAATGACAATAATCCGTTCCAGAATGAAGAGGAAAGGAAGCTTATTACTTTTCTCCAAGGCAAAAAATACATTTTCTTAAGGAAAAAAAGTAAAACGAAGATAGAATGGATTAAGGAATGGGGAGAAAAAAAGACAAGTAGATGTATCCAGAAAGAGGTAGTAAAGGCAATGAGCAGTGTCTCTGTCATTGAAGCTGGTGAGTTGTGTTTATGTCTCCGTCCAGCTGTATGGCATATTCCTGGGAAATAGCCGACAAGGCTAGGAGTTAGGGATAGGAGAATGCTCTTGCTGGGAGAACATCAATCAACTAATTCCAAATGGAGGTCTGGCTGCCAATAAATAGCTGAGAGATCAGGCCAAGTCACCTCTGTCTGGTGTTTCTCCCTGTCAAAATAGGTAATGGTAATATTTATTCTCTCGAGCCCAGAGGACTTTTATGAAGAGGTAATTAATACATATATAAATGGAGGCAGTATAGCTTACATTTGTTTTTTGTCTTTTGTGGTTTTTTTTTAGCTTACATGTTTAATCTAGTGGTTACAAGGGTAGACTCCAAGCCGAAGTTTCTGGGTTTGAAATACAACTCCTTTTCGTCGTATCTCTGTACTCTTGGGCAGATCGCTTAACCTCTCTCTTGCTCAATTCATCAGTAAAATAGAGTTAATAATAGTGCCCACCTCATAGGGGTGCTGTGAGGAGTAAGTGAGGAGTGATGAAGATCACTTAGCGTAGTGCCTATCATGTATTAAGGACAATCTGAACTGTTTTCACTGTGTCGATGCTTTGGAAATAAACCTTTTATATGAGTGTAACACACTGCGTTCATTTATAGTACTACATAGGAGTTAGAATTACTGCTGCTGATAAAAAAGTTCTGATGACATCATCATCTCTGTGCCTTCGTTTTCTCTTTATCATGTCTGCCCTTTTTCAGTCATCTGTCTGTTACTTCATTGCAAACGAAAGTCATTTCTTTTTGCCTCATTTGCTGAGTTTATGTTATTTATCAAGCAGTTATTGAGCACTTACTATATACAGGCACTGTTAGAAATATGAAGAGGTATAAGACACAATTTTTTGCCCAGAAAGACATATGTCCAGCAAAAAGAAGCAACTCATTAAGAAAATAATAATAAGAAATGCTATGATTAAATTTGTGAACAAAGTATTTCATCTGGGCTTATTTGGATGCTGAGGGCAGACTTACCAAATATGTTCAAGTCATAGTCAAGTTTAAATGCTACTATTGTACATGAAACTTTCTTTTATCTCATATTTCACTTTTTAATTTGTCTTTTGCTAGTGAAACTTAAGGCTGGAATCTCACTTTTCCTCACTCTTCTCCTGTCATCCTCCCCCATCACTAAAACAAACAAACAACAACAACAACAAAAAAACCCACTTTCTTTTATGCTTAAATACTTCTGATGATGTTTTCTCAGTACCTCATTCAATTAGACTAACTGTTCTAATGAACTTTAAAGAGGAAGTAAGCCATGTCCCCCCCCAACAGTAAATTCCTATAAATGAGGGTTAAGAGTTATAGTAAAGATATTTCTACAGGGGTATGTGTTTCCCTTAAGTGGTTCAAGTTTAATACATATGTGATAACTTGGAAATTCTTACTCTTACTGAAATACAACATAGTGGGAGAACCATGTCTACTATTTCGCAGGCAACGTGATGCTTCTGATACCAGTAGTTCTTGTCTTTAGCCCCCAAGTGTGGTTCCCTTACTTATGTGTGAATATTACCTATGGAATCTGCAGTAAGCATTTTGCATATTTAAAGGAAACCAGAGTTATTTTTTTACAATAAAAAATAATGCACGTTCACTGTCCAAATTAGATACAGAAAAACGCAATGAAAGTAATGGTTGCCCGTAATTTTACGATTCAGGAATAGCCAGTGTTAACTGTTTGCTACATACATTCCTACTGAGAACTATATAATGATAACTAACATTTATTGAGCATTTTTTTTTAAAGACATTACCAGGACAAACAGGGATTTTTTTTTTTTTAAGAAGATGTTGGGGATAGGAGTTTATTAATATATTTATTTATTTTTGCCGTGTTGGGTCTTTGTTTCTGTGTGAGGACTTTCTCTAGTTGTGGCAAGTGGGGGCCACTCTTCATCGCGGTGCGCGGACCTCTCACTGTCGCGGCCTCTCTTGTTGCGGAGCACAGGCTCCAGACGCGCAGGCTCAGTAGTTGTGGCTCACGGGCCTAGTTGCTCCGCGGCATGTGGGATCTTCCCAGACCAAGGCTCGAACCCGTGTCCCCTGCCTTAGCAGGCAGATTCTCAACCACTGCTCCACCAGGGAAGCCCTATTGAGCATTTTATATGCACCAGGCAGTTTCAACGACTTTATATGTTAAATATTACCCATTTATGCCTGGCAACAATTTTATGATATAAGTACTGTTATTATACCGTTTTAAAGATGAGACAATCAGTGCCATAACAAGGTGCAGTAACTTGTTCATGATCACCATGAACATGGAGCCAGGACTGTAACCAGGCAGTCAGGCTCAGAGCCCAGGTTTTTAACCACTAAGAAATAATGCCTTTTTAGTATAATAACATACATACAATTTTGTAAGCTGCTTTAATTTACTTAATATGCCGTATGTTTCCCAGTGTTTTAAAATATTCTGTAAAAATATGATTTTTTATTGACTGCCTATAACTCTATCAATTGATCATACCAGATTTATTTTAATTCCTATCTGATATATTTGGTTTGCTTCCAATTTTTCACTGTGGAAATAATCTAGCATATTTTACAGCTATTCTAAGCAGGTATACAAGTTTTTGGTGACATTAATATTTATTTAAATAAGCAGGTAATGGACGTCAGTGTGTACATATCAATGTAAAACATGCAGTAAATATTTGCTGTACAATAGCTATGCTCCAGAAACAGTGCCAGGAGGCAGTAGGGAATAGAAGCCTTTCTATTCCTAAATACCTCCTAATCTAATGGAGAGAGATCCCTGTAAAACAGTGTGTTTCAGTGGAATCTAGATCTGTGTGTTGAGGAATGAATGGCAGGTGATGAAATTTCAACAACGAATGGAAATATCCTATTAGGAGTTATGGTTATAATCACCAGGGTAGGTGATGTGAGGAAACTAGTGTTTTAAGAAAATATGTATGACAGCATTATAGAAATGTGGGGATTTGTAAAGACCAGGGCTTTACCCACTTAGCTGGATTTATTTTATCATTTCTAGGGCTTTTGTGATGTTAAATACCATATATTACATTGCCCTTGTATAGGTGATGTGACATATGGTTATGCCCTTAACCAAATGGTGATTATAAATACAAGCATCAGTTCTTTTGGCTCATGATCTCAGTTATAATGTACTGGGTTTAACAAATAGTTTTTCCCAGGCCTTGGAAGTATTGAAGTTTTGAATGTTCTAGGAGATTTCCAAATAATCTCAGGGCCAAGTGGTAAGCAGATCATTCTCTGAGACTGGATCTTCTGCAGTATGTCTGTGTTCTTTTATTTTACTCTAAGCCCCTGGCATTGCCTTCCGGGGTTACTGACTAGCATTTAACTGAAGGCTGACTGAGTTAGAGTTAGATATATACCTCCTGTAGTTAATAGGTATTATTGCCAGGAATATCCTTTTGCTTTATCAGTGGGGAAGGTTTTTGCTTCTATTGCTGGATTTAAAGGTGTCCCTCAATATTCCATTACTCAGTTCATTGAGAAAAGCTTAAATTGAAGGGAAGGTAGATTGGAGCTCTGTTTCCTGAAGGAGGCTGAGCAAAATAATAGCTCCCAAGTTGGCTCAAGTTCTCCCAGATGTTCACATTTATATGGCAACCCAACACTTGGAGATATTCCATCTGGTGAGATTTCTGTGCAAAATTTCTTTATATACAATTCTAAGATGAGTTTCTGGTCAATGGATGTGAAAATGAACACTGATCATCCACAACAAGCAACGAGATAAATTTTCATCCCGTTTGACTTGTAAAAGCAAAAACTCCTGTGATACTGGATATATCATTTTCTTTTTTTTTTTTTTTCAAACTTGTGACTCCATGGGAAGGACGTGGAATCAAAACAAAAGAACAGTATTACAGAAGATATGGGCCATGAAGAATTGTGCTTAAAATCATAAATAAACATAGACACATACACTCACCACAGTGGTGTGATTATAAAAACTAGACGGAAGCTGGCTGAAGAACTGCAAAGGACTTGGCTTTCCATGAACGTAATGACTGAAACTAAAGTTCCTCCCCAGGAGATAAGCTGAAATCAGAGCACAGTTTGAATAAAAGTATCCCTTTCCAAGGGTACTGCAGAACAATTATGGCTGGGATCCTTTACTCTTGAAGAGAAGGCACTAATAACCTCTTATTTTAAATTGACTTCCACCGAGCAATAATGCCTCCCAGCTTGCAATTCCAGGCACTGTATTGGGTAATGTGTTTACAGGCTGGTCTCATTTTTCTTTTTGAAACAGGAGACAGGTAGCTTACTGCTACTTGGAGGTGACTTCAGGAAACACAATTTTCAAGGTGGTAGTTTAAAAAATGTGATTATTGGGAATAATAACTCCAGAGACAAAGATTTAATGGGATTACTTCCAATTTATTCGGCACGTCACCAGGATATTGAAGTTCTAGTTTTAGATCTGTGCATTCAGAGTCCACCTTATCCCCCGATGTATCGTATATTTAGGTTCTTACCGCCATGTATAGGCAATGAGTTTGCCTTCAACTCTCCATAGGAGTCTAACCTCTCAGAATAGTCACTGTAGCCGGATCCTTCACAGCTCTACTCCTTGCTTACTTATCATTACTATTTCTTTAAAATCAAGATATTGAAAACATATATTACTAAAAGGAAGAAAACACATCTCCAACACCGTTATGGTGTTTTTCAGTTCAGAGGCTTATTGTGTATGCATCATTTGATTTAATTTCCTCCAAAGCCTTGGGAAATGTGAGTTATTATCATCTTATTATTGTTGTTGATAAATAGCAGATACTATTTATTTAGCGCTAATTCTGCATCAGGACCAGTGCTAAACACCTTGCAGTTGATCTGAATGATATCCTCAGGATGCTGGAATTAATATTATGCCCATTTTATAGATGATGAAATTGTTTGTTAAATGACATGCCAAGTTTACACAGATGGCATATAACAGAATTGCATTGCCAAGCTATTTTGTAGATGTAAACTAGTGATGCCAAAAGTTTAAGTAAGTTGCCCTAGGTTATCAAGTTAGTTCCTAATGCCTCTAACTGCCACCGTAAGCATTTTCCATTATACCGTTCTGTCCGGAGAATTGCTCCTACTTATATGGTACTCTGGAAAGTAGACAAAGAAGCACCCCCCCACCGACCCAGAAGAGGACTTATTTTTTAAGAAGGCACACTTTTTTTCCAGTCCAACTCTGCCATCACAAGGATGGGTGAGTAGAGCATGGGTATGGATTTCAACCCCTACTCATCCCCCCTTATACAAGCACCTTGGTGCAAAACGTAATACCCAGGGCCGTAAGTAGAGGCCCTGGCTGTCCTCATTGAAACTAATAGCTGGGCATTCCAAAATAATATGAAGAGAAATATACAAAAGAGTTTTCTATAGGTATGTGTTCTTAGAAGCTGCAAGGATATAAAATGTGTGCTCTACTAATTACATTTCTCATATGCTCACATTTTCCTTCATCACTAACAAAAATGTTTAGAAAGATATAATCTGACAGCACTCATGCTAAAACTCCCCTGGAGCCAAAATGTATCACTAGTTAAAATGACCCTCATCTTCACAAGCCATTGAAGAGGAGCTGAGGATCATTTATGAAGTGGGTTTTAACCACAGGGTGATACATTGTGCTGCCTTTATGTTACCGAGCTTCAGAATCATTTTTTGTATTCATTTCAACTTATTACTATATTCCTTTTCAAAATCGATTACTTTTAATTATATAGCTACCCTGGACATAAAGCCGATATTGTATAACTTGGATATGCTTTCCACTGAAGTACTGGCATAGTAATAGATTTAATGTGCCCCTAACTATAATAAACATTAAAAAATTGCATGAGTGTATAATGAGGACACTGATAGTCAAAATAGAGTTTTTAAAAATGTCTGTGACTTGGGATGTTTGAGAAGTTCAGGAATTTTTAGCTCAGAAGATGTCTCATCAAACCTCAGAAACTTCATGAAAACACGCAGCTGATTAACTTGAAAGAGCTTGGCCTCAGGACTGGTTCTCAAACTTCGGAGCACTACGTGAAACTATAAAGGCTCCAGCCCCATCCTTGCTCTAATGAACTTAGGCCCCTGTGTTGTATATTAGCTCCTCACTTGATTGTGAAGAGAGGTGTGTACCTAATTTGAAAACAACAGGTCTACGGGCACAGATTTCTCAAATTTGCGGGCACATTAGAATTGCTGGTGTCTCACACCCAGAGTTTTCTTTTTCTCTCTCTCTTATTTATGTATTTGTTTGTTTTTGTTTTTTCCTCCAGTTTTATTGACATATAATTGACATACAGCCCTGTGTAAGTTTAAGGTGTACAGCGTAATGATTTCACGTACGTACATCGTGAAGTGATTACCACAATAAGTTTACTGAACATCCATCTTGTCATATAGATACAACATGAAAGAAATAGAAGAAAAAATGTTTTCCTTGTGATGAGAAGTCTTAGGATCTCCTCTCTTAACAACTTGCATATATAACAGACAGCAGCGTTCATTATATTTGTCACATTGTACATTACATCTGATTTCATTGATCTGAAGTGTCGCTTAGGCATTAGGAGGTTTAAAAGCTCCCCAGGTGATTCTAATATCAGCAGAGTTTGAGAACTACCAGTCAAAGGCCTTGCTGCCCAATGTGTGGTCCAGAGGCACCTGGGAATTTGTTGGAAATGCAGAATCTCAGGTCTCACAAAGAATTACTGAATTAGGATCGACCATGTACCAAGATAGCCAAGTGGTTTTTATGCACATTCACTTTTGAGAAATACTGGGCTGGGGAGTCAGGCAGAGCTGGATTTTTAGCCATTTCTAATCAGCTAGGTGACTCTGGGAAACCTCTCTGAGCTACAGTCTCTTTGCCTGTCAAATGGGCATAATGGTTACCCTGTCAACATTGCAGCCTCGTTGGGGAGATTTGTGAATTGCAGTACAGGAAACTCACTTTAATTCCTACAACACTGAAGGTACTCAGGAAACCTTGTGTCCCTCTTAACAGGCAGAGTTGCTGTGACCTTTTTCAGCGCTGGTGGATAGAGGGCAAGTGAAACAAAACACTGCCAGTGACCTCCTCCATCACAGGCCTTCCTCTTCTTGTATTAGTGAAGGTTCTTTGTAGGTGTGAATTCAAGGTGATTTTCATTAATTCAAAAGAATAAATGCTTCCTAGACTCAAGTGTCTTCTTCTAAAAAAGTAAATCATAGCCACAATGTCCTTGCAGGTACCTTGGGCACCTTGCGTGGTTGTGGAATGTGATCAACTTAATCATACAGTGCCACTATTCATACTGTTATCTTGCATTTTACCTTTTAGATCTTAATCTGTTATTTCCCTCCTCCTTGGCAAGAGCTCATTTCTTTCTAGAAACTCATATATAGGGTTTCTTTTTTTCTCTTCAAGCCACTAACTTCTGCAATTATCTCTTTTCCTTCTTAATTTCTTTTGCCCCACAAAGTATTTTCTCATTGTTCCCGTTCCACTCCGTGAACTAAGACATAGAACTGACTTGTCCGATACAGTTTACATCTGATTGAAAGGGTATGGCAGTACTTTCTTTGTAGTATAATCATTTGCACGTTAAGAGGGAAGTAGAAACGTCTAATGGGATACCAGAGAAGAAATACCCTCCGCTAATCTTTCTAAGCAGGACGACAATGAGTAATGATTACAGTTAAGTCAGGCAACCTCCGTTTCCATTCACTTAGCAGCACTGCTGATTATATACTCATTCTACAAGGTTTCTTTAGTTCTTCTGTAATGTGGATGCAGTACTCTTTGTGGGCAAAAGGGGATACAGTACGATTAATGAGCTTTCTCCCACCAGCACCTCCTGTTCTCTCCAAATGAAATGTCCACATCTGGAAATTGAGAGTAGGAAAAGGAGCAAGAGGGGGAAAAATCAGTCACGTTTTCACTTACCTCCAGCACAGCACATGCTTATAATTGCAGAATATTTTATGGTAAGGAAAACGGTAACAGTTAATCTCTTTGGGAGCCTTGGGAAATGGTGGGTTTTTTTCAAAAGGAAATAAGTCCACAACTTGGCTTTTGAAAATATAAATGACAATGACACTTTATATTGTAGGCTTTTGTTCACTTTAAATAGCTGTGTATTGGGTACCTACTATTTGCCAGGCCCTGAATCTATTAAGTGAGAAGGAGGTAAGCCCTAGCTATGATTCCAGGTTTCTTTACCTGGACTTCAATCGTTTTAACAACTTACTCTTTAAAGAAAACTGAGAGAATATGCAGCTCTCCTTGGGTGTATTGTTAATGAAGCGCTTGCAAAAAATTAGTTTATGTGCTTTGATCAGATGGGGATTGCCATACTTAAGAGTTTTATTTTTAATCTGAAAATCCACTTCAATCTTATGCTCTGGGCAAGCAGTCATTACACAAGGCTGGCACAATTCTGTACATTCAAGAAGCAAGATTCAAGGTTTAACTTCAAATATAATCTCGAGTAAGTTATTCATATTATTCCTTTTATTTGAAAAAAGTCAAGGTTTACATGATGAATTTTTGCTTCAATCTTCAACAATCTCCATTTGCTTTAAGAATTAACTTCTGCATTGTGGTTGTGTTTAGTTTAAGATTACTTCAGATTTTAGAATTGATTTTTAAAGGTATATCTGGAGGAAGATATTTGGCTGTCAAGTACCTTTATTTGTATATTTTCATAGGAAGTTCAAATGTGTTTTGAGCAGCACCGTGCATTTTTAGAATTGTTGTTTTTCTCCTAGCGTCGCACAGGTGCACAACTTCACAAGTCCAGTCTCCTCTTTATGCGTCCTCCTTTCTGCTTCTCTTTCATAACATCAGTTTGCATCCATGAGTACAGTGTCGAGTTCGCATGAAGACTAGACAAAAATACAGGTGTCCTCATAATAATCAGCTCCTTTAATTCTCCTCTCTGGTTTACGCTTCAGTCTCAGCGAAATCCTATATAAAGCAGGCGGCATAGTTATTACTAGAGGAACTGAGGTTACTGATTAGAAGGGAACGTAATCAGGTAGATTGAGCCTGTGAGGGAAGAAACCATTGCTGGTAGAGGGGAGTGTTTGCAAAACGCTCTCTGTGAATCTGTGAAGAACACCTCACTTTTCAGGGCAACCGGAGTGGAAGAAACAGGTGCAAAAAGATTGTGTGTTTGTCTGCTTTTGTGAAGCTGGTCAGAGATTATGTACCTGCTTTATCTGTGCTTGGCAGTGACTCTACCTCCAGGTTTATCAGATCCCATAGAATGTTTAAGAGAAAAGTACCAACAGGGAAATCAGCAAAAACCTTTCCTATGAAGGTGTAGGAAGCCACCGCAGAATTTGAAATGTCTGAGGTCTCATCTGGTGAGTAAAAGCTGCAGATAAATGCAACAGCCATTCAGAAGAATGATAAACGCCACAAGCATTCGGAAGCAGGCTTCCCCAAAGGTGACTCTTTTGGTCAATTTGCAACCTCTAGGATAAATTTGGATCACTCCTATTCCATGTGGCTTTCTCTAAAAGTTAAATTGGGGCTTTTGTAGTGAGGAAGGGAGGGAAGGGGTTTAACATCAAAGTACTGAAATGAAAAGGAGCCCAAATTCTACTTTTTGGGTTATGGCTTTTATGAACTTGATCTTCAGAAATCTAAAATTATCTTTAGTATGAAGAAACAAGAAAAAAAAAATAATGACCCAGACCTTAATCAGTAAACAGTAATATTTCAAATTCAGTTTCTAAGGACCTAGACTAAATCCATAACCTCATTAGAAAACTAATGTGAAGAATTTTTGTCTTAGCAATAGAAACACCTATGTGTATATAGAGGTTTCAAGAAATATTTTTGTCAAAGAAAGAAAAATAATAAGGGTTTTTGTGAATAGTAATTTAGACATGATCAGACATGCACTACTTATTAGGAATCAAACTGGGCCACCAGTTGTAAACAATAATTATAGGCTGCCTAGTTACCTGAAATACATAAGAATAATATTAAAGATTAAACATTTATTGTTAAATGCTAGCTTTTAAATAAAAAGGTGTCATGATTAATCGTGTTATCTGTTTTTTTAAATTATAAGATAGCCTGAAATTCTAAATTAGCAAAAATTTATTGTTGGTATATACAAACTTTATATCAAAAGTACACTAATTCCTAAGTTGTGATAATTTTATTAGAATTTAAATCTCTTGTAATAAGATTTTCTATCATTGAAAAGGAAGATGACTAATTTGGGGGGCAGGGCAGAGCTGAAGAAGTTGAGATTAAATAAGCCTTTTTAAGATTATGAGTATATAGTAGGAAAACAGTCCAAAGTTTAAAAGTCTTTTTGGATCTTCAGCTGTCCCATAGCTTGATTTATAAGAAAAAGCTACCCACTTTTGCAAGTCTTGTCTCTCGTTTGCTCTGATCTAAGTGGTTGCCATTTCTCATTTACAGATTGGCTTTGACTAATCTCTTTCTAAAGATTTTTTTTAAATTTTCATATTTGTGTTTTATTCATCAGACAGATTATCCTGAAGTACAGAAGCCAGTTAATGGTTTGTGAGTTCAAGCTGAGCTGAATATAGCTAAGCTCTGTCTTGCTTGACATTTCATCAAAAGCTGCGTTGATTTGCAATGTTTACCGACCTGTTTATTGAACCCTCACAGCTTGAACTGTGCCACCAAGCTTGCTGACATTGCTGAGATAATCTCTAAATGCATGTACAAGCTAAGGAAGAAATAGAGAAACAGAAAAATAAGTTAAAAACAGTCCTTGACCTATTTAATAAATTATGCTTATTCAGTCCTTGATTTATCAGGTTGGCCAAAAAGTTCATTCGGGTTTTGCCATAAGATGTTAGACTAACCCGAAAGAACTTTTTGGCCAGCCCAATATTTATCTATTTGATTGTTTCCTTCAAAGCCCCGTGACATAGTTTTTCTCTTTGATCTTCACAAAAACTCTGGAAGAAGATAGACTAGAGCCTTGGTTCTCAGCCTTGAGTGGGCATCAGAATCCCCCAGATGGCTTGTTATAACACCGCTTGCTGGGCCGCCCACCCTCAGAGTTTCTGATTCAGTCCTTCTGAGGTGTGGCCCAAGAATTTGCATTTCTAAAAGGTTTCTCAGGATACACTGGTGCTCTGATGTGGGGAACCACATGTTGAGGACCACTGCGGAGATGAGAAGGTTCTCATTTATAAATCAGAATCACCAATATTCGGGTAGACTAAGAATTTGGATCATAAAGATTTATCCAGTTGATAAATCTTTATGAGCCAAAGGACATTCTTCGTAGAGGGAATGGGAGAATGGTGAATTGCCAAGGATGGCTGAGCTATCAGAGGTTGATGGGAAATAAAAAGGTTAAAAAAAAAAAAAGTTCTCTCTGAAAGTTTACATTTTTGATGAAAGGACAAAAGACTTATGAAACTAACTAATGCAGTGCATACACCGGTAGCTCAAGAAATCGTCAAGGAATGAGATTTATGTGTCAGCTAATAGTAGGGCCTCAATAAACTTCTTGCTCAATGAATGAAAAAAAAATTGGCTCATGTTCATTGTTAGCAAAAAAACCCACTTATTTTCTCTCTCTTAATCTAGTTACCAGGGTTCTCTCTACACATTGTTTAGAGAAGTTTCCCACTGCACAAGAAAATAAGCCTGCATCCCTCACAAAATTGAGGCATTTGTTAAATTAATGATTAACACATTAAAATATTCAGTACCTATTCTTGAAAATTATTACCCTATAGAAATTAGCAGTAAAATTATTAAAGTTGGTTATTAGTTCTCAAATATGTAAAGAACCCATTTTTAATTACTCTTTTGGTTCTTATTGCCTGAGATACCTCCCTAAATAAGGATTTAGTCTCTGACACTTTTAACCAAATGAAAGTATGATCCATTTTTTATAAGCACTTGAGTCTATAATGTATATCAACGTCTCCCCTTTTCAGTCAGTAAAAATAAGATGTTTTCCAATTTACCTTACAGAAGCTACATTTTGGAAAACTAAACCATGACAAGACTGCATATTTTACTTAATTATAATGCCTAATAAAAAATTAAAATATATCTTTTAAGATACTAAGAACTAAATTGAAGCATTCAAAAAATTGTAAGCTTTGCTGTTATGCTCATTTGTTATGGTCCATTTCTTCAGTAAAATTTAAGCTTTGATATATTCTAATGGGGTACAACATTTAGATTAAATTATAATATGGATAATTGACTTTTAATCTACAAGTTCATAATGTAGAGTTGGGAGTGGACAGGACTTTAAGGAAGTAGAGATGTTCAGTACAATCATTTTCTCAATTTTTTTGATTATATATCAAGAAAATCGATATCATCATTTATTCCAATTTTATAATGTATTCTTTTTGCCTGGTCTTACCTCTCACATGCTACATATGTAGGGTCCAGAAATCAATAGGGCTATGATTGCATTTTCATGTTATTTTAATTCAGATACTATTGTAAGTTGATGAAATGAGGGTGATGCTTAGAAAGCAAATGTACCATATTTCTGATATTTAAATAATATATCAAATGATTTATTTTGGCCTGGCTCACTTATTAGTTTATTAGTTTTTACTTTTTCATTCATGATTACAGCAACTAATAATTACTAAAATACCCAATATTTATGATACATTATGGTTTTATTATGAAAATAAAACCATCTTTAATGTTGTTTTGGAGTATAAATTTGAGAAAAAGGACTAGCACTGTACTCGGTCTCTCATATCCCTTGCCTTTCATCACTGAATTCTTAGCACTTAATACCTGCCTGGAATGTAATGAGCATTCAATAAATTAGCTAAATAAATGAAGGGATGAATCCTACAGATAACTTTCCCCAGGAAAAAAAAAAAAGGTATTTTAATTTCAATTTTTAATGCTATTTGATTTGGTTCAAATGAGTAATATCTATGACATTTTATCCTGGTAGCTATTAGATCATTAACCGAATGTGAGAACAAAGGGCATTTGGGGGTTTTTTTGTTTTTATTATGAATATTGAATTTCTTTGACAAACTCATTTGAGTCTTTCAGGATACAATCATCTATTTGCTTTTTCAGTTTCCTGATTCCTCATGGTCAGGCCAAAATCATATCTCTTCAGACACACACACACACACACACACACACACACACACACACACACACACACTCTTCATGTATTTTATTTTGGACCAGCACTTGAAATTGAAATGGAAGTTGAGGGAAGGGAAAACCTGGAATGGATGGATTTTTTTTCCCAGCCAATCAAAATTCAGCCTCTCTATTTTAGGCACGGTGTTGTGAACATGGTTAAGAGAAGGAGAGAAAGAGAAATGGAAGAGTTGGAGGGAGGTCCCCACCTGTTTGTACCTTCTTAGGCAGCTTGAAAGGTGCCAAAAGCAGAAAAATGATTCTGCTTTGCTCTACTCCGTAGTTAAGACTCAAGCCAAGGTTGAACATGAACTTGTGAAAACATTCTTTTAAATTAAACTCAAGCCACTTATAAAATAAAATATGTAAAGGGTTTTTTGTGGGTTTTTTTGAATGTTAAGAGTTAGATTCTGTCTGCATAATGAATAATGACTAAGGAGTGCCAAAGTTCTCACAAAATTACTGGGAAATCTAGACAAATCCCTTTCCAATAAAAATGAGCACCACCGGTGTCTAACAAGGCCTTTAGGAAAAAGAGTAAGGAGGAAAAATCTTGACATATAGTTAGGGATAACAAAATCGTCTATCATAGCTAGCTGCATTAAATTATTTGACTTAAAGATTTTTGATACAAATAATTTCAGCGTGAATTAAGTTAAAATATATATTGAGTACGTGCCTTACTCTAGAGAGTATCATTTATCCAGTAGATTATATTATTTAACTACCTTTGGAATTGTAATTGTTAATCATAAACTAAACCAAACTAAAAATAAAGTATACCACATGTGAAGCCATTCCGATGAATAAAACTGAGTGAGCTAGCCTGCTGTTCAAATTTGTTTATGGTTATGCTTCAGATACTATTTACCAAAATACAGACTCCTGCAAGCACAATTTCGTTTTAAATTTGGTTGTGTCGGGTCTTAGTTGTGGCAGGCGGGCTCCTTAGTTGCGGCATGTGAACTCTTAGTTGCGGCATGTGGGATCTAGTTCCTAGACCAGGGATCGAACCCGGGCTCCCTGCATTGGGAGCGCGGAGGCTTAAACACTGTGCCACCAGGGAAGTACCCTGCAAGCACAATTTTTTTAAACACTTACCTTGGAGGTTTCCAGAACCCTGGAAACATTTCTGTTGGTTTAAAAAACAACCACAGGGCTTCCCTGGTGGCGCAGTGGTTGAGAGTCCGCCTGCCGATGCAGGGGACGCGGGTTCGTGCCCCGGTCCGGGAAGATCCCACATGCCGCGGAGCGGCTGGGCCCGTGAGCCATGGCCGCTGAGCCTGTGCGTCCGGAGCCTGTGCTCCGCAACGGGAGAGGCCACAACAGTGAGAGGCCCATGTACCAAAAAAAAAAAAAAAAAAAAAAAAACCCCACAAAATAACAATTAAAAAATGCTTCTACTGAAGGCCATCTATAGCACACATTAAAATATTCTGTAAAGAGGATTTTGAAACATAAATAGCTTTGTTGTTCAGGAATTTCCAATTAGCCTGTACTTAAGAGTCTGCAAATTTAAACAAAAAGTGAGTATTGAGCAGAGATTATAATCTCAACAGATATTGGCTTAGATTTGAAATTTTGGGTACAAGTAGGAGGTAGTACATGTTGATAAATGGCAAGGTATTACAACTCATTTTAATACTATTGACCAACCTAAAAATATATAAAACACTCTTACACATTTTAGTCGACAGAGTAAAACGTCTGCAAATAGCATCCCCAAAATCAACTGGAAAATTTGGGGGGTTAATTTTCCAATCTTCAAATAAGGGGGTTGGACTAGATGATTTAGAAGGTCCCTTTTATAACTCGTAACAGTAAGTTCTCTAAGGAATGTTTCAGTAGAGGGGAGAAATAAACGCCGTCCTGGAGGGGAAAGATGCTGGTGGTGCTGATGCTCTGTTCCACATCTCCTTCCCGGCTTGAGTTCAGCGCAGTTCCTGGCTCACCGATCTCAACGGTTCCCGTGTCTTGCTCTGCAGCTCTGCCTGAGGGCTTACTGCAGCACCTTGACAGCTTGCTCTGCTGAAAACAGGAGTAAACCAGAAATCTGGGGCCAAGGGGGCAGGGTGGGAGGTAAAGTCACCAGGAGCAACCTTTAACTACTAGGGGATGGGCGTCCTTGGGAAAAGCACCCCAGCCTCTTCATCATCTGGTGGGACAGTTCTGAAGCCTGCTCTTCACTGCTTCTCAGAGCGGGAGTGGGGGAGGGTTTGAACCCCAGTTGCCCCCAGTAGTAATGTGCTCATTAACAAATCCTTTAATGCCTCCTCCCCCTTCCCAACCTCACTTTCTCCACCCTCTCACTTGTGCTATCTGAAATCAATTGCTGGATAAACTACCTGCATCCTAAGTCCTCGCCTTGCTGTCTGGGGAGAATCTAAATTACCACAGTGATAGAGATAAATTATTTCATGCGCCCAAAAAAAAACGGGGCAAGGGCACTTAAGATGACAGAAGGAGGGGGAGAGGACAGGATCTCATACCAGGTGATTTTGCTCCGTTGAGTAGGTAAAGAGTAGTCATCCATCAAGGTGGAGCAGGAGTTGGAGAGGAAAGAAACAGTTTGTGAACCTGAAAAAGAGTGGGAAGGAATAGAGCAGCTGCTACAGAGAATGTGCCAGACTGTCAAGATAGGTGAATAAAAGGTTCATGGAACAGCAGAGAAACTAGATCACATTATCCATATCTTTTGATTCCATCCTAAGTTACCCTTAAACACCCCAAGTTGACTTTGCCACTTGTGCTTTTGACCCCTTCTACTCCCTCCATTTTCCACAGAGTGTCCAGAGGGATCTTTTAAAACTGGAAACCAGGTTGTGTTGATCTCTGATTCAAGATCATTATTGTTCTGTTAGATCCCATTCTTCCCTCCTCTTCTGCAGTCTTGCTGCCCTTCAGCCACCCTGACCTGCTCTCATCTCTCAAACGCCAGAGTCATTTCTGCTATTGAGTCTGCCTTACGTGCTTTCCTCACCCAACCTCTATCTGCTTTGATTATCACTGAATATACAGAAACAAGCATATTGTCAGGCACATTGTCTTAACTTAATATATATTTGCTGAATCCATGAATGAATAGCAATACTAGGCTTTGGTTGATGGTGGATAAATAGTAATTTACTGAGGCACAATCTCTACATCATTTGATGTTTTGCTAGCAGAGAGAAGTAGACATTCGGAGAAAGAAGATAGTAGTTATAATTCTGGATTGTGGAAACATATGTATGTATGTATCTATATGTATGTATGTATGTATAGTCTGAGGTGTTGTTCTTTGTATGTGACACAGAAGCGGTCAGTTGGAACCCAAGCTAGGCCGGGCATCACACAGTGGATTGTGTGAAATGGGAGTGAGAGATGCTAACAGTAAATGTAACAAGCTGTTTAGTAGGTGAGGGGGTTCGATTTAGTGTCGGATACAGAAGTTGTAGTTGGTAGTAGTCCTTTTAGTGGGAAGCCCTTCCAGATCAGTGAAGAAGCATGCTGAGAAAACTCGAACAGTAAATGTAACATATTGTTGTGGATAAGGAGATTAATCTAAATGAAGTAAAAGTTAGTGTTGTAAAGTGATGTGACACAAGGACAAATAGGCAAGTTAGCTTGGTTTAATATAATACCCACGATGCAAGAAAAGCTATGCTGAGATGGCTCAGCAATCCTAATTGCAAGGAACTTTGGAGGGCAGCATATCAGGTTATCACATGCCAAAAATATTTCATTTCAGAGACTTTAGTTTTCTCATTAATTTTATCACTAATCCATTCATTTTCAAAATGTATTTCAGGATTTCACATCAGGTCGACTTTAAAGCTTATACGCAGATGAAGGTTTCTTTTCCTAGCACTGAGTAAGGCAGTTGGTCCTATTCTGTGCTTAAGAGTGAAGCAAGCTTATGTTGGCAAGCAGGATTATTAAATAACCAATTACTATTCAGACCATGTTACATTCCTTAAAACTACTCAAGCAAGAGTCTTGAACTTGTTCAACCTGAGCACATCTGATATCCACAGCCAAGTAGGGGATGTAAATTAGAGAGCTTCTGGCTTTACTAGGGTGGAATCAAGCATACCCTTTCCCCTTAGGACTCTATGACTAATGACCTGAATTGTCTAAATTCAAGAGTAGTCAGGTCTCCAATGGTAAGCTTGCTTCATAGTTTCTGCTTCTGTTTTGTCCCATAATATCTGATGGCACAAAGGATATTTTGCATACAAATTTCAGCAAGTTGAGATAATCCTTTCTAAATGGATTTTCTTTCCATATTCTGTTAGGGTATGATTCCAGACATCCTAGAAATGTTTTCGTGATAAAAGTTTCAGATTCTCAGTGACACGTGGAAATTATAGAAGAAGTAGGTAATGGTTT
The DNA here is from genome assembly GCF_002837175.3 of Physeter macrocephalus. Classification (NCBI taxonomy): domain Eukaryota; kingdom Metazoa; phylum Chordata; class Mammalia; order Artiodactyla; family Physeteridae; genus Physeter; species Physeter macrocephalus. Next base: position 17,111,028 of record NC_041234.1, on the reverse strand, counting down.
TATAACCAGGACACGTGGGAGGAGGTCTAACTCCCATGCTTATTTGTGTACCTTTGAGGCTGTCATTCATCCTCAGCGGGTCTCAATTTTCACATCTAAAACAGAGTAGATCTTAAATGTTCTCACCACACACACACACACACACACACACACACACACACACAAATGGTAACTATGTGAGGTGATGGATATGTTAACCAACCTTATCATGGTAATCATTTCACAGTATATACACGTATCACATCATCACGTTGTATACCTTAAACTTACACTGTGTTATGTGTTAAGTGTAACTCAACAAAGCTGGAAAAAAATAACGAAAAACTGGCATAATAACAATCTTTTCCTGACTACTTTCAATTATTTCGGGATCAAGTAAGATAAAACAGGGGAATCCCCTGGCGGTCCAGTGGTTAGGACTCAGCACTTCCACTGCAGGGGGCACAGGTTTGATCCCTGGTTGAGGAACTAAGATCCCGCATGCCGCACAGCCAGAATAATAATAATAATATAAAACATAAGTGCAAAAAAGTAAAATATAATGATAAATATGAGTTACTTTTTAATAACAGTGTTTTTAATAACTATGTAACCAAAATTCATGATCCAAGGCCTTTAGCTGATTGGCTGTATAATTCTCAAATCTAGCAGAATCAGTTGAGTGATATGAATCCTCTCAGAATACTGTATTGACTATGCACTATTAAAGGTTTGAGGTGCGTTGTCTTTATCGATAGTCTCAGCATAAAATATTCTCTCTTACAGGCCAGTTCACTCACTCTCTCCTGTCCTGCTGGGCTCATTCTTTCTTTCTGGAATTTTCTGCCTCTACTCGTTTTGGATCTAAAGCATTCCCATCTTCAAAAATCTATTCGAGTGTTAAAGCTACCACAGCGCTTTCTCTAACTGCTTCAAACCTCACTTCATTCCGTGAACTTTCGTTCCACATAATCATTTCTACCCAGTTTCTCAATTTAATTACTTGTTAATTATTTCCTGTGGATTTTTTTTGATTCTGTAACTTTTTATAAAGTTCTTGAGAGCAGGTGCTATGTTTTATATTCCCTTTTAAATACCCCAGTAGGTGTTCTCCATGTTTTTGATTCATTGTTTACAAAACAGTAACCACCAGATAATATATTTCTAAACACTATGTGAGTAATATTGTGTCCATAGAAATATTTCCTCTGATAACCATATATTTATCATATTTACCTATCCTTGAGGCACAGTCCAAAAAAGGGAACATCCCTCTACTGTAATGCCTTTTGTTTGGGAGATCCCCTGTTACACTTGTATTAAAAAGAAAATATCTGTCCCTTTGTCTATGATGGAAAAGTGTGTCATTTCTGGCTTTGACTGCAGTATAATATGTTCTAGCTTTCTATCACTTGAGAAAAATTAAATATATGTGGAGTGAATATCTCAGAAGAAAGTATCTATTTGTTATGGTTGCTAAAAATAATATGGTTGCTTTGTATGGATTTCGTAAATTTATTCAACAAATATGTAGTAATAAGCATGAATGAGAAAAGGCATGTTCTCATCATATAATCATTGTTGATACTGAGGTTGAGTTTTCCTATGTATTTTCACTGCTCATGCTAAATGAAAGTGTGTGTTGTGGAATGAATGGTTCCTGAATGTCCAAATGAGGTGGGTCTCTTTGTCATAAATGTTTGCAGTTTTCCCATATAGTGGTTGCTACTAAGTTACAGAGTCTTTAGGAGAACTTTATGACATGGGCTGACAGGTCTGGCATAATTAATACCAATGCGCCCCCCGGGTTTGATCATTCTTCCCTGGGAACAGGAATCTGGGGATGTTGAGGTTATGCTCTCACATAAGTGAGTTACAAACACAGATCCTTTTAATAAAACACAGATTCGACTTTTTGAGTGAGCTACCATCACACACCTATGAAAATACAATATTGTGTATTTTTGCATAATAATGGCTTCTACATTTTATTTTCAACTTGATAAAATAAACTTGTTAATAAATTTGAGTCAGCAGGTTCTTATGTTACTTGTTTCTCTTCTCTCGCTTTGCTTATGCTCTTCTGGTGGCATCTGGACTTTCATTTTAACAAGCTTACTGTACAAGAGACTTTTATTTTCAAAATAAAGAGTGCTAGAGGCAACTGTAGGTAGAAATACAAAACGTGAACATGCTAAAGGGTTTTAACTTCTACCTACACATTTCTTGGAGTAGTATTTAAATTGTATTTTCAGGATTATATTGGCATGTATTCCAAATACACCATAATGGATATTAGGGGAAAACAAATATTGTACTTTAAATATTTCTAAAATATATTTTTTTGATCGTTTTTCATAGAATTCCATTATATTTATAGCGTAAGCTATGTTTTACTGTTTTGAAGTATAAATTTAAAGACTAAGGTGTCACCACTGGCAACTTATTCATCCACCTGTGAGACTGTCTACTGTTTAGTCATTTTAAATTATCTAATATTCTGTAAAAGGCAGTTTACTCTTCTCATTGCATTACATAGGCATCATGTTAAAATGCAATATGTACATGTGGTAACTGCTTTTAAGACAAAAAAAAGTCCATGAATCACTCTTGTAACAGTTGGAATTAAATTCATTAACCAAAATAATACCATGCTTCATCTTTTAAATTTTGCTTCCTTAGCATCTGGTCCTTAGTCTGTCTAATTGCATTATAATGGCTCTGTGTTGCAACAGATGCTAGAAGGTTTTTTTTTTCAAGAATGATAATTTTGTTTCATATTTTGGAATACCTGCTTTGCAATTGTCATTCCTATTTACTAGAACCAGAAGGAGAACAAACCTGGTTCTTTCGTCACTTGAAAAGCATTAAAAGCTCAACTTTGTTCAAAGATCAAGAACTCTGTATTTTTCACATTAAAAACTATTTATTCCCAATTAGCTTGTTGAGTACTGCACTTCTGGTTCTGAGATCAAAAGTAATGATTAGCCATGAAATGACTGATAGAATGCCTAGAATTTTCTTTTTTGTGTGTATGTAGTTAGTATTCTTACTTTTAAATGTTGAATGAATTATATTTATTGGCGCAATGCAATGAGCTAGTCTTTTTTGGTGATTATAATAAAGTCTTATGAGGAGCAGTCAATTTTTTAGGATAAAATAGATAATCATAATCCAGGCAGACTCTGATCAAGTTATACCATAAGGATCCTTCAGCATATTTTACCAGAATCTTATTTTTTTCCTCAAAGGGGATAGGCTGATGTATTTCCTGTTATGCTGCAAATTTGTTATTGTTACTGAAAAAGCCTATTTTCTTCTTCAAGCAATTATCTCTTAATGTCTTTAATGTTAATAAGCAGCATAGCATTGTGAAATCTCTGAAATTTTCTGAATTTAGAAATAACTTGCAGGAAGTTGAAAATAGACTTATTTTAATTCTGTAGTGGTGGAAATTATTATATTGTATTATATACATATTATATATGTGTATATCTGTTACATATATCTATTTGGCAAATGTTTGAGGTATTTATTTTATATAGTTGTTTTTTGTAGTAATATACAGACTTGTAGTATTGTTGGAATTGTGTCATTAAAACACACTAAGGGAAATGACATTTGTCATTTTGTTCATCCTCTAATTTGATTAAGTTGAACAGTCACCTACAGCTATACCAACTTTTAAAAATAAAACAGGTTAAAGATGAAAAATTAATCATAGATTATTTGTTTATATGATATCAGGCATCAGGCTATTGGGAGACATCCAAATGATAGGCTCATTTTTTCCCCTGAGTACTGGGCAGGGTTCTTAATATAATAAAATAGCCACAAGTCAGGAAATGGAGTGTTTTGGTTTTCTTTTCTTTCTCACCTTCACTACCTAATAGTGGAATGCCCTTCGATGTGCCACTTAATATTGTTGGTGTCAGAGCCTTCCATTTGAAAGGCAGAAATTAGTGATACTTGTCTCCCATTTTCGGGATGTATTGTAGAGACGGCTTAGATTCTGTGATTAGAGCTTTAAGCTCCCTGGGAAGTGTTGCTGAGTATCAGGGCATTATCAGTTGCATTAGCAACACCTTCATGGTTGTCTCTTGACTTAGGGGAAAGTAGAGAAAAATACAACAAACACAAACTGCTCAGTCACAGATGCTTTTTAATTTTAATTTGCAAGCTTCTATGTCTAAAAAAAAAAGAATATATGTAGCACCATGTATGGTGACAAATTGAACTGAAAACATCAAGTGTCTTCATGTGTTGTGATGTGGTAAAGGGCAATGATAAGATCAGCATCCAAACCTTCAAAACACAGTTCAGCCACCATTCGATAAACTTTGTGGAACACTTGGATTGTGCCAGTGCTTCTTTTCTGTACTGAAGACACAAAAATGAACAAATCAAAAACTCTGCCCTTAAGACCATAGAGTCAAATGATAGGATTCTTGTTTTTTTTTTGTTTTGTGTGTGTGTGTGTGTGTGTGTGTGTGTGGTACGCGGGCCTCTCACTGTTGCGGCCTCTCCCGTTGCGGAGCACGGGCTCCGGACGCGCAGGCTCAGCGGCCATGGCTCACGGGCCCAGCCGCTCCGCGGCACGTGGGATCCTCCCGGACCGGGGCACGAACCCGTGTCCCCCGCATCGGCAGGCGGATTCTCAACCACTGCGCCACCAGGGAAGCCCCAAATGATAGGATTCTTAATCTGGAGTCCACAAAGCACGACAGGAGAAAAAGTGCATCTTTATTTAACCTTTAACTGAAAATTAGCGTTTTTCCCCAATTTTGAAGGTAGGCAACATACTACAGTCTTAGCGGTGTCTATGAATTTATCACCAATATTGTTACATCAAATCCTAGCTGTAGTGGATATTTTGAAAGACCGTTTATATTCACTACTACTTTGCATTTTTATTAATGATTATAACTTCAACCAGTGTATTAATAATCACATATAATATATTCCTATATTTAATAACTATATTCTAATATAATTAATTTCCTTCCTATCCCCATATGATTTTTTCTTTTCATTTTATGCGTTTAAAAACATTCTGGGAAGTGTTCCATATGCTTCACCAGATGCCAAAGGGATCCATAGCACAAAAATAGTTAAGAACACCATGTCTAGAAGAGACGCAGGCAAACGCGTATAATACCATGGTACAGAAAGATAATAGAGGCACATACCAGGTGCTGTGGAATTGGGTATGACTCTGCTGGCCAGGAGACCTGGGACGGCAGTGTTTGATTTGGTCTTGAAGCAAGTGTAATCATTTCATTAGTGGTAACGTGCGAGAGAGGGCATTCTGAAAAAGAGAAAAGTGGGTGCAAAACACCTAGTGAGAGCATGCAGGCTCAGGGAACAGAGGGCAGCTTAGTGTGCCAAGGTAAAAAATGTCTCTTTCTTTACTATTTGGGGGTGTCCTGTGCTGTTTCCATTTATCAGTCTGTAGAATTCTATTTGCCAAGTCATTTTTATTAATCATTAGTGAGGAGAAACTATGCTCTGGCTTTTTACTTTAACTGACCGTATTTTATAAAGAGTAACATCGTAGACAACAGCAGGAAACATCAAAGAAGAGATCAAAGCTGTGTCAGCTTTTTAAACCTCTCATTATTTCAATCAACATCTACCTGTAAGGGGAAAAAAAAGATGAATCTGTTTTACCTTCCCAATTTATCATCATGTTTTCAGACAATGATCAGTCACTTTTCTGGTCTATGGGCCATAATTGGCTACCATTAAATCTCAAGAGACTGAACCACATAACTGGAATCATTTTTTTAAACACCCACAGGGTCAGTCTTCACTTATAGTGGTCAAAGGCAGCTTTATTTGCCATGCCCAGACTTTCTAAATTTGTGCCTTATCTGGATTTCTGGAAGAAATGTCCAGGTGACTGTCTAGATGATAATGAAGTTCCCCAGAGAAGCAGCCATGATTTCAAGAAAGTAAAGAAAAAAGTAAGTTAGTCTATTTAAACTGTTTCCTTTTTCTAGACAATTTTGCTAGACAATTCCTTGTTGAGTGAGAGGGTTCATTTCTTTGTCTTCTCTTTTTTATTTTATTTTATTGTGGTAAGAACACTTAATAGGAGATCTCCCCTCTTACCAAATATTTAAGTGTACAATGCAGTTTGTTAACCATAGGTACAGTGTTGTACTGCAGATCTCTAGAGCTTATTGATCTTGCTTAACTGAACTTTATACCCATTGATTAGTAACTCCTCATTTCCCCTTTCCTCCAGCCCCTGGCAACCACCATTCCTCCCTTTGATTCTGTGAATTTCACTACTATAGATACCTCATATAAGTGGAATCATGCAGTATTTGTCATTCTGTGACTGACTTATTTCACTTAGCGTAATATCCTCCAGCTTCCTCCATGTTGTAGCAAATGGCAGGATTTCTTTCCTTGTTTAAGGCCGAATAATATTCCTTTGTATATATACCACATTTTCTTTATCCATGCATTTGTCTGTGGATATTTAGTTTATTTACACATCTTGACTATTGTGAATAGTGATGCTAAGGACATGGGAGTGTAGCTACATCTTCAGAATCCTGATTTCAGTTCTTTTGGATAAATACCCAGAAGTGGGTTTGTTGGATCATATGGTAATTCTATTTACTTCCACACTGTTTTCATAGTGGCTGCACCATTTTGCATTCTTACCAACATCGTACAATTTCTCCACATTCTCGCCAACCCTTATTGTCTTTTGTTTCTTTGATAATAGCTATCCTGACAGATGTGAGGTGATGTCTCATTGTGGTTACGATTTGCATTTCCCTGATGATTAGTGAAATTGAGCATGTTTTCCTATGCCAGTTAGCCATTTGTATGTCTTCTTTGGAGAAATATCTATTCAAGTCATTTGCCCATTTTTCATTTAGGTTTTTAGATATTTTTGCTATTGAGTTGTAGGTTTTCCTTATATATTTTAGAAACTAACCCTTGCAGGATACGTGGTTTACAAATATTTCCTCCCATTCCATAGGGTTCAAACAACTCTTCCAATAATTCTCTGTAAGACTATTTTTACTAGCCTTGCTTTCAAATAGGAATCTGCAAAGACCTGAATTGACACTTGTTAACCAATCTAAAATTGCATTTGAAGCTAAATAGTTATCTACAATTTCCCCAAAAAAGCATGGGGATATTTTGTAAAGTGTTTGAAGTGAGGAAATTTAATATTCCAGAATGAAATAACAACAAATCAAAATATATAACGCATTTAACTATAGTCAAACAAACCATAATTAGGCTCATTTATGTCATTGGTAGTATAAATTAGATATATATCTACCTTTAAATTTTTAAGTAGCCAACAAAATTGATAATATAATCATGAATATAATTTTCATTTAAGGGTATGAGCTTTAAAATTGAACAGACTTAGGTTTAAATCACTTCTTAAATGTGTAATCCTATATAAAATTTTCAGCTATCTGAGCTTCAGTTTTCTCATCTATGAAGTTGAACTGAAAAAAAAAAAAAAACTAATAAAATTAACATAGGGACTAATTGTACTGAAATGTATATTTGATATTTTGTAAGTGCTTCAAAAATAGTGTTCATTCTAATTACTTATTGTCATTAATGAAAACTTATTATTGTTGATAAAACAATATAGTGTTGATATAATAGCCAGCATAATATTGCTTAATAAATCAATCAACTTGGCTTCCTTCCTTTACTTTCCAATAAACAACTTTTTAAAAAGTCATTATCTTCCATCAATAAAAATATTATTTTATTAAATTTGGAGGTTAGTTTCATTTAAAAAAATGTTTCCAGATAAAAAAGTATACTTTGAAATTCAGGTGCATTTAATTTAAATTCATCGCTAACTTCTAAAGACCCTGGATTTATGACATGAACACAATAATTATAGTATTTGCTGAATGAATGAATAAATGATTCTTTAGGAATTTGACTCTCCTCCACTACAGTTAATGCTTCCTTTAATGTGTTACAAATTCTGTTGCTTTGTTCTCATTTCTATTATAAATGCAATTTTGTTACTTTGCATATGAATCACCATACATAAATTCATAGTCAATATGGGGTTTTAAATAATCATTACCATGGAATTTATACTTACTTAAGTGTCATTCCCCTTGGTTGGAGTTTATGAATTTCTAAAAAAAAAAAAAAAAAAAGTTGAGTTAAATTTATCATCAGGGGCTTCCCTGGTGGCGCAGTGGTTGCGCGTCCACCTGCCGGTGCAGGGGAACCGGGTTCGCGCCCCGGTCTGGGAGGATCCCACATGCCGCGGAGCGGCTGGGCCCGTGAGCCATGGCCGCTGAGCCTGCGCGTCCGGAGCCTGTGCTCCGCAACGGGAGAGGCCACAGCGGAGGGAGGCCCGCATACCCCAAAAAAAAAAAAAAAAAAAAAAAAAAAATTTAGCATCAATGCTCCCCTATACTGTTTTCACATCTCCTGCTTCCTTTTCTTATAAACTTTGTTAAATATGTCTTGACAGCAATTGGTATTTATTCCTGCCCCCTTGGCATTTATGATGCTTTAACTTCCTTTTGAAAGCTTTCCTTTTGATGCATTTTGAGTTAATTCCTTCTTCTGCTGTGACATCTACCTGACTTTTGCCAAACCTTTTAGCTACTTGCTGCCTATAAGAACAGACATTTTAAAATGTCGCAATTGGAGCTATGGGTAAGGCTTTAATATAATAATTTTTAGCTACTGTTCATTTTGGTTGTGGATAGGGAAAAGAGTTTAAACATTTAAAAATAGGTTACCTTTTAAATTTATATTTAGCTCTGATTATTAGAAGAGGATTCACCTTTGAAATTGAAAAGTAGATTCTGGTCTCTAACTTGAGAGTGTTCACATTGTCTTTGAGAACAAGCACTATTTTAGATTTTGACTTCTATTTCCCTGGGTTGTGAATTTTAGCCAATTTTATAAATTCACTTTTATTATGTGGGCCTCTGTAATTGATTTAAGAATGATTCAATGCCTAAACATAAAAGTATTATTCTAAGACAAAAATGCTATGTTATTATTTAAAAGTGTAAATAGCATATAGTTCTGGGCTAAAATAAAACCTTGTTTAAGTGAGCTAACTCATTTAGAATTTATATAGTATGATCAGATTCTAGGAGGAATTTACCTGTGAAAGGAGTCTGTTAAGTAAATCAATAGTGTATTCATGATTCAAGAAATTATATAAACTCAGTGGGCACTATCAATACTTCTTTTGTCAAAAACTATTGATATTCTGCTCTTAAATTACTCTCATTTATATTGTTCCCCTGACGATATAATTAATCATCAGTTAGGTTCACCTAATTTGAATTACCATTGTGTTCTTAGGAAAAAAATAACTCAAGAGATAATGATTTACTACTTGTTTATTATGTTTACTATTAATTTTATGTATTAATTTTATTTATTTAAACTTGCCTGAATTACAAAAGTTTTACTATGAAATCACATTTTCTGCAGTACTCTTTTAGTGATTCCTTGTATTTCTGAGTTTATGATTTTACACATAATGGCTCAGAGAAAAAACAAGGCATAAGTAATTATACTTCTCTTTGAGTCTGTTATAGAAATATTAATACATTGAAAGACTCCAAGACTAAAACTTAATTTAAAAAAGAAATTAAATTAACGTCGAAAATTCATAGGAATTCTGGCCATATTTGATATCATGATGCTAGAAGAATGTCTTACTCATAATTAATATTACTGGATTTTTTCTTGTATGCTAAATTTTAAAAGATATCATTAGTTACCAAACACCCTCATCCCTTTGTCCTCCGCAAAAGAACTCTGATTTTCTTCAGATATACATCCATACTATTTGGTAGTAATCTTCAGGGGAGAAAGGACCCTACCCCCTAGTCACAGGAAATGAATCATACTTTGTTTGTTCCATTTATGTGTGCCCATACCCCTTGCCATTTATAGGTTTAAGTATGGAATGGGTTGCATTTGGGGATAATAAACCATGAGGCAAGTTTTTCTTACTAATGAAAAAGGATCACTTAACACGTATGTGGTTGTACTTCAGTTCAAGATAGATATATAGATATATATCTTGTGTGTGTGTATATGTATGTATATATCTCGATTATACATATCTTGATTATATATGTGTACATATCTTGATTATATACAAATTATACATGTAATTTCAAATGTAGAATGTCTACTGAGTCATCTGTGATTCAGTAAGTATTTACTGACCTCTGATTAGATAATTAGAATGGACTCTGGATCTGAACAAATATACAATGTATAGTAACACATTCTAGTTGAATAGATAAGGCAATCACAGAAATAAATTACTATTATTATTTGTTCTCTCACTTTGGGAAGACTTTAATCCTAGCATTGAATACAATACTTTTTTTAAAACTAAAATCTCCATTTCTTTTTTTAAAAATATTTTATTTATTTATTTATTTATGATTGTGTCGGGTCTTAGTTGCAACACACAGGCTCTTCGTTGCGGCACGTGGGCTTCTCTCTAGTTGCGGCGTGCAGCCTTCTCTCTAGTTGTGGCATGTGGGCTCCAGAGCACGTAGGCTCTGTAGTTGTGCATGCGGGCTCCAGAGCACGTGGGCTTTGTAGTTTGCGGCACACAGGCTCTCTAGTTGAGGCACATGGGCTCAGTAGTTGCAGCACGCGGGCTTAGTTGCCCTGCGGCATGTGGGATCTTAGTTCCCCAACCAGGGATCAAACCCACATCACCTGCATTGGAAGGCGGATTCTTCACCACTGGACCACCAGGGAAGTCCCAGAATCTCCATTCTAAGAAGTGATTTGATGAGAAAATATTTGAGAATTTATTTGATGAGAAAAAATTTAACTATACAAGTAGTTAAGTAGAACTTTTTCAAATAACATTGTCTTTAGTTCCTTGAAATCCAATGTATTATACTCAGTGAAGTGTAGCACCTGAGTTTTTTAAGTAGAATATTACAATAAAACTGTTAGGCTTCTGGGGTAATATCCCTTCTTTGGGGGTTTCTTACATAGAAAAATTTAAGAGTATGCTATTGAAACATACCACATTTTCTGAAAATTATATTAAAAAGAATTATTTTAGTGAATAAATTTTAGAACCAAGTCAAGGAAGTAATAAAGGGAATATTCTTTTATTTCAAAGAGAACAAAAGGCCTCTTGTGACAAACAACAAATCTGAACTAAATTAAATATGACCCTTAGAAATAGTCTATGAAGTCCCATGAATCTAGAGAACAATGGTTATTTTACTGTCTTAGAAAAGTTTAGGAAGCTTGGATTTGAATTCAGACCTGGACTTGAACCTCTAGTCTCAACTTTTAAATAGTTCCAAATAAACATTGAAAATCTTCTTTGAAAGTTTATTCAAAGTAGAAAGATAATTTGAGTACTAAGGTGATGGAAAAGTAAATTTATATCATCTGAAACATCTTCAATTACCTTAATTTGAGTCATTTTTTAAATAGACAAGTTTACTAAAACAAAAAAAATCTAGTTTATGAGTATAAGTAAAAGAAAGAAAGGAAGGGAGAGAGGGAAGGAGGGAGGTGGGAAGGAAGAAAGAAGAAAGATTTGCAACAATACCATTTTTTTCATGTCTATCATTTACTTCTTCAATTTTAGGAAGGGGAATAAACATTTATTAATTATAATACATGAGGTACTGAGTATTCAGGACACACACTATCACAAGAAATATTTCTAACAGCCAATTGAAGTAGTTTCTCTTACCCCTATTTTATTGATAAAGATACCAGGCTTCACAGAGTAAGTAATTTACACAATATTTTACAGTTACTAAGTGGAAAAATCTAGACTTAAATCCAGATCCTGATGTAAAAACTCTATTTTATTAGCTTTATAAGACATTAACAATACAGTTGCCAATGTAATATATTTAGGACTATATTTTTCTTTAAGTGTAAAACCAAATAAATGAACAAACAAACTCCACAGTCTCTAACAAAGCACCTTTATTGTAAGAATTTCAAAAGCGGTATTAAATTCCCCTCGCGAATTGCTCTTGAGGGTCTCACGTTAGTCTCATGACAGCAGAATATACTACTGCATTCTCTTTCCCTACCTGCTGCTTCCTAGGTGCCACACACTGACTATCCTATCCACAGGTTATAGTTGTTTTTTTTTTTAAATCAAGACATTTCCTAGTGGTTGATTTTAGAGATTTTAGAGGAGGTGAATTTAATATGAAAAGAGTAGTACTGATAGATTATTAAGATAATTTGTCCAAATGTGTTTTTTTGTTTGTTTGTTTGTTTGTTTTTGTGGTACGCGGGCCTCTCACTGTTGTGGCCTCTCCCGTTGCGGAGGTACGCGGGCCTCTCACTGTTGTGGCCTCTCCCGTTGCGGAGCACAAGCTCCGGACGCGCAGGCTCAGCGGCCACGGCTCACGGGCACAGCCGCTCCGCGGCATGTGGGATCTTCCCGGACCGGGGCACGAACCCGTGTCCCCTGCATCGACAGGCGGACTCTCAACCACTGCGCCACCAGGGAAGCCCTCAAATGTGTTTTTTATAATTTGGTGAAATTTTTATTCGATACACATACAATTTCATTAATAAACTCTCAGTTGTTGATTCTTGGTTATTGCTAGTGGTTTTCCTTTTTAGCATAAAACATATGGTATTTAAAGGAAAATTTTAAAGTACAGTTTTAAGATGGGGGAAGTACCACCCACATCTAACAGGTCTTTTTCCTAAATACTCTGGCTCTTTTTATTGAGATGTAATTGACATATAACATTATATTAGTTTCAGGTGTACAACATAAGGATTTGATATTAGTATATATTGCAAAATGATCACCACAGTAAGTCCAGTTAACATCTATCCCATACATAGTTACAAAAAAATGTTTTGGGTTAGTGCTGAGCACTTTTAAGATCTACTCTCTTAGCAACTTTCAAATATGCAGTATAGGATTATTAACTAGAATCACCATGCTGTACATTATACCCTCATGACTTATTTATTTTCTGAATGGAAGTTTATAGCTTTCAACCATGACTTTCCTTAATACAGTTAGTTTTTTGGGTGTTTGATTTTGTGTTGTAAGATTTAATCATCATTTAAATTGCTCCATAATATTCTATCATATGTTTATAGTGTAGACCTGGTATTGAACTGGTATACCTTTGTTAGATTATACCAATCAGCAACATCTGATTGGATTGTGCCAACATCTTTTCAGCCGTCCATGGGTCAGTGTCCCTGCCGTAATGCTAGCTATATATTTTTTTAAATATAATATGTAGTTAGTTTATCTTTATCTTCTAATGTTGCATATTAGAGCTGTTACAAAATTTTGGCTATTTTATATATTGCTGCAATTAACAATCCTGTGCATGAGTCTGTTTGGTTTTATATGTTCTCTAGTTGTCATCTTGTGACCAATCAGAAGGTATACAAATTATATTGGTTTTCTCGGTTGTAAAAAAAAAAAAAAAAGAGGGGCTTCCCTGGTGGCGCAGTGGTTAAGAACCCGCCTGCCAATGCAGGGGACACGGGTTCGAGCCCTGGTCTGGGAAGATCCCACATGCCGCGGAGCAACTAAGCCCGTGCGCCACAACTAGTGAGCCTGCGCTCTAGAGCCCGCGAGCCACAACTGCTGAGCCCGTGTGCCGCAACTGCTGAGGCCCGCGCACCTGGAGCCTCTGCTCCACAACAGGAGAAGCCACCGCAGGAGAAGCCCATGCACTACAACGAAGAGTAGCCCCCGCTGGCCGCAACTAGAGAAAGCCTGTGCGCAGCAACAAAGACCCAATGCAACATAAATAAATAAATAAATAAATAAAAATGAAAAAAAAATAAAGAGAGGGGACTGGGTTTGCCCTGGGTGCCAGGGCAATTACAACTTATTCCAAAAATTAAAAATGACAATAAACCTGCTCAAGAATTGGTTCGCACCATTAGGAACTGTCGTCTCTCCAAGAAGTTTGGTAACTTGCTCCCAGACAAACCACCAGCAGATAGTGTGCACTAGGATTAAAATTTAATTATATCTGACTCCAAAGCTCATATTACCCAAAATTACTTAATACATTTACAGAAAATTCAGAGGATAACAGTTTTTATGGCACTGTCAATATTCTCTGACAGAAAGAGCGCCAGTCTTGTGATATGTCAAGCCTTAGTTTTCTCTTCTCGTAAATTGGGATGAAACTCTTTGTACTGAATCAGTACATAGATTCTTCCATACCTGTGAAAAGTTCAGTTATGTGTTGCAATCCAAATGTGCTGTACTATGTTACAGGTAAAACCCTGCTAGCATACTAGAATAATTAAGTGGGAAAGTTCCTTTTAGTGACAATGATAAGTAACGTTGCTCAGATAGTGCTATCCAGTAGAACTTTCTGCAATAGAAATATTTTGTGTCTGCAATGACCAATATAGTAGCCAATAAGTCACGTGACTATTAAGCCCTTGAAATGTGACTAGTATGACTGAGAAACTGAATTTTAAAATTTATCTAATTTTCATCAGTTAAAATTTCAATAGCCTCATAGATGGATACTGTTTTAGACCACACGGGGTAAGAAGAAAATGAAGGTGATAATATAAAAATTTTAAATACCGAAGATAGCTAATTATAACCCTAATATAAACTTAACCACGTGACCGCTGTCATAGTAATAATTCTAGAGTGCCATCTATGGAATTCCTTGGCTGTCCAGTGGTTAGGACTCCACACTCTCACTGCTGAGGGCCCGGGTTTGATCCCTGGCGGGGGAACTAAAATCCCACAAGTCGCTCATGGCGCAGCCAAAAAAAATTAAAAATAAAAATAAAAAATAATTCTAGAGTGCCATCTGAATGATTAATTCATTTCTATATCCCTTTCAAGGAGTATAAGAGAGGAGATATCAAAAGATAGTGAATCCCGAGCCTAAACTTTTCTATGTTTGGGACTCGACCTATTTGAGATTGTCTTTATTTGACTATTTTTGGATCAGGTTGGTCATAGAGATCTTCCTTTAATTTTTTTTTCTGCCTCTATTTGGAGCAGTCTAAAATACCTGTGTTAATGGTTCAAGGAAAATTTTTAAAGGAATTTTAAAAAATACTGTGTTGTCCTATGGATATCTCTGAGGCAATAAGTGTCTAAAAATGATAGCCCATGATTTTTTTTCACGTACAACTTATCTTCTCAGCTAACACATGATATTCTTGAGACCAGGTATTGTAATTTACATTTTGGGGATTCCTTATAGCTCACAGAGCACATAGAACTGTTCTGATACCAAACTAGGTAATTTCTTGTCATTTTGACTCCACTGGTAGAATATACACTTATTGACTCTTAGGATATTGAAAATGTCAGATGTTATAATTTATTTATGGATCTTTCTACATTTGACAGCCCCAGATGCCCTGGGCTAAGGCTGCTGAGAAGGGTCACCTGTGTGATTGCAGTTTGTATAATTGTGTGGTCGTTTTAAACTTTCCCTGGAACCTAAAGAAACATTGTCTCCAGAATGTAGCATGGCTTGAAACAGAGTACACTGTCCCTCTGAGACACTTGAAATTATAGATTTAAAAAGAACATATTATGGGCTTCCCTGGTGGTGCAGTGGTTAAGAATCCGCCTGCCAATGCAGGGGACACAGGTTCAAGCCCTGGTCCGGGAAGATCCCACATGCCGCAGAGCAACTAATCCCATGAGCCACAACTACTGAGCCCGTGTGCCACAACTACTGAAGCCTGCATGCCTACAGCCCGTGCTCCGCAACAAGAGAAGCCACCGCAATGAGAAGCCTGTGCACCACAACGAAAGAGTAGCCCCCGCTCGCCGCAACTAGAGAAAGCCCGCGCACGGCAACAAAGACCCAAAGCAGCCAAAAATAAATAAATAAATAAATAAATAAATTTATTTTTTTTAAAAAAAGAACATATTAAAGAAGCATTATTTTGAAACATAGCTTTAGTTTACCTACTTCTATAAAATCTCTAAAGCCAGGGAACAAGTTAAAATAGGCATTCACAAAGAGCTTCCTTGTTCATCTATTTAAGTCTCTCAAAAATTGTGGAAGAAGTCATGTCTGGTTTAGCATTCTTAGGGGCCACCATAAATTTAAAGCTGTTAAAATAACGTACAGATTTATATTAGATTTCCATTCTCTATCCAGTCTTCTCTTCTGGATACCATGTAAATATATGTGATAAGTAAATTATGATTGATTTCTAACCATCTGTCAGCATTTCAAGATGGCTTGGGAAACATTCAGTGAGTAAGTTGATGCTGTTACTCATACCAAATATGTTCCTTTAACAGGAAAACAAATTTCTGAAATTAGGAAATTTTAAGTATGGCAGGTTTATGTTTCTGAGGTAGTGGAAGTAGCCCCCAGATTTGCTGATATACAAGTTTGTGCACTAAAGAAAATAGTTTTAAAAAAAATAAAGCTTCCATTTCATTGCAGTAGCACTCTTGGTTCTTGATAGAAATTGCATGTAACTTAGTAAAATTGCCTGTAAACACAATTTGAGTGGTGACTAATATTGACAGTGTACATTTTAGGTTCCCTTGAAATTGTTCTACTTGCCTGATAAAACCGTAACAAGGGATATAAAGAGGTTGTTTTAATATGTTGAGTGAATTGTTTACATGAAAAACTACATTGCCCTAAGAGGCTGATCTATGAATGCTCACATTTGTGTTGCTTACTATTTCTGTGTACTCACATCACCAGTGTGACTGTGTTACTTGATTTGGCAGAAGTAATGAAATTTCAGAAAGCATTTGCATGAGCAAATATATCCATTAGCAACATGTACATATTTGCAGCTTAGCAAGTCATTTACTTTTGTTTAAATATTTAAAACTTTGCATGTGTGTGTGTACACATGAGGGTTTTGCATATATATTTTTAATTTACATGTGTGTATGCATATATGTATGTGTTTACATACAAAGTAAAATTTTAATTACCGTAACAGAAAGTAAATCTATATATATTTTATGTATTCTCCTTTGTGTTAAATATTTAGTTTATTGATCTTTATTTTATTTTATTTTATTTTATTTTTATTTTTGGCTGCGTTGGGTCTTTGTTGCTGCGCGCGGGCTTTCTCTGGTTGTGGTGAGCGGGGGCTACTCTTCATTGCAGTGCGCGGGCTTCTCATTGCGGTGGCTTCTCTTGTTGCGGAACGCGGGCTCTAGGCGCACGGGCTTCAGTAGTTGCAGCACATGGGCTCAGTAGTTGTGGCTCGTGGACTCCAGAGAGCAGGGTCTGTGGTTGCGGCACATGGGCTCAGTTGCTCCACCGCATGTGGGATCTTCCCAGGCCAGGGATAGAACCCATGTTCCTTGCATTGGCAGGCGGATTCTTAACCACTGTGCCACCAGGGAATTCCCTAGTTTAGTGATCTTTAAACAAACAAGTTTAGTTTTATAATAAAGAGTAATACAAAATTGGAACATATTATTTTCATTTTAATTATTTTATCTATTTAAAAATCCTGGCTGCCTCTTTAACTTCAAATCTATCCTACTTGCCCGAAAATGCCTTTGACACTAGCCACACAAAGTTTCTTGTTTTTTCTTAAGTGTATTGTGCAGTTTCATATAGCACATATATATTTCTCTGCCATGGACTCCTTTCCTCTCTATACCTTAGCCTTCTTCTTTTTTCTTCTAATCTAATATAGATTCCCCTCTGTGTTTCCCTTCCTCTGCCGTCTTGAGACTTGTCAAGTCATGCTGAAAGTATTGGTTTGTCTCTCTCAAAAGACTATAAGTTCATCCACGGCAGAATCTGGGTCTATACTCATATTTCCCAAATCTTGCACAGGGCCTGGCATAGAGCAGTCATACAAGTCAGGGTTGTTGAATCAATGAAGAAATGAACAGAATGGTAACTACCTTCTACAGGTGATTATGGGTAAACAAAACGTCAGATGATCAATCTTTACATGAGCAAAAGATGGTTGATAAGATTGCAATTAAATCTGAATATGAACATGGCACTGCGTTAGGAATAATGCATTTAACGCATTTTTGATATTTCTGTTATGAAAGCACCCCATCATCATGCAATCAGAATCTGCAAACACTTATTTTAAGATGTGTATAAAGTCATGGCAAATTTATGTTGCTTCAGTATTTTAGGTGTTCTGAACTTTCATAAAAATTCAACATAGTGTTTGAAATGCGTTTTAAAATATATTAATGGTTTATGGATTTTATTAAGATACCTAGAGGGTTTTATTATTAATATATATGTATATATAATCATCAAAACTGAAGACTATTCAAGGTTATGACATGTTTTATAGTGTCCTAGTTATTAACTGCATTATCTGCACTTTTTCATAGCCAACAGGAAATAAGGTTTTGTTCTGAATAATTTACCCTTATTTTATATCGTTTTAGTCAAAACATTATAATGTAGTAAAACAATCTTTCTACCCTTTTATAATACTTAAATTCCAATATTGTACTCATCACTTTGTCTATTTTTTCTCCACTGTCTTCCACAAAGATTTAGAGACATTTTCTAATAATCTGCAACAAACTTAAAGAAGAAGTAGAAAAACTATGGAATGGAGCCATATATTTATGCAGGTTTAAGGACCAAAGTTTGGGTTTATTCATTCAAATATTTATTGAACACCTAGTACATAAAAGGCACTAGTTGTTGGAGTATGGTGGTGAGAAGAAAAACACCAACAATAACAACACAAAAACTACAAGCATGGTGTCTGTTCTCACGGAACTTATTGTCAATGGGAACGACACATAGAGGAACATCTGACTTTTTGCAACGCAAAGTACCTCAGTTCAGAAAGAGCATATCACAAAGAGATCTCAAGCAGACTGAGCATCCATCGGGAAAGGACTCTGGAGTTGTGATCTGAAAGATGAATAGCTGTTAACCAAGGGGAAATGAGGGAAGCCCATTCTATTGGAATAAAGAGCTTATGGAAAGTTCCTATGGTGGGAACTAACAGAAAAAAAGACCAGGGTGACTAAATCTAAGAAAAGAATGGTACTACAAAAGGATGAAGAACTAGGCAGGAACTTTTCCATGCCAGGTCTTCCAGTCCATGCTAAAGATTCTAAGGGTTTGGATACGTACCTTAAGGACAACAGGAACCTGTTGAAGAATTGTAAGCAAACATGAGTTGATCATATTCATGTATGACATTGTTTCTTCTAGGTAAGGTGTCGAGAGTCTACCAAAGGGGTCAGAGGCAGGAGAAGGAAAGTTTCTCAGTTGCTTTTACATTAATTCAGGCAAAAGAGGATGATGGCTTGGATTAAGGGTGGTGACTAAGAAGATGGCCAGTTGGCTTCATACTTGATTCTGACACCCCTGGTGGCCAAAGAAAATGGAAGATAAGATCAATTCTAATTATTTTTTTTTTCCATAGAAGATAAATTTCTTCAGGAAAAGGGAATTCTTTCCAATAATTCTTTCCTATATCTAGCTACAGAAATAAATGTCTCACTTGTGATTTTATTTTGTATATTCACTACATATATACATGTATATGTGTGTGTATATATATATGTGTGTCACAGGTTTAAAAAATTTTAAGTGAAATAAATTTCATGATTTGTGGTACTGTATTCATCCTCTTATATACTGAGTCACTCACAAAGGTTTAATTGAGTACTGAAATATCAAGCTATTTGAACTAGCAGTTCAAATACTTCTGTAATTCATTCATAAACTAGCTTAAATGGACCTCTGGCTAAGTATCTCTGCTTTCAAATATCTTGATAAAACTGTGCAGAGACAGGAAGATAGAGAAATATAAATAGAAAAATAAGTAAGATTATATATGCTTTGCTGGAATTTTAAAATATCATCATGTTTCAACTATAAATTTTAAATTTAATTCATAGTGTAATACAGACCTTATATTCACATAAATGTATATGTTGTGTATGTGTGTAATATGTGTATATATATATATATATATATATTTGTGTGCAGTCCTTTACTGTCACACACATATGCATCATGTTGCAGATTTCTCAGTCCTGAACTGAGAATTGAGGAAAAAGTATGTCTTCTTTAACCTTCTGTTGTAGAATCAAAGTCATATGAGAATTGAACAACATAAGCCTTTCCAGTTTGACCTCAGGTTAGCTTCTTGCCTTACTACCTATTAACTATGTTACCTCAGGTAAATTACTTAATGTTTATACCTAAGTTTCTCTTGTTTAAAATAGGGAAAAAATATGTAACAAAAAGTTTTCTTGTGAAGATAATGTGTATATGTAACATTGAGTAAAAACATTAAGCTGTGTTTTGGGCTTGAAATTAAACTGTAGGAGATATTCTTTTCTCAAGTAGTATACAAAATAATAACAATATAGAAATAATGAAAGATTTGTTGCTAAAAACAAATATTAAATATTAAGCTATATATAGTATATGTATAATATGTATAGCTGGATATATAATATGAAACATAGGCTATATGTATAGTTGTGCGTAAATATATGCATATTCTTGTTGGTAAATATACATAGAATGTGGAGGTAGCTTGGTGTGGGTGGGGATGTGAATATGGTGGTAGGTAAATTTTCACAAGGCTAGTGAGGTCTCCTATATTTTAGGCAAATCAATTTCATTTCTTATAGATCCTGCTTCATTTAGATTGAGTGAAAAAATCAATTTTCTAGATTGAACATAGTTTACAAGCTTTGTGGTCATCACTTGCTTTGTGCTTAAAGGTTATATCAGTGGAAGATTAAAAGTAATTTTGGACTCACATGGTTGACAATCTTAGGGATTTTTGTAGTTTTGTACTTAAGTATGTCAGAGAACTTCATAGTTCTATGGCTGGATATACTGGAGGACTTCTTGCTGCTTCTCATTAATTTATGAAAACAAGAGACAGGGTTGCTATAGATTTAAACTTGAATAAGCCCTTTACCCTCCTTGATTTGTCTCCTAAGAGTATTCTTGTTTTCTTCATGTCTTTTTCTAGAGGCAAAATGTAAATATTCTCTAACCTCTGCTTTTGTATCCTACTGTGAAGAATAATAATTAGCTCATTAATTTCAATTTTTTAATATGCTTAGGTCAACAAGATTTCTTCTAGGACTTCTCATCAACTATCCCTGTGTACTACAGTTTCTTTTTCTTTTTAGCAAGGCTAATTCAAAGATTTTTAATTCATAATTTTTATTTCCCCAAGAGTCACATTGTATCTCCTTTATACTGATTTTTTTTTTTACATTTTTTAAGGCTGAAACAATCAGTTAACATTTGACTAGCAACAGGTACCATGAGTTTTTTTGTGGCCAATATTGAACTGAGTCTTCCAGCTTCAAATTTAGATACATGCTCTGCGAGTCTGGGTGGGGTGGGCTTTTTGCTCATCTCTCTGTTATTTTATTACCCTGTTTTAGAATTTCCACAACATTGTTACCCTCACTTTTGTGTCACTTTTACCTGAGCCACTGATGATAAATGAACAAAAAATTTCTTGGTTAAAATGTAAAGTATTTCTTTGGAAATTACATAATTAATTTTCAAGAGTCTCTTTAATAAAACATTTTATTATGAAACAGGTTTTAAATATCAAATTTATAACAGTATTTAATATGTCATTTGGTGATTAATACTTAATCTTTTAAATATTATTGTTATAAGATTTTTCCGTACTAACTCTTCCTCATCATTATAATTTCTCAGCAGCTTCTTAATTAGAGAATTCTTTGATCTCTAATGCACATAAGATTGTGGCATGTTCATTTATTCATTTAACTCTGCACTCAGCCCCCTTTGTGGAATTCTGCCATTTGTAAGGCGCTATGGTATGCTTTGGACCAGATACAAAAGAATACAGTAGCTTCTCAGCCTTTGTGGTATTCATAGTTGAAAAGGAGATCCCACGTAAACTCTGTATTAAAATACATTGAGTCGAATATTAAAATAGACGTAACTTTGGCAAGCTGTGGGACACAGAGCTGAGAATGGTTCATTCAGCTTGGGGAGACAAAGATTAGTTTCAGAGAGGAGGTGACATCTTGAAGATATCTAGAATTTGAAGAATTTTTTTTAAAAAATCACTCTAAGCAAGGAACTAGAAAATATTATATAAAGACGTCATAGAGATATAGAGAGAATTTAGTGATAAGCAAGAAGATGAGTATAGCTAGGGCATAAAAAACAACTTTTTTGAGTCCTTTTTTTTTAATGTCACAATATGCTGAGTTCTGTATTTTAATCTCTTCATCATATGCTTAAAATAACACCTATGAGGTAAGACTCGTGTTACCCTTATTTTACAGAAAGTTGGAGAAATTTACCTAAGGTCATACAGTTATCACCTGGCATAAACAGGATTCAGACCCCTACATTTTCTGATTTTAAAACCTGTGCATATAAACACAGTGTGATACTGCACAGAATGACTGAAAGTGAGTAGAAAAGATATTTCCTAGAACAAAGCTGGAAATGTATCACAGAAAGTGAGGCGCTATTACTCAAGAATTGCCTGGGGAATAGAGGGGGAAT
The DNA here is from genome assembly GCF_002837175.3 of Physeter macrocephalus. Taxonomy (NCBI): domain Eukaryota; kingdom Metazoa; phylum Chordata; class Mammalia; order Artiodactyla; family Physeteridae; genus Physeter; species Physeter macrocephalus. Next base: position 17,088,550 of record NC_041234.1, on the reverse strand, counting down.
CTAAACCTCAACCATAACCATCACCAGAAATGTATTTTTTTAAGTCCTCACAATTGGTCTTGATGTGTAAATTAAGTGCTAGATATTTACTCGCTTAATTTTACCAATGAATTTTTAAATCTTTCCAAGATGTTAGCAGTTTTATTAATTCTTATACTAAGACCGAGAACCAAAGATTAGTTGTTATCTATGTTTACATTTCAAATAATATTTTAATTTAGCCAACAAAATTTAACAGTTACCCAGGAACACCCCTATCTCCAGACCCTCTGGAAAAGTAAATTGCTTTTGGTTGCTAATCTCCTAAGATTTTCTGACAGAGATTTCTCCTTTGAGGAGTGAAATTGGCCATCTCTTCTGATTTTTTGAATTGCCAAAAGGCAGTGAGTTAAGAAACACCTGTGTTTCTTGGCAAGAAATAGAACATTTGTGCAAGAGTCTAATAATTTAAATTCCTCTACATTTCTCTGCTGGAGAACAAAATGATGTATTCTACTTTTGTATTCTCCTTCTATTCTTTGACCCTTTAAGTAGAAAAATATAAAATAATGTGGTCTGCTAAAATAAATTGCACAAATAAACTTCCCTTCTCTGATATAAAAACACAGATACATAAACATTTATTTATATAAAACATTATGTATAATTACATACATATTTACATACTAGTATTCTAAATATTTTAAAGCTTACACTTTGAAATCGAACAACCTAGATTTTTATATCTTGGGTCACTCTAAGGTATTTATTATCTTTAGTTTACAAGAATTAATAAGATGTTTGTGTATGAGTAATTACAAAGTTATTTTGGTTTTTCACATCCTATAATAAATAGCACGTTACACAGCATTTCATAATAGAAAATGTTTGTACCTTATTTTGTAACTTTGAGTTTTCAATTTCTGATACCTACACTAAGAAAATGGAAGCATATGTTAATAACAGATGTTGTTTTGAAAGATATATGAGTAAATGTCCTACCTTATAGTTTTTGACTTAATACAAAAAGTGTTTTAAATTCTTTAAAAATTACTTAAGATACTCACATTTTCAAGGGTAATTTTTAAAATTCTGAATTAACTGATCTTCATGGGAAAATCATTTGCTATCTATACTTTAGAATTTTGATATTTTTCTCTTTCCATTTATCTTAAACCTTTGAATGATATAGTCTGTCTGGATTCACAGTGAAGACATTGATCAGAAAATTGACCGTGAATAGATAAAGGAGTTCAAAAGTTTCAATCCTATGTTGGTTGGAGATCTTTTCCTAATGCAAACTTGTTGATTTAATAAATTCAGCTATGTCCTTGTTTATATCTAGGCTGCAGGCCTTGCCTACTAAGTTCTGGTTTTTGAATGTTATCAAATACTTTAGTTAAATCAGAAGACATATGATACACATCTGAGATTTTTTCCTGTGCTAGTTAACTGAAATGTTTTTTTTACCTTGGTTTTTGGTTTTTGGTTTTTTTCTGTTTTCACATCCTGGCATAAAATCATCACTAAATTCTAGCAGTGCTAGTATATATTGCTGTAGAGTAGCAACACCTGTTGTTTTCTAACTTAACGCTTGCATAACAATGACTGGGTTTTATGGGTTTTGTCTCTATGCAAATTACATGCCTCTGGAGAATCTTATCCTGGGATTGTTTGAGTGGCGAGTGATGAGAGATAGTGAAAGTCTCTGAATATAACAGCATCTGACAGCATCTTGGTAAAATAACTATGCTTTGTCTTTGAGCTTTACCATCTGAGGAAGGACAGAAGATAAGGGAAATCTGATTTGAAAGGAAAGTGAAATCTGATTGGATGGTCTCTGGCCAATTTCTCGTATTATGGATTTATAAAATGAGACTGTTCTGAATTCTTAAGTCATAGCACAGACACTGAGTTGTTTTAGTATAACTAGAAAATGTGAGGTTGTGACTTATAAAAATGTTCCGGTGCCTATCTAGAAGACACCATATTTTATAGAGAACAGCTACTGAAGCTTGTCTTTTTAGAAACAAGTATAGTGTGAGGATTGAATGATAATTAATACTCATGGCACTTAGCACTGTGCTAAGAGTGAAATTGTACTTAGAAAATAATAATCATGAAATACTGAATTTAAACCTTTGTAAGACCTTTAGAAACTGAATCACTAATTTAATATATAAGTGATTAAGTATTAATTCCTTTCTATGAGAAAATGGTCAATTTATCAAGTTGTGATTCTTTTTATGCCATACTCTATTTTTCACCAAACAAGTCTTTCAAACTTGAATATATCAAACTTGATATATTCACTTAAAACATCAGATAGCACATATATGCCTAAAACATTTTTAGATAATTATGCAAAGTCTATCCTAGCTTAATGAAACATTAAATAATAAAGCTTTCCTTTCCTGAAACATTTGAGCTACAATAAAATAGCTTCATACAACTGAGGAGATTTAACTCAGCCCCTCTTCTTGTACTCCATTAGAATGGGTCACCAAAAGCTCATTGCTCAGGCTAAAATAAAACATAAAAGATTTTGAACTACTAAAGTATTCATTTGCTCGCCCAGCCCCACATCCTCATTTAGAGTTCATACAAAACCTAATGCCTTAGCTTCTAGTAAAATGTATTTATTAAAGTGTCATATAAATGTTACAGTTTAGAATGACCAACATGTCCCGGTTTGTCCAGGAATTTCTCCGTTTTAAAATTGATAGTCCCACGACCTGGGAACCACCTAGTCCCAGGCAAACCAGGACGGCTGGTCACCGTAAAGTTCTAGTTTATCTTAGGATTCTTGCATCCCTTGAAATTGCACACAGAATGTTGGATATACGTATATACGTACATGTATTTATTTCCCTAAGGTGAGAGTTTATAGTTTTCATCAATGCCAAAGCATCTAAGATCACCCAAGATATTAAGAACCACTTAGTAAAAGGAGGTAAATACCATTTGGAAAACTGATGATTAAACAGTAAAAAATTTATAATAGGCTATTTTGAAAAATAATGTGTTTGTTTAATACTAAATAAGAGAAATACTTTAGTGATTATACTTTTTAATATTGATTGTTAGCCTTTGCTGTACAATATGTAACTAAGGGCTTGGCATAGAGGTTTGGCATGCCAAAGTGAGGTTTGAAACCTGTCTCCAAAGTTATTAGCAGTTGAACTTGATCAAGTTACTTAACATTTCTGTGACTTGCTTTCCCTGTGTGTAAAATGGAGGAAGTAATTCCTAATTTTTAGTATAATTGTAAGTGTTAGAGAAAATGTATCTTAAGTCTCTAACCTAGTTACATTGTGATTTATAGTAAGCACTCTGTAAATGGTTAACTATTTTTTAATTGAAATATAGTTGACATACAATATTACATTAGTTTCAGGTATGCTACATGATGAGTAACTATTATTATTAATAGTGGTTAGTGTGTGTTTGTTATACACTGAATACTTTTATAATTAAACCCATCCTTTTAGGATTTCTTACCATAGTCTTAACTTAGATCTGTGACATTAAATCACCATCAACCAAAAATGAACAGTTGGCATACTGACAGGAAGCATTACTACTTTTAATTCAGGATATATAGTTAGAGGATTTTGTAATGTCTCTGACATTGAAAGTGAAGTGTTTTGTATATCAGTTCAAACTTATAAAATGATATTAAAAAGAAATTTCTGAATTGAACACCCTTTGCTCTGACTTTTTCTGGCCATGTGAATTCCAGAATGTAAAGTGGCAGACTAATTAGTATACAGATATTTTAAAAGTACAGATCTTCCTTGGCTAACAGTGGAGTTACATCCCAATAAACCCATAATAAGTTGAAAATATCATAAGTGGAAAATGCATCTGATACACCTAACCTACTGAACACCATGGTTTAGCCGACCTTTTATGTGCTCAGAACAGTTACATTAACCCACAGTTGGGCAAAATCATCCAACACAAACCCTATTTTAGGAGATAGTGTTGAATATATCATAGAATTTATTGAGTACTGTACTGAAAGTAAAAAACAGAATGGTTGTATGGGTACAGAATACTAAGTGTATCAGTAGTTTACCCTCGTGATCCCGTAGCTGGGTAGGAACTTCGGCTCAGCTCGCTGCCGCTGCCCCAGTGTCACAAGAGCGCATCATACTACAGCACCACGTATCGCTAGCTTGGGAAAAGATTAAAATTCAGAGCATGATTTCTACTGAACGCGTATCGCTTTTGCACCTTTGTAAATTTGAAAAATCATTGTAAATCAGGGACCATGTGTAGTTTACTTTAGTAAGTACTGAGGTCCAAATAATAAGTAAAACCTGGGGCTGAAAACATCACGGCGTGATAGAAATTATGCTGCCCAATGTTTTAAAATCACTGCAATAATAAATAGTTGTATAACATATAAGCTAGCATGTCACCTTGGTCAATTCATTTTTACCTGAGTGTAGGGAAGGCATCATTTCACCATATGCCAGTCCCCACGGATCAAATGTTCACAAGAGCTGCTCCACAGCCTGGCTGGCTATCTCATTGAAACTTCACCCTTGGCGTCCTTATGACCTTTTAGTTTGTTCCATAGCTAGATTCCATCCACCATTAACCACATCAGTGGCACATTTCCAGGTGATTCAGAAGTTATTTAGAGAAGATTCTGACGCTCTGAAATACCCAATAAACATTCCAGGTCTCTCAGGAATTTCACTTGGACATCTCTAAGTGAAAAACGCAGAAATGAGATGAAATCCCCACGTAATAATCTGTGCCTGTTTTTTTTTTTTTTTTTTTTGACCAATACATGCCTTTGGGCTTTCTGTTCAGTGTTCCATCCAGTTGATTTTGCTGCATTGAAAAACCACTATGAACACATTTTTAAATCTAGCTGGCTCCATTTTTGTCTGCTAAATTGCACTGAATACAATCTGTGATTGCAACTGTGGCTTTGCTTCAATCTATTAGCTATTTTTTGAAAGATGCGTAACTAAATTGAAAGATAAGTACAACCTTTTCACTTAGAATCTTTATGAAATATGTAAAAGATGCTTTGCCAGTCTGAATAGTTAATTGAGTTTGACTATACCAGGCTAAGATGCAAAGAGAGTATGTCTATGGCAACTGTTTATGTCATAAAAAATTTAAAGGGCCCGTATTTAATGTGACTTCTTTTTAAATTCACTTAATGGAGTAAGTAAAACTGGATATATAATTAGAGTCTAAGATTAAAGCATCATAATTGAAGTAAGATAATATGAAGAGGCTCACACAATAATGATTGCGCTTCAAATGAATACATTCTTCCTTAAACTCAACCAAAGTCTCACAACTCTTGAGTTTATTTGCCATGATGTAGTAATAACAGCATGTGGGTGACAAGTATAGTACTTTATAAAGGTAAAATGTCTTACAGTGTAACAGGCTCTCTCCTATACACTGCTAGATTTGAATCTCCCATTAGCCCTGGATATATGTTTGTCCATTTTCTAATCAAGGAAACTGACACAAAGTTTAACCTATTCAGGATCACATAATTAGTAAATGATAAAGTCACACTCAAACCCAGATAGTCTAACTTCAAGTCTAGTGTTCTTTTCCCTATGCTCTTTCTTTGTGTAATAGAGAGCAGTGAGTTTGTAGGAAGAGCACAAATCTTTGCAATATTTTCAGAAGAATGTTTTGCTTCTAATAGACCCGCTTTAGCCACATGTTTCTCATTCACCTGTCTGTTCTTTCAGGGTGAGGCGCCCTTCCATCATCATGGCTTTTGCTTTTGCTTTTGCTTTTTCATTCCCGTGTCTGTGTTCCCCACCTTAGATTTAAGTAATCATGTTTTTTTCTCCTCAGCTTGACAAAAGATGCTTGGCTAGTTCTCTATCAAGAAAGTAAAAATTATGGCTATAGATATAGACAGATAGATCTGAAAGCCAGGAAGCAGGAACTGCATTTTCCAATTTTACAAAAATAAAGTAGTATTCTCCTTTTAATTTTTCTTTAACCTTGTACATTCTTTATGCAAAATCAAATGAATAAACATATTCATTTATAAGGAAGTTTTATAGTAACTCAATAATTATTGATAATTTTATTATAATATCTATTCTCTACTAAGCATGAACCTAGGAATTGCACCCATAGCTTTTGTTTACATAAAACTCTTCTGTTGATGCAGCAAGAACTGGCGGTCATAATGTCAGGGATGCCAGGGTGGAACGCTTCCCTGACAATATTTTGTTGTACTCCTAATATGTACAAGTTGAGGTTCAGGTTCAGATGTGTGTGTGTCTATATATATATATATATATATATATGTCTGTGTATGCACAAACACACACACTCACAGAAATTATATGTACATGTAACTACACATGAAAATATACTTAAACGTTTATAAATAAATGATCTTTTCAGTGTTTAGAAGGGATTTTAACATGATAAAATGGCTTCATTATCCTTTCTAGACAATCTGCTAGCAGTGCTTTTCCAGCAACCTATCCCTTCCTCCACCTTTTTGACATGACACCAAGATTTTTTTTCCCCATTCTGTTGATATAATTATCCTTGCATAATTTAAAGCAAGATTTCCTGGCAATGTAGATCCACAAAATTGTTGATATGGCTTGAGCTCAAATGATGCTTCTATTCAATTTGTTTACCTTTCTGCTTGAGCAGAGTTTTTGTGTCATAAGTAAAATGGCAAGAGATAATATTATAGTAGAGATGGACTTTGATGGATGGATTTAAGTAAATATTGGTTGCAAGGGACCCAGGAATTTTAGCGTTTTTCTTGGAATCCTTAACCATAAATACTTAGCCCAGAGCAAAACTCTTCTCAAATGGTGGTGAAATATCTAATTCTATTAAATTCTAATTCCATGGGCTACCTTGGGATAAACTGCCTATGAGTTTTCCTGCTAAGAAATGGACCATTTACTGCTCATTTTTCCCCAAAATCGAGGAAAGCTGTTGTTCGTCAGTTTAGATTGATGTTAACAAGGTCCTCTTCATAACAGCAGGTGTTAGGCTATAATTGGTCATTATAGAATTATGTTTTGCTTGAAGGAATTTAGGAAACAAGAAAAGTACGTTCTTGTTGTATACATTGACTCTGGTTCAAAAATCAAATGAATGGCATGAGATATACATAAATTAGCAGAATCTGTCATTTTATTGCACAATCAATATATTTAAAAGGCACTAAAATCAATGTGAACATCCCTGGGAAAGCAGTCTTCTTGAGCCTAACCTGCAAATTACCCCTCTTAGCATTTTTTAATGTAGATATTGAGACTAGAAGAGCAGTAAAGGGAACAAAGTGCTGCGTCCAGATGACCTCTTTCAAGGACTGATGAGAAACTGGAAGCTACAGAGATTGGTTAATAGTATTGAGTCAATTGCAAATGTCTTACTTTTCCAAGCAATGTATAAAGCGGTTAGCATTGTCATTAGTTTACATAAAATAATATTACTTTGTAAACACCTATAAACAGAGATTGCCCAGATACCCTAAACTCTAAGAGGATTATTACTGACTAAAATAAAATATTACTGGTTTAAATTAATAGGTATAAAACTTTGTATATATGCTATACATTCACATAGTTAGAAAGGAAATGGAGGTATAATAAGGCAAGGTTCAGTTATACACTTGTAATCCACCCATAAAGGAAAAAAGCTTCATCAAAAAAAGATGATAGGGCTTCCCTGGTGGCGCAGTGGTTGGGAGTCCGCCTGCCGATGCAGGGGACACGGGTTCGTGCCCCGGTCCGGGAGGATCCCACGTGCCGCGGAGCGGCTGGGCCCGTGAGCCATGGCTGCTGAGCCTGTGCTCCGCAACGGGAGAGGCCACAGCAGTGAGAGGCCCGCGTACCACCAAAAAAAAAAAAAAAAAAAAAAAAAAAAAGATGATATTAGCCTAACCTTGCCAGTAGTCTCAAAACTCCTTAAACATGCAAAAAAGAATTATTCACCTCCCATACCTAAGTGCACCTTATTTGATTATTTTCTCTGCTCCTTCCTATTCTTTTTTCTTGTTTGCATCACACAGTCCGATTTCCAACCTACATGTCTGAAGTCCTATCGACAGTGCCGATCGTGGGGATAATGACCCGACTCCTAATATAAAAGCTGTGTAGAAACACACATACTGTTAAGTTGCTCCCACATCCTGGGGTGAAGATCATCTTGAATGACACCATGTTTTTTTCCTGAATTTGCAAGTGAAATGAAATAGGATTTTGTTAGATATATAGTTCTTACCTATTTAAAAAAGTTCTGTACAATACTTCCTCAGTGGAGTGCAACATCGCCTCAGTTGTAGCTACCAAAGCACAGGTGTTCTCATTCCTGGATGTTCATTAGAATCACTTGGAGAACTTATAAAAACTACTGCAGCTGTGATTTTACTCTGTCCGAGATCAGTTCATCAGTACCTTGGCCTTGCCATCTGCTAGACAGTCCTTCTTAAACTCTAGGATACAAAAGAATCCCCTAGAATGCTTATTTAAAATGCATATTCCAGGGCCCTGTTCCGAAGCATTCTCTTTTGATAGGTCCTTATTTAAAGTCATGTATTCCTTGGGTCTTTCTTTGAGAGACACCACTGTGCGAACTCCTCTTTATTCCCAGTCTGGGTTTGGGATCCTTTATTGCGATTGTAGTTGAATGTATCTGTTGAAATATCATTCCTTTAACAATAACTTAAGTAATTTCAGTCAGTGGCTATTTTTATTGGTGCTACTGTTGTTGTTTCATTCAATATCTTACATGAAAACAGCTAAGAATTACAAGAGTTTATAATAATGATTGAATCAGTATGATGGCATGAACCGTTAATAGTTCAGCTCTCTAAAGAATTGCCATCATATCCCTATTAGTGCTGAGCTTACTCTCCAGTCATTCCTCAAAAAAATAAAAATACATGAACAGCGTTTCCTTAGTCATATTCTCAAGAAGCCACCTCTATATTAATTGTCTTTGGAACCTCTTCTTTCTTTGCCCTGAATCTTTGTCACCAGTTTATCCTCTTTCTATCCTCCATTCTGATGAATATCAGAATAGTCATTTATTTCTATCAAGGCTTTTATAGTCATTCAGAGGATCCAGTCTCTGTGTCTAAAGTTGCAGAGTTCAGATAATAAATACAGAGTTTTCAATAACCCTGTTTCCAGGTTTCTTGTTAGTAATATTCAGAATTAACTACTCTACAGAACTGTGCACTTGTATAGCTTTTGTAGTACCAAGTAGGTATGCTTGTTATCTATACACACAGTGAGTGAGACAATGGTGTCTCACTGCGGACACATATTGACCAAGAATTGCTTCTTTCATTGTATTTCGTGTCTCTGCTCAACACATATTCTCTCTCCGAAAGTAGTTTAAGGATGACAAAGGTCCTTATGGGATTTTGTTGGCCTATGAATAGCTGTTAGTCTAAGGTATCCCTGAAATAATGTCTACACTGGTTCAAAAACATTTTACCCTATACTTTTTTCATGTGTTGTATTATCAATCTTCCTTCTGGTTGTAGCAGGCAGGATTCATTGTTTTACATTTCACTCTCTAGGTACCCATGCCTGAATTGCTCCCATTGGGGTAAAACCAAGGATATCTCCAACACAATCATGGGCAGTAATTACAGTACAACCTGGACCAGCCTACACTTGACCCCAAACTATAAAGGCAGATGTATGCATCCTCATGGATGCCTTGCATGCAGAATGCCCATACACACACCCTGGGACAATTCGAGGCACAGTGATGGTTTAAATATAATAATCCATCCTCTCTAGCTCTTTTAGTGTGCTGCTTATTTCCTGGGGACCATATGAAGCTCCAGGAGCTGAGGCCTTCACTACATTGTTGGTATTGTTGGTATCCTATGCCATTCTGCTCCAGCATCCTAAGATTATCCTATCTGTCCCTGCCTGCATCCAACACCCTGAAACTTGATTTAAGCTGGTTTTTTTAAATTCCTTTGGCTATATAGGTCCATATAAAGTAAAATTTACTTGCTCCAATTCATGAAATCATGTTGACATTCTCTTAGGTAAGAGTGAGAAATGCTCCTGCTTACCCATCTAGCACTGCCCATTTGCACTTCATTTTGATGTTTGGGGCAAATGTATTGTTTAACACAGAGTTGTGACTGTAAAGAATGTCAGGCCGGGTATAAGGGGTTAGTTAGCATTACCATTGCTCAGTAGTATGTAGGCATTGCTATATAACACCCATCAGATTTCAAGATAAGGATGGCTACCTCTTTCACTTAAACATCCCTGGCCCTTTATACAACCAGAGAAAGCATAACTAAAATGCTTCCCAAACAATAACATTACAAAAAATGGGCTTCCAGCATTTGTTGTAAGCCTATTGGCATAGGAACCCCAAGCATATAACTGGCTTTCTTTATGCAATGAAAAGCCAATTGTGAGTGCAGCTCATAATCTCTGTTGCCAGTGGGCAGCACGTACATTTCATATTTCCAGCCTAATGTCCTAAATGATGCCAAAAAAAAAACCCCCACTTTCTAGCTCCTCAAGTGCTTCATATGTTAATAAATATACATCAATTGCCATAAATTACACTTAATTTTCCCTTAATGAATCAAATTGATAGTTTTTCCTATCTTGTCAAATCCATATTTGAAGGTGAAAAACTATACCAATAATAAGTAGTTCTTATTTTATGAGATAACTATGTTTTTACTCTATATCAACATTTGAAAGTTCTGCGTACTATAAGAGCAAATGTTTATGATCATGTTTAACCATCTTTGACCATAAAGCATCACTTCTAAATAAATTTGAAATTTTTATAGGATTATGCTCTGTTATGATTGGCTTTAATAATTTTTTTCCAGTGGTATATACACAAAGTAATAATTATATTTTGATTCAAACTGTTGGTGGAGGTTGTCTAGTGTAGGTAGATTCCAACTTGCCCTGCCACCTCTTTTGCCAAACCTTTTTTGACCACCAAGCCTAATCCAGCAAGATAAATAATCATTGCTGCCTCTGCTGCATCTTAGCACTTTCCCCACTGTAATGCAATTATTTGTCTAAAAGCCTATCTTAGTCAGCCTGGGCTGTCATAACAAAACACCATAGAACAGGGGGCTTAAACAACAGACATGTATTTCTCATAGTCCTGGAGGCTAGGAATTCCAAGATCAAGGTGCTGGCAGATTTGACTCCTGGAGAGAATTCTCTTCCTGGCTTGTAGGTGGCTATCTCCTCTCTGTGTCTTCACATGGCAGAGAGAGAGAGAGAGCAAGAGAGTGAGAGAGAGCCAGCACTTTGTCTCTTCTTTTTATAAGGACACTAATCCCATTATTGGGGTTCCACCCTCATGACCTCATCTAACCCTAGTTACCCCTCAAAGGCCCCACCTCCTAATAGCATCATATTGAGGGTTAGAACTTCAACATAAGAATTTGGGGGGCACACAAATATTTAGTCCATAACAAACATGTGTTTTTCAACAAGCTGTGAGCTCCTGGGCAGTAGAGGCCTTTACTTAGACTTTCAATTCCTACTGCATAGCATAGTGGTTAACAATTCAATATAATTGAAATAAATGAACTAAACATTGAACACTGTTTAATATTGATACAATTCTGTTTACAGCTATTTACATCTATTTACATATGTATTTCAGTCATATATATTGAGTATGATTTGACTGAGCAGTTGACAATCTATAGTTTAACAAAGCTTAATTAAAAGTCTAATAATATCACTATGTATGAAGAATTTCTTAGCTAAAAGAGAGAGAAGGAGTGACAAGGAAAGCATTTCATTGTGTGACTTAGTCTTCATGCATTTTTTTTTCCTCTTAGAAATTTGTGATGATAAATGAACATGTATTTCTTTTTACCATTAGAGGGGGGTGACATCTTTGCTATAGGGTGAGTGCCCTTAGTTTGTAAGTTATTAGCAAATAGTCCATTCTGTGCATAAAAGACGTAGTAAAATCATTATACAGGTAACGTTATATGAATAATGAATGGATTATTATTACATCAGGAAATCACCACTGTGCTTTGACAAAATTGGCAGGGTTTTTTCCCCCAGTAAACTCTCACTAAATGTGTCCTGTCAAGAAGGGTCTGAGGTATATGTGTAAATTAATTCTGCATTTCCTCAATACTCCCCGTGAAGAAAGGAATTGCTTACTCACTCTCACACTCTATCATGGTGATATTCTTCAATTAAAATGCACACATAGAAAAAAATAGAAAATGTAGAATCTGTTTTTCCATATGGGTTTAGAAAGGTAGAAGGAACAAATAAAAGTTCACGAATGCATGCTCATGCATGCAGTGGAAGGTGTGTGTGTGTGTGTGTGTGTGTGTGTGTGTGTGTGTGTGTACGCGCATGCGCGTGCTGTATCAGGTCATCTAGGGCTTTAATTTTCATCTGTATGCCTGATGCCCCAGCATGGAGATCCTGATTCAGTTGTTCTGGAGTAGGACCTGGCCGTAGGTGAAATTTTGAAACTCTTCAGGTGATTCTAATGTGTATTAGGGGCAAAGAATTGGCTCTGAGGGGTCTGGGGATCTGTTGTAACTATCAGCAGTTTAGAATAGGGATCTTGGTAATGCTTTTGAATTATTCTATGGAAATATATTCTTCACATCAGCTGGGGCAGAAACCAGGGAATCCCCGATGTGGTCCTTTCCTAAAAGCCACTCCTCTAGTGTTAGATTCTTCATAAACTAATCCTGGCCCCCTTTCTAGGAAGAGTTATAAATATCAGTTCTCTTGTTTTCTGCCCCCAAGTGTTCACATTTTCAGGGATTTAGTAAGATTTCCTACTTACCTCTTTAGGTTTGCTTCAGGTCCTGTTGAAAATTATCCTATAATGTATACATGGTTTATTGCCATGGTGACATTAGGTACTTAGTCATTTTCTACTTCCTCTTATAATACTTTTTTCAAATGTCAACGATTATTGGAGAATATCGTAGACAAAAAAGTTCGGCAGAATCTCCGGTAAGCAAACTAGATTTTGTTTATTTCTGTATTGTTAGCTTTATTATAATTTGATTCCTTTTCCAAAAATAAAGTACTAATAATTATTGAAAACTCAAATTATTTGAAGGCCAGTGTTAATTACATTTTTATTAGTGCACATGCTCTATACTTAACAATAAGTGAAACAACAAATATAGTTATACTATTAAGCAGGAACCTAGATAAAAGGTTAGAAGAACTTGATGTGCAGTGTTCCCTTATGTTCATACGTAAACTTTGTTTCAAATAGGAGTTCCAAAACTGAAGTCACATGGCCGCAGAGGGTAGAATGATGCCATGATTTCCAATCTGCTCTTTAGTGGAGATATGTCATATGTTTATTGATGATTGCAAGTACATTGGCACATTAAAACTTAGTATGTAGTATTATAGGTCTAATGTAAATTGGATAAAGTTGCTACTTTTATGAAAATTGTAGAATGGACTCCTTGGATTCTAGTAAGAAACAAAAATTGTCTATTTATGTAATTGCTGTATACATATGCGTAAATGAGAGTTGAATGCACAGAGTGATCCTCAATAAATAGAAACATTCAACAATAGTAGCCAGATCAAGAATTCAAAGATTATTCAATATCAAGTCAATTTCTTCCATTCTGCCGTTTGAACCCTATGGCCAAAGATAATTAGGAAAAACAGACTTCCAAAACTAGAGTCCCTGCATTTTAATTTGCTCTTATTAAAGGAAGGATTTTTCCACTTCTGGAGTATAATCAACTTCTGCTGAGAAGAAGCCTTTAGTTAATACTGAAAGTGCATATTTTGTTACCATCAATTCAGACAGCCAATAATCAATCCCTTAATAATGTATATTGTCTTCTCTAAGTGTTTAGAGATCCATGTGTATTGTTACTATCTAAAGCTGGATCTTTATACGGAGAAGAGACACATTCAAGTATAGTGAATAGTTTTTGTTATATATCAATATTGACTAAGCTTTGCCAAATGAATAGGGAAATTTGTATTAAAGATGTCAGGGGAATTCCCTGGCAGTCCAGTGGTTAGGACTCCACTCTTTCACTGCCGAGGGCATGGGTTCAGTCCCTGGTGGGGGAGCTAAGATCCCACAAGCTGCACGGTGCGGCCACAACAACAATAACAACAACAACGACAACAACAAAGATGTCAGGAAAATAAGATTTTTAAGTTAAGAGATACATGGGACTCTAAAGTTACAGTTCTAGAGTTACAGCTCTTAGAGCTGTAACTGAAATTTTGCCCAAGATTTGGCTGACCCTTAGCCATGAGCAAATGTGTCCCCATTTTAAGGGTTTTCATAAAAACTTCTGGAAGTCACACAGGAGTGGATTTACGTCTACCATCTAACCTTGGAAAGATTCCTGGGGACAAACTAGTGCCAGCCACCTTTGATTTGTAGTGAGCAGGTGTAAAACTGCATCCTGGGGCGATTTTTGCTTACATAGTCCTCTACTGTGGTCACTGAATCTTGGTACCTTCCCTCTCTCCTGACCATCGCAAAAACAGCACCTAGATTAAGGCACCTGAGAGAATATCAGAATATCAATTACTCAACATAGGTTGGTCAACTGAATATACCTGCAGTATCCCTCCCATCTTCTGTTAATTCAAAAGTATACCACAGGTTACTCATGTAGTATAACACATCGAGGCTTCCCCAAAGCTCTTCACTTTGAATGTTAAAAGGTTCATTTTACACCAACTTAAAATCTACATACTGTGATCCGTGTATAAAAAGCAAAACAACACACCCACTTTCAAATGTAATGCCATGTGAGTTTCTAATGAGTGCTTATATATCTTTGTAAGTATTCCAAGCAAAATAGCTTTCAATGTAACAGGTTTTTTTTTTTTCCTAATTTTGTCTTGAATTTAAAAAACACAAAAGAGCAAATATGTTTTTCGATTTCTGCCTTGATAGCAAGTTTCAGTATTTAGAGCCAACATCATTAAATGTATAACGTATAATGGATGAGACTAGGCCAGAATTTCCAAAAGTGTGTTTTAAAGAACATTGATCCCTTAAGATGCTGAATGGAAAACATTTGTTAGAATATGACAATTTTGTTTCCTTCTTTGGAAAGTCAAAACTAAAGCCTTAAACATTTCTGTAGTAAGAAACAAAATCTTATTTTACTTGGTTTAACCCAATTTTTCCTAAACTTATGTCACCAAAGTACTGATTTTGTCGTGATATATATATAATTATTATAATAAATATAATTAAATTATTAAATTATTATTTTAGTTGAGAAAGTTTACAGTCTCATTAATATGAGAGTCTCTGAATATGGAGTAAAATAATTGTGTGCAATCAGTAGTCTCTGCCAATGGTGATTAAGCAAACATAGTCAGCTAGGACATGGCTGTGACCATTGGTGTCTAAATGGTTAGGTCTGGTGGGCAGTATCCAGGCATAAGTAAAATCATCCATGGGCAAGATCTAGTCAAAGCAAAAGATTTCATAAATAAGACCCAAGAAGCATTAATTACAAAATAAAACACTGATAAATTGAACCACTAAAATTAATAACTCTGTCCATTAAAATCCACCAAATAACAGTGAAAAAGAAAGCCACAAACTGGGAGAAAAATATTCACAACACTTACATCTGAAAAAGAACTCGTATCCTTAGTAAATAATAAACTCCGACATATCAATGGACAGAATACAGGAACAGGTACTTCATGAGAGAGGGCATTCAAATGGCCTAAAAGCATATGAATAGTTGCCTAACTTCATTAGTAATTTAGGAAATGCAATAAAAATTAATGAAATACTACTATAAACCCATCAGAATGGATAAAATATAAGACGACGATGACAGTACCGCATGTTAGGAAGAACGGGTGGATCATCTGAAACTTCCACATATTACTGGTTCAATTGTAATTTAATATGTTTGGTAATATCTACCAAAGCTAAATGTATGCCTTCCCAGTGGTCTAGCCATTCCTCTTGTATGTATACATCCAAGAGAAATTAGTGCATGTGTCCACCAGATTAACATGTACAAGATTGTTACCAGCAGCATTTTGCCTAATAGCAAAACCTGGAACAGCTTAAAAGTCTCTCAGAATTAAAATAGATAAATAAAATGCAGTATAGTCATACAATGCAATAAAAAAAATGCAAGAATTTGGATGAATTTCATAAACATAATGTTGAACAGAGATAAAGAATATTTACTGCATGATTTCGTTTATATGAAGTTGGATACCTGGCCCAAGTTACCTGTAATGGTAGCGGTTAGAAGAGAGGGTTCATCCAGAGGGGCCGGTGGGAACATAGAATTAACCGGGAAGGAACTTGAGGAAGCCTTATGGAGTGCTGCCAGTGTTCGGGGCTCTATCCTCTTCTTACTTTTCTGTGGAAATGTGCAGAATTTTTATTTCACCTAGTTTTCTAAGCATGCATTGAAACTCCATACAATATTCCTACTAAGTACACATTCAGCCTCTACTAAAATACTTCTACTGATAGAAAATACAGCTCATTTTTCTTTCTATCCCTCCCTTTCCCTAAGCCAAGCCCCTGCAATAATAATAATAATAATAATAACATTTGATATTTAGCTCAAGCTTTAAAACAGAACCAGGCTTTTAATCAGTACCTGATACACAGGTATCTAACCTAATTTCTACCACCTATCTGTGGATGAGGCTTTGACCAAGTCCTTTCTAAGAAAGGCTGACCAGCACTGAAGAAAAAAAAAAAAAAAAGAGGAGCCATTTTATATATTTTAAAATGATTATATAATTTTGCATTTTTAAGAAATTTCTAAACAATATCATTTGGCATCTGCCCGATCTGAATAAAATCTCTTAAGACTTATATATGTATGGAATTTCTCAGAATGCTGTTGTGAGAAATGTCACTGAGCTGTGAAAAAAATTCTGTCTAATTTGATCAATATGTGCTTACACATAAGCCATTAACTGCTGTTGCTCTCAGCTTTCACCGGATGCTTTATGAGCTACATGGGCCCTGAGCTTGCTTTATTATAACAGAGACAAAGAAGAGATCTTGTCAGTATAATAATACCCACAACAATAGAGGGCATGATTCAGAAGCACTCATTGTCAGAAACTCCATAATAGGATCTAGAAATGATAAAGAGGTCCATTTCAGGATGCTGTAAAAAGAGATATTTTGGTATAAAATCTCCTTAACTGCTAATTAAAATCAGAGCAAATATGCTAGAAAAAAAAGTTGTAATGTGTAAGTGAATACTGTAGCAGAGTTTAAGAGGTAAGTGAATGAATGAATCAATGGATGAAAGAAAACTAAGTGCAGAGGACAGGTCACCCAGCAGGAAGTTGGAGGAGTGGGGATGCTGTACTGATAGAAGAAAGAAGGAAGGGTTGTTGAGGGAAGAATGCAGCTAACTTTGATGAGAGGAGTGCAGGATTTTCTGTTCTTAGGGATCTAGGGGACCATTTGCTACGAACAGCCTGAGGCTCTTCCCATCAAAGAAAACCTAATATGTACCTTTATTGAGTTTTTTATTATGTCACTGTCAGCGTGCTAAAGCTGTGGGTCTCAAAGCACGATTCAGACCAGCAGCATCACCTGGAAACTTGTTAGAAGTGTAAATTCTCGGGCTTTACTGCAAACCAACTAAATTATGAATCTCAGGGGTGGTTTGGGTTTTTTTTTTTTCCTTGCCAGTTTCAGAGGAATGACCAGACTTTTTGGCCAGCCCAATATAAGGCCACAGAGAGAAGGAGCCACAAAATGTGGCAAAGATGTGGATGTGGGAGTGGGAAGTTGTAAAACAAACACCTCCACTTCATTTTCCTTGGGACTAGCCCTGTCTAAGAATGTGTGAATACCATCATTCCTTGGGAGGAATTAGGTCTTCTCAAGGCTTCTGCCAAGAAAATGTACCCCCAGCTCAGTTTCCAAGGCCTCACCCACCATAGCGAGATTGTAGAGAGCTGTGTGGGGCTCTCCCCATTGGGGACTCCGTCTCTGGTATCAAGGTCTTTCCTGCTGCTATTCCTCTGATAGTACCTCTTCCCCGACCACACTGCATACTAAACAGTACACTCATAGTGTCTTCAAATCTATAACTAATCTTTACTAAAAACTGAGGGAATTTAGGGTTGTTAACCAAACTACTTCAGTGCTTTTAATATCTCACTCTCTCTATCTAAGAGATAAAGAATCAAATACACTCCCATTACATCTGATGTAATGATGACTCTAATATCTGAGCATGTGACTCACATACGTTTACATTGCATCTGATGGCCTCTGGGAACCTCTCTGGGTACTTCCTTCCCAATCCTAGCCTTTATGACTTGCCTCTTCTCCATTTCAACCCTGGGATTGGTACTGTAATGAGACCTCCAGGTAATTTTGATGTAGTCTAAAAGTTGAGAGACATTATACTGAGCAATACATTCATTACCTCTTGTTCTTCTCAATGATTCCATAAAAGAAGCATTGTTAATGCCCTGCTTTACAAATGAGGGAACTGAGGCTGTAAGAGGCTCAGTATTTTGTTCAAGGTCGCATAGCTGGTATGCAGAAGAGCTGGGGAAAGAACCCAGATTTGTCAGACTATAAACCCTGTGTTTTTAGCCACTCCTCCAGAGCACAGTGAGTAAAAATTCATTAATTTGAATGAATATGTATAATACCCAACCTGCAAGTCCTAAAATACAATTCCAATTGCTAAAGCATTTCTTTTGAAGAAGAAAATACTCCACTCCCACCACCAGTGATTGGATAAATAAAAGGCTTAAAATACAAATGCCTGGTTGAAGGAACACTTGAATTTTTTTTTTCTTAAATTTAGCCATTTGGGTTGGGTTAGATTAATTTGTTCGTTGAAGTACGGTGTTTCCTGTAGTAACAAATAGGACACTCTGCTATTGGCTCTTATCTCTTACCAAACTCGTTATTTTCCACCCTTGAAACTTCTCTAAAGAATCTGTATTCACTGTACCTACTTCCTCACCTCACATAGCTGTCTCAACTTCCGGTATCTGGCTTCTACCACATCCTTCAACTGAAATGGATTTTGCCAAGGTTCATATCACATTCTACCACATCACACCACTCTGCAGCATTGATTGCTCACCAGTCCCTACTGAAGAACTCTTCTCCCTTGGCTTCTGGGATATTCTATTATTCTAGTTTTCCTCCTATGTGTCTCCATTGCCCTCATCATTTCCTTGGAGTGCTCCTCTCACTTTGTGAATTTCTTTTCATTTTCACTTGCAATCTTAACTCTCAGTCAACGTACTTTTCTTGATGTCATCCAAACTTATAGAATAACAGCTCTTAATGATGACACCTAACTCTTTATCTCCAACTAAAATCTTTCTCTTGAACTGTAGACTTATATCTCCCTGCCTATCAGTTATACCCACTTATGTCACATAGTTACTTCAAAATCAGTATGCTCAAACTCAGTGACTGCCATCCAAATAATGCTCCCCCCACCATCTATTGCTTATTGAAAGGCAGCTCCATGCATCCAGTTTCTCAAGTTTTTTGGTATCATCCTTGAGTCTTCCCTCTACATCACTGCTCTGATACTACCTTGGTTTAAGCGACCATCAGTTTTTGGCCGCATTGTCGCAGTTGCCCTAAAACTGATTATCAATTTTCCCTACCCTTTGAGTCAGTTTTTCACACTACAGCTAGGATGCTTTCTAAAATGCTTTATCTGATTATGTCATTTACCCACTAAATATCTTCTGTGATTTCCTCAAGATTAATTTAATAACTAGTTGACTTAATCCAATATTTTTCTTCATCATACTGATGTATCAGTTTTTTTCATGTTCTTTGGTACTGAGGGTTTAAAGTTCACGAATATATTGGCCATATGTTTATTTTAACTTAGGAACTTCCTTTAACCAATAATCACTGTTTAAGTGGTTTGCAAAACCACCACAGGAGCAGAGTCTGTTGCGTTCAGTAGATATGACAGAGTGTGACCAGCACTTTTCCTCAAAGACTA
Organism: Physeter macrocephalus; assembly: GCF_002837175.3. NCBI lineage: Eukaryota > Metazoa > Chordata > Mammalia > Artiodactyla > Physeteridae > Physeter > Physeter macrocephalus. The sequence continues at coordinate 17,068,575 of NC_041234.1, read as the reverse complement.
TGAAAATTTATATTATATATACACATATATTTAATAGAAATTTAATGTCATACATAATATATATTTAATATATAGTTTGTGTCTGTAAATTGATTATATGTACATATATGTTATGTGTGTATATTTACAAATCAATTTTCAGAAACATTCAAAATGAGCTATCCAGAAAAATTTTGTAAGTTTGATATTTCAGTTAATTGGATTTTATAATTCTCTCTTTCCCCCTGACTACTACCACCTTTCCCTGAATTACTGCAATAGCCTCCTGATTCTCTGTCTCTTTCTTTGCTGTGCTTCTCTCCTCAAACTCCCCAAATCCACTCTCCAAACTGCTCTCAAAAAGGATTTTCCTAAAATTCAACTCAGATCTTGTTACCTACCCTGCTAAAATGCTTAAATTCTCGTTGCCCCAAGGATGAAATCTGAATTGTGTAAGATGTTCTGCCAGCCTTTGCATGGATCGACCTCTGCTCCATCTCTTTACAGCTCCCCTTCCCACAGCGCCCAGCACACCCATCCGTCTCTAAGTCATCCCATTGTACATTCCAAGCATGCTGCACAAATTGCTATTTCTGGCTTCTCTATCTTCCTGAAATGGCCTTTCGATGACCCCTGTACCCCACTTCTCCCCCACGCTCCCACCCCTACTTTTTACCCGACTTCAGTTTATCCTTTTGATCTTGGGTGGCCTTGGCCTACAGTGGCTCGAAGCAGGATTTCAGTTCCTGGCCAGAGACTGAAGTCAGTCTGTGGCAGTGAGAGTGATGAATCCTAGCCACTAGACCCAAGGGCCAGTGACAAGGCTCTGGCCCGTCAGCTGTGTAGAAATGAATTTCCACAGAGAGATGGAAAGTAGTGAAATAAGTAAAGTGTTTATTAGGAGAAAAAGGGTACGTGTGGATAGACACGCGGGTGGGCTCAGAGAGAGAGTTGTGCCCTCGTGGTAGTTTGAATCACTTTTATGGGACATTTCTTCCAGGTCTCTTTTGGCCAGTCATCTTGCTTTGGCTGGTTCTGAGTCCGTATTTCGTATATCTCAGGGTTCTCCCAAGTGTGCGTGCACATCTCTCAGCCAAGATGGATTCTAGCAAAGAGACCTATGGGTAGGTTGACATCACCTACTATGGGTTGGCGCCTCCTCCCTTTTTGACCTTCAAGGAGCCTTTCTGCACGTGTGTAGTCGGGAAGGTCTTCTTGACTTTGAGAATGAGGAATATGTGGTCTTTTATCACTTATCTGTGCAGGGCTTGGCTTCTCCTCCCTCCTGCTATTTTGGAGTCTCTGTCCACAGGGGATGGACTCCACCTGCTCAGCCTGGGGCCCATTTATCTCCTGCCTCACTTTAGGTGATGTCACTTCTTCAGAAAATCCCTAAGATTGATGTGATAAAAGGAATATCTCTTATGCATCATCTCATCGCCCTACAGTCACTGTATTTTAACACACATCAAGTTACTTTTCAATTTCCTGTTTATGTGTCCTTATCACTCATTAATCTGTAGGCTTCTAGAAGGAGGGGTATTTATCTTGTTCACCATCACCTCCCCAGCCCCTAGCACAATATCTGACAATTAGTAAATACTCAATAAATATTTAGTAATTGATTAAATGAGAAACTATGATACATTAAAGCTTATTACAATCTAAAACTTGGAAATAAGGCAAAAGGATAAGTAGATGCCCTTTTAATGTCATCCTGAAGCATTGTCTAAAAGGCCTGCTCAGGACTTCCCTGGTGGTGCAGTGGTTAAGAATCCACCTGCCAATGCAGGGGACACAGTTTTGATCCCTGGTCCGGGAAGACTCCACATGCCACGGAGCAGTGCAGTGGTTAAGAATCCACCTGCCAATGCAGGGGACACAGTTTTGATCCCTGGTCCGGGAAGACCCCACATGCCACGGAGCAACTAAGCCCGTGCGCCACAAGTACTGAGCCTGTGCTCTAGAGCCCGCGAGCCACGACTACTGAAGCCCGCGAGCCACAGCTACTGAAGCCCATGCGCCTAGAGCCCATGCTCTGCAACAAAGAGAAGCCACCGCAATGAGAAGCCTGGGCTCGGCAACGAACAGTAGCCCCGCTCACTGCAACTAGAGAAAGCCTGCGCGCAGCAGCAAAGACCCAACACAGCCAAAAATAAATAAATAAATTAAAGGCCTGCTCAAAGATTAGTGGCAGGGCAGGAATAAAGACATAGACATAGAGAATGGACTTGAGGACACGGCGGGTGGGGGAGAGCTGGGGCAAAATGAGAGTAGCATTGACATATATACACTACCAAATGTAAAATAGCTAGCTAGTGGGAAGCAGCTGCATAGCACAGGGAGATCAGCTCAGTGCTTTGTGACCACCTGGAGGGGTGGGATAGGGAGGGGGGGGGGGAGACGCAAGAGGGAGGGGATATGGGGATATATGTATGCATATGGCTGATTCGCTTTGTTGTACAACAGAAAGTAACACAGTATTGTGAAGCAATTATACTCCAATGAAGATCTATTAAGAAAAAAGCTTATTTTTCTATGAGAATGCATCTTTGTTTAACTTAGTATTTACTATTGATTAGGGCTCAGATTCTGTGAAGTGTTATGTGAACTTATAGATTATTTTACAGTAAAGAGACAAAAAAATTGTTTTTCTAGTAGAAAAATGTCATTGAGGATATGATTTTATTGCCCTTTAAGATGTTAACCAGTTCTGTATCTCATTGAGCAGTCTTCTTCCAGTATACTTTCTTTTCGTGATTATGTATGTTCAGGCCCTTGAATTCTCCTTTGAAGCAGCTTTAATTCTCTGCCTGTTTCACCATTAATTAGTTAAATATTTCCATGTTCTCAGGGTATGTTTATAAGAGAAGAATCAATTTACTTCAGTGTGTTTTAAACCTTGTAAGAAACACAGAGTCCAGCATTAATAGTTATTTCTAGGGAGGAAGAAAAAACTCCATGGTCAAATATGTTTGGGAGAAAACTGCAGGTAATATCCCACTTTGAGATATTAGCCATAGCCATTCATATGCCGCAGGTTCTGAGAAATATGGAGATGAAGTAACCTATTTTGCTTTGTGTAATGTAGCATTTCAAGTTGAAACATTGGTTTACTTGAAACTTTGGAGGCTGTTATTTTAAACTACAATTTCTGTATTTGAAGTTCTGCTGAAACAATTTCTATTTTGAATTAAGACTTATATCTCCTAAATTTGTTGCGTTAGATTTAAGATGAAATTCTGGACCTCCAAATACACATTTCAGAAAAGCCATCCTATAAACTGCAGGAAAGATGTTCTGACTCTGCAGTAGAGTCACATAGGTAGAATACTATTTAAAATAGAAAACATTTATTTTCCATATAGAGTATATCAAAATAATTACAATCATTAAGTGAAACTAACATTCAGTTGTGTTCTAAATAAGTCAGTTGAGATGGTGAAGGATCTAAAGATACCTACATACCTACATAGACGAGCATGATCTGTGGTTTTTCACTTGCCATATGCAAGTGAAAACATTAGCGAGCAATTAAATACATAAAGGGTGCCTTACTTACACTGAAGCCATAAATGGATTTCTAGAAGATTTAGGATTGTGAGGACTTCAGTATTCAAACAGGTTTTTAGCTCTTGGCTTTCAGGTTTGTTTGTATTTGAAGGTGGCCCTGAGACGAGCGTAGAACAGTTAGACTTGACATCTGTATCTGTCTCAACTTTGCTTATGAGATAAAAGCAAAAAATCGCTGAAGACTGTTCTATTATGACTTTTCTTCTTGCCCCTTTTAGACTTGTAAATGACTACATGGATGGCTTCACGAGAACTAATAAAAACATATTAATTTTATCTTGTTATGAACGCTAAAATTCATCAGTCTTATATTTCCTTCCCCCTCATAATTATGTCTTATTTTTGCTGGCTTAACAGTTTTCCATTCTAATCAAGCTTTGTCATGGGCTGTGGGCTGAATTGCCCTGTGAAAGACTGATTTGCTTCCAGTTCCTATAAGCTATCCCTTTGAAGGCTAGAGATTGAAATCATTAAGGCACTGCCGTTGCCCTTGATCTCTGCTCAAAGAGGATAGAGATTGATTAGTTGACAGTTGTTGACCTGGATGGCTCAGAATGAAGGAGTGATGAAGCAGAATCAAGTGCACACGTCTCAGAATATTTGATAATGTCATTTATTCTGTGTGCATTTTTTTCAGCCTTATTTTCTCTTTCCTTTTTTCAGTTAGATTTTTAGTAGAGATGATGCCCCAGCCCCACTCCCGTCCCTACCCCATGCTTACCACATTCTTACCTCCTAGGGCACATAAGAACTTTCTCATTTCCTGAATTAGTAACTTGTCCATGTTGTCTAAACATTCTAAAAAAGCCAGGTAGCCTATAGGGCTTATTATTATGTGTCGATTGAAAAGATTAATCGTTATTAACAAATATCTATTCAAACTCTATTCAATCTGACCAAAAGTTGGCCTCAGATCATTAGAGTTATTCTGCAAACATAGCAGACATTTCATAGAATGAATGTTCATTCTCTTCTATAGCTTTAAGCTTAGGAATAGTATCAGTGCTGAAAAAGATCTAAACCAATTCATGCAAGAAAGTGAAAGTCTCTGCTAAAGGAGAAAGCCACTTAAAAAAAATGCCACCTTCAATTTATTAAAAATGTTAAAAGACATCTGAGTTTCTTTTGGGTATTGGTATTCTGTTCCGTTGATGTCTTTTGCCAGTCAAATTCTGGCACCATGCAGTTCTGATTTCTTGAGCTTAATGTCTGATATACAAATTTGATATTCTTTTTTTTCCAGTTTTTTTGAAAAATAACTGACATAAATCACTGTATAAGTTTAAGACAAACAGCATGATGGTTTGATTTACATATATTGTGAAATGATTACCACAATAGATTCATCTAACTTCTATCTTCTCATATAAATACAATTTAAAAAAAAGAAAGAAGAAAAGGAAAAGAAAAAAAAAAAAACCCTTGTGATGAGAACTCTTAGAACTTCCTCTGTTTTTTTTTTAACATCTTTATTGGAGTATAACTGCTTTACAATGGTGTGTTAGTTTCTGCTTTATAACAAAGTGAATCAGCTATACGTATACATATATCCCCATATCCCCTCCCTCTTGAAGTGAGAGAACTTACTCTCTTAACTTCTTTCCTATACATCATACAGCCGTGTTAACTACAGTCATCATGTTGTACATTACATCCCTAGTATTTATTTTTCTTATAACTGCAAGTTTGTATCTTTTGACCACTTTCTTCCTTTTTCCCCTTCCCCCACCCTTCACCTCTGGTATCCACACATCCAATCTCTTTTTCTATAAGTTTGGTTTGTGTGTGTGTGTTTGTTTTTAGATTCCACATGTAAGTGAGAGCATACAGTATATGTCTCTCTGACTTATTTCACTTAGCATAGTGCCTTCAGGGTCCATCCATGTTGTCACAAATGGTAGAATTTCCTCATTTTTTAATGGCTGAATAATATATCCATTCATCCGTCAATGGTCATTTAGGTTGTTTCCATGCCTTGACTGTTGTAAATAACCTTGCTCTGAACATGGCGGGGGGTGAGGGGCGGGTGCAGATATCTTTTTGACTTAGTGTTTGTGTTTCCTCTGAATATATTCCCCAAAGTAGAATTGCTAGATCACGTGGTAGTTCTATTTTTAATTTTTTGAGCATCCTACATACTGTTTTCCATAGTGGCTGTATCAATTTACAATCCCAACAGCACTACACAAGGGATCCTTTCTCTCCACATCCATCCCAGCATTTGTTATATCTTGTCTTTTTTGATGATGGCCATTCTAACAGGTGTGAGGTGATATCTCATTGTGGTTTTAATTTGCATTTCCCTGATGATTAGTGACATTAAGCATCTCTTCATGTACCTGTTGGCCTTTTATACATCTTCTCTGAAGAAATGTCTATTGAGGGCCATTGCCCACTTTTTAATTGGGTTATTTGTTTTTTTGCTCTTGAGTTATATGAGTTCTTTATTTTGGAAATTAACCCCTTAATAGATATATGGTTTGCCAATATTTTTCCCATTCTATAGGTTGTCTTTTCACTTTGTTGCTGGTTTTAGTTTTTGCTCTGCAGAAGCTTCTTAGTTTGATATAGTCCCAATTGTTTATTTTGTATTTTGTTGCTTTTGTTTTAGGTGTCATATCCAAAAAATTATTACCAAGACCCATGTCAAGTAGCTTTTATTCCTATGTTTTCTTCTAGGAGTCTCAGGGTTTCATGTCTTACATTTAAATCTTTAATCCATTTTGGATTAATTTTTGTGAGTGGTATAAGATATGAGTCCAGTTTCATTCTTTTACATTTAAATATACAGTTATCCCAGAAGAAGAGATTACATTTTCTCCATTGAGTATTCTTGGCTTCCTTGTCAAATATTAGTTGACCGTATATGCTTGGCTTTATTTCTGGGTGCTCAACTCTATTCCGTTGGCCTGTTTTTCTGTTTTTATGCCAGCACCGTACTCTTTTGATGACTAGAGCTTTATAGTATAGCTTGAAATCAGGAAGTGTGATGCCTCCTGCTTTGCTCTGGAAAGCCAGTTTTAAATATATACTTTGTTTCTATTTTAGTTTCTGCTTTAAAAGGTAAAGAAGGTATATTTTAAAGACTTACATATTTGCAAATATTCTGGGATCATTTAATTGGACCAATTTTAGAACTGAGCATATTGAACTGAATTAGCATATTTGGTTAAAGAAAAAATGGGTGTGAGAAAGGATTGGTTCAGCTCAGTAGTTTAAGTGAACTTAACAGAAGCATCCAAGTTCATGGTGTCCCTGCTGCTTTGTCTTGATATTGACAGCTTTGAGAATAGTTTTGTTTTCAGTTTTCAAAAAATATTATAGGTGGTGTACAGCCTTTTGAACATTCACTTTGACAATATTTCATAGTGGCCAGTTCCTACCTGTTCTCTGGAGGAAGGTAGCCTAATTTAGGCACATTTAGTATTTAGAGCAAAAGAAAGCAGTTTATAGAGACTGACAGGCACCTTAAACATGACCAACCTGTCTTTCATTTTTGCATTTCCTTTTCATTGTCTTGTCCTTTTTCATTCCCAGAGTGTTGAACTTAAAACTGCTTCTCTTTTCCCCATTTTTGACTTTTATAAATCTAAACATTTCCACCATTAGTACTGCAGTCTAAGGAAGTGGCAAACAACTCATTTAAGGGATAGTAGACTCCATATCTGGGGAAAAATAGAGTCTTGTGAGAAACTGAGATAGGTGTTAGGTGAGAAGTATGAAAAGGCAATGTGCGTGTGTTGGGAGTGGGCTGGACACAGTCCTAAGTAAATTCCAGAATGATAGCAGTGATAAATTAGGGGCTCTATTTTCAGCAAAGTTTCTGTACCAATTTTGGAAGCATCACAACAAAAACAAATCCTTGAAAATAGTGGTAGAAATCTTTTCAGTGTTCAGGCTGAGCAGACAACGCCTACATTTTTGAAGTTTCATTTGGCAGGCTCCACGCAATAAGCTCAGTGAAACACAGTTCAAGTCTTCCTTGTTTTGACAGAGAAGTCTAGGTTTGCACAACTGAAATTTAGCCCTTGGAGTTCAGGGCCTCCATATAAATATCATGGGAGGTTGAGTGGTTAAGCCACCCCTCAAGCAACAGCAGGGTAGAATACAAGTTGAGATACAGTTTTAATCTCCAGTGACTTGAAGCACGACCGCCGTAAATCACGTGAGCCGTTCAAGCTCTCTCAATACTTTCTGTCCAGTCCCTCCCCTCCATTTTGTTTGCCATTCTTAGACTGCCATAACTGTTCTCCCTGCAGATGTTTGCCGCCTCCCATTTATTTCCCAAGTTTTCCTTTCTCTAAACAACTTTCAGTGTTGAATTCTGCTGTGCTGCAATGCTATGAATTTATAAAACATATGTTACTACTATGTAGACGCTCTAGAAACAGGTTTCCTTTAGTTTTGTCTGCACTACTATCCAGCTGATTTAAATACAAAGGAATGTAACTGATGACCCTAAGTGCAACTTAGGGTGCAAATATGAATAAACATAAAAAATGTTAATCTATGTGTGTGTGTGTATATGTATAATATCTATGTGTGAATATATTCATACCTGTATAAAATTGAATTATTCTTCTAAATTATTAAATTATTCTTCTAAAATGTTCTATGGTTCATGACAAAAATACTATATGCATATGTAGATTTAAGTTAGTAGGCTTATATGAATATTTCTAATTCTTCAGCTTCTACAGATCCAAAGTGATACAGAACAGTTATCGTAAATCATTTACAGAAGAAAATAAATGATAAATTGTGAAAATAATTAACAAACTAGGAATGTTTGTTCAAAACCAATCACCATATTGCTTCATAAAAATTTCTAAAATTATTTCTGTAATAGAATCCGTAGAGAATTGCAGGTTTTATTTCCTTTACACTTTTATTCATTGCCAATAACTTGGAAATGCTAGGAGTATAGGGGAAGCAGGTAATTCTGAGAGCATTGTGCAGGAAAGCAGTTTTGCTCTGGCTTTTTTTTTTTTTTGTAATACATATATTTGAGTACCTTGTTTAAAAGATTTGAATCATAATTACTCCAGGTAATTGATTTTTTTTAATATAATACGGTAATAAGGAAAAAATATATTCATTTCCTTTTTGGAAAGCAGTTTTTTAAAAGATAAGGATATTTACTAATAAAACGTAATTTTAGAAATGTATAATGTACTTTCAAACCTAAAAATATAAATGTGGGTGTGGGTAAACTTTTTAAAAATTTTCCAGTCATACAAACAAATTTTACTCCCTGTCACTTGCAGGGCTGGAGGGGTTGCCATATTTAAATGTGTGACCTGTTTTAAGTATTTGGGTCAAAGAGAAGCGAGGTGCCAGTGTGTAAAGTGGCACAAACAGGCAGAAGAGTGAAAGTGGAATTGAATACAGCTGAAAGTGAAGGAAAACTAAAAAGAAAACAATTCTCAGGTACATCGGTAATATTCCATTCAGACAGTGGGTATTATGTGACCATTGTTTACTCTCCCATCTTCAAACCCAGGATCAGTGACTAGTCAGCACACGTTAGTGGTTTAATACCAGAGTTGGAACATGTGTTCAAATTTGTACCCATCTATTGCCAAGTAGCTGTATGACCTTGAGCAGTTACTTAACGTCTCTAAGCTTTGTTTCCCATCTGTACAGTGGAGTGAATAGAAGTACCTACTTTATACGATTGTTGTGAGGATTAAATATGCTAATCTATTTAAGGTATTTAGTAAGGGGCACACAGTGAGCCCTCAAATTATTTATACACACAATTACCATTCCCTTGACAAACTGTTTACCTTCTCTCTCCATTTTCCCAGATGGAATATGGATTAACATGAGGACTAAACTAAAAAAGTGCCTGAAAAGAACTTAGCTCATTGTGTAGCAACTTGTAGATACCCTACATAATTAAACAGCGCTTCCTCTTTTTTGCTTTCCATAACTGGGCTGAATGCTTCGTGAGATATAAAAAAGGATACCTACTATTTGCTTAGTCCTCTACTGGGCACTAAAGAAATACATCTTTTTATTCATTCATTATTTTGTCCAGTCTAAATTTTTTTCAGTGCCAGTTAGGTGTCAGGAAGTGTATGGGCCTGTGTCATAAAGACCATAGAGGTTTACAATCAGGAGAAAAATTTTGAATCCCCAGTCAAGCACTTAATGTTACTCTGAGCAATAAAATGGGTTGGACCCAACCACTCTAAGCCTTGGTTTTATGAATTCTAAATGTTGATGGTACTAATAGTGGGTATTAGATTCAAAACCTGTCCTGAACTATAATAGTTTGTTCAGACATTAGTCAAAATCATGAGTAATTTGGGGAGGCATGTTTGCATTCCTCACAGTGAAGCTTTGGGACCCAAGCCCCTGCATGAAGTGATATGTCTGCAGTGGCTAGAATGTCACCATCACACAGACCTAAGTGGGCCAAAAATACTGCTTTATTAATTTTCTGTAACTGATTTAAATTTCTACCTTGGACCCTCTTTTATCTTAATTTAACAAGTTTCTTAATATGCCTTTCCCAGGAAATCTTAATAAAATTCAGTGACTTTTCAGGTTTACCAGTCACATTCAGGATTAGTGGGGACTCTCTTTCCTTTCTAGGATGGCACTACTCCAGGGGTATTACTTAGCTTCATAACAGAGCCAGCTTCTGGTCTTGAGTCAGGGACATAGAAAGATGGGACATCCAGTTTGGTCCTTTAAGTGGGTGACTTTTCTTGGGGTATCTAGTGATATGGACCAGGATCTGCATCCTTCCCTATTTGAAATGCACATTCTTCATTCCTGGCCTTAGGAATTCTCTATCCTGGTGGCCACACCCATGTAAGACTACCAGCTTGCTCCTCCTAAGGTCCATAACCTTCTCCAGCCCCAGTACATATTAGCTGCTCATCATACACCTGTTGAGATGCTCTGGCCTTGGAGAGGCCCCCTACATGCCCAAGCCCTTTGCTCAGGCACTCCTGCAAAAGAGCTCTGGTACACTTCTCCACTCTCAGACTTCCATTCTTGAAGGGGATATCATCATCTTCCCCTTCTCTTCAAATGAATTTGAAAGGGTGTAGGAGGGGCGTCGGAAGAGTTCAGCGCCCTCTCTACGCAGCTTCCCACACTCACTAACCTGTAACTCTCTCAACTGCCCCCTCTTCATCTCATCTTGGTAGACAGTGAGGTGTGGTGAAAACTTTTTTTTTTGGCCGCGCAGCGTGGCATTTGGGATCCTAGTTCCCCAACCAGGGATTGAACCCACGCCCCCTGCATTGGAAGCACGCAGTCTCAACCACTGGACCGCCGGGGAAGTCCCTGGTGAAAACTCCTTTTAACCAGTGTTCTTCTATACCTGTTGTTGAGACCAGTGTCATGGTTTACTTATACTCAAAAAGTACGTATCTCTCTCATTGGTATCAAGAGTTAGTTTTACTCAAAGCTCTGCATTTCTCCATAACCTTAAGGCAGTGGCGATCCAGTACCTACCTTAACTACCAAGGATGGAACTTAAGACCATGCGTACAGTCTCATGAAATACTCAGTGTGGTGTGTGTGTGGCGGGGGGTGAGTGTGTAATTCTGATTGTAGGACTCTTAGGGAGGTGGCGATCCTTAATTAACACAGTGATTCCTCCACGTGTGCATTGCAATCACAGGCAACTAGTAAAACCATTTTGGCTCAGGTTTCCCATCCGTAAAAGGGAAACAAAATATCTGATTCACAGTCTAGTTGTGAGGATTAAATGCAGAATCCAGCATCATGCATATAGCATATCCTCAACGAATATGAGTTCCCTTCCTCCCGTTTTCCTAACAAGAAGGAGCCCTGCTTTAGTTGTGAGGATTAAATGCAGAATCCAGCATCATGCATATAGCATATCCTCAACAAATATGAGTTCCCTTCCTCCCATTTTCCTAATAAGAAGGAGCCCTGCTTCCTCTCTCTTCTTTAGTACACCACCAATCACTCCCTCATTTGGGACTGAACTGCCTTTTACTAACTGTCCTTTAGTGTTTCATTTTTCATATTCAGGCATTGTTCAGCTTATAAAATATTTCACCCCAAATCCTCTTGAATCTGTTTTATACATGCCTAATAAGGCGTATTTTTGTGCAAATTAATGTGCTTTATCTTAAAGTAAATTTCAAGCTAAAGTGAAAAATGAATTCCTTCTAGTTTTCAGGCAGAATTGTCCTTATGAGAAGTAGGTCAAGAAACATTGAACACGGAATACATTTATCTCTGAAAACAGCTCTTCGGCTCTGGATTGTTTAAGGATGGCCTAGAATCCATGCTTAGTATTCTCTTGCATCTCCAATTTCAGTACACTTTTCGAATTAGCATTTTGGCCTATGTAAGTCATTTCCTTGGAATTGCTCTTATTTTTACCCCCATCTTCTGCACTCCGTTGTCAGATGAGAAGACAATAGTAATTGCACATTGGTTTTGTAAATCAACGTACAAATTATTCCCCAAACAAAGTAAATATATGTCTTATCTGCTCAGTTTACAGGTAAGTAGAGCTGCTGGGGCTGGCTTTTGTAAATTGTCCTTGCTCCGTTATACTCTTTAAATAAATAAATAAATATAACATTAAATGGGCTTCCTTGGTGGCACAGTGGTTAAGAATCCACCTGCTAATGCAGGGGACACAGGTTCGAGCCCTGGTCCGGGAAGATCCCACATGCCGTGGAGCAACTAAGCCCGTGCGCCACAACTACTGAGCCTGCGCTCTAGAGCCCGTGAGCCACAACTACTGAGCCCGCGTGCCACAACTACTGAAGCCTGTGCGCCTAGAGCCCGTGCCCCCCAACAAGAGAAGCCACCGCAATGAGAAGTCCGTGCACTGCAATGAAGAGTAGCCCCCGCTCGCCACAACTAGAGAAAGCCTGCACGCAGCAACGAAGACCCAATGCAGCCTAAAATAAATAAATAAATAAACTTATTTTTAAAAAAAAACAACATTAAATGGGATGGCTAAAAGCAGACTGGTTTGTAGAACACCTACGTGGATGTTCCATTCCTATTGTTCCCCTCCTCCAGTCCCCGTAGGGTGTTTCAAGCACTTTCCTCCTGTAGATTTAGATTAGCTGAAAGACAAAGGCAGAGACAGACACAGACACAGACACACAGACTAACACAACACTGTCCACTAGCACCGTTTACAGGAATTGAGCCTAATCTGTTCCTTCTATTCTTCCACCCACCTGAACTACAAGGTTCTAAGCTCTTTAATTCCATCTACACATTTAAAGAGTTGACTGGGTTTTGTTTTTCTTTGTTTTGTTTTTTATAGGCTAAAAGTAGAGATACTCTGGTGCTTGTCAAAACTTCTTTGTTTTGTTTATTTTCCCCATAGCTTTTGTTTTCTGGTAGAGTGTGCTTGTGTGGTGTGTGTGTGTGTGTGTGTGTGTGTGTGTGTGTGTGTGTGTGTGTGTGTGTATGAAAGAATAGGAAAAAAAGGCAGAAAGCAGTTCCTTCCCTGATAACACTGACAAGTACCTGCTGACTTTTCACCGAGGTAACTAGAACACTGGAAATATTGAGCCCTTTCCTATAGTCACTCTAAAAGGATTGGTCATAGTTCATGTCTGATTTGCTTGCTTGCACAAACCTGCAATGATTCAGTGAAACTTCTTTTCAGGATTTTAAGAGATAGATCAGATGGTACTTACAGTTGAAGCTCAATAAGGCTTTTTGTTTATCTTGTTTTATTCAAGCGGGAATTGGGGAGTTCTAAAATGTCCCCACATTTGTCATTCCTGTTATTCTGGCAGCCTTTTGTCACGATCACACTTTCTCTGTTCATTTGTAATTACTCCTGCGTGCGCGTTAATAATTCTAAAGGGAGCTGTGAGTTGTGCAGAAGAATAACAAGCTTCAAATTATAGAAGAATCTATAAGCATGTTTATGGTTTCTAATTATTAATACAGTTGAACAATTTTTGTTGACCACTGGACATTGACTTCCCAGGGCCTGGGTGCATAATAACTTCATGAATATTTAATACAACAATTATAGAATCATGCATGCCTGTGTGCTGTGTAGTGGTGCTGGGTACTCAGTATGTTGGCCTGAGTCCTGAACTCCATCCACCCAAATTGTGTGGTTCAAAGTTGGGGTAGGACATGGAATTGAATCATTAATATAAACTTTAGACCACTCGTGGTCTGAGTAACACCTGTACAGTAGGAGAAGAATGAAGAAAGAACCAAAAACACAAACAACAGCAAAAACTACAACATATCAAAAGTCAAATAACTAGAACAAATTGAATCCATTTAGCATACATTTAACCATCATTTACTTTCAGGCACCCAGTAACTTTCCCCTCTGAGTTTCTTAGATGATAAATCAGTATTACTTCTTAACACTCATGAACTGTGTTTAGTTGTTTAAGGTATAACTTTGTTTAGCTTTTGATGACTTGCATTTTTGTGTTGAGATTCCGTTATCCCTTCCTGATAATTCTAACCCATCCACCAATCCAGAAATAACAAAAAGAGAAATGAGCATATATAATCTGGTCATGCCACCCTACAAAAGTTTCCAAATTAGAATGGCTGAAATGATATACTTTTCCTTTGGTGAATTTTAGGAATATCAATGAAATTTGAAATGATTTAGTGAAGTGGAAAGGAAGTTTGAACAGGAATTATATATTGAAAATGTGACAAAAGAGGTAGGCCCAATCATCTTTGGCTGCTGAAAAAGAATATGCCTCATAATTTTGCACATTTTAGGCAAAGTCTCCCAATGTACAGGGAAGCCCACCTCATGTGTCATTTTCCAGTCATATAGCACAGGTTGTTACAGTTGAAATGGTTCCCTTTCTCCATGAAGATGGATCATTTGGAATGGTAGATAAATTTATTTTCGTTTTATAGTATGAAAGGCACAGAGATATAATGGAAAGAATGATTTGTAATCAAAGGAATATACATTTACCAGTCATATAACCTAGCATTTATTTTTAGCCCTAATTTTCTATCTGCATGATGGGGTGGGTGGGGTAAGGGAAGATTACCTATCATGCAGACAGCTACAAATATAAAGTACTTATCACATACAAAGTTTGATAGTGTACCTTCCATCAAAAATTGAGTACTCATGTGTGAACATTGATAAACAGTTTCCTAAGATTAGCCTATATAACAATTTAAGTTGTGTGTCATTTTTAAGGTAATGCTAATATCTTTGTAACTTAATATTTTAATTTGTAATAGTAATACTTTTGCAATTGTTACATTGACAGTTTTCATTGATTATGACTTATTGCTAATATTTCTATTTGACTTTTATAGTTTCCATCACTGTGCTGAAATTTCCTGTCTGTTCCTTCAAGTTGTCCACCTTTGCCTTTAAAATGTAGTTGAACCTATCAGTCAGAGTTTTTTTCTGTTTTATTCAATCAGAATTTTTTTGGAGTCCTTGTCCGAAAGCTCCAATGTCTAGGTTACCTCTGAGTCTGGTATATCGTGATGGCTTTATCTTTTGACAGTGGCTACATTTTACCTGCCTTTTTGCTTGTCTGTCTTGTGTGTGAGAATGTTAGCCTTTGTGTATGGAGGAACAAAGGAGGATGAAGTAAATATACTTAATCCTGGAAATGGGCACAGCTCTTTTTCTCTCACACTGTTGATATGGGGGTTTGAGTCAGTGGAGTTGATATTAAGCAGGTTTTAGGTTTGTTGTTGCTATAGCAACCTGTAGAGTACCACAGGCTTCAAATTCCTCCAGTGAGGGGCTGCTGCTGCTTTGTGCTTAGCGTGGTGCCTGAAGTGCTAAAGGGGTTTCTCAGTATTCCTGTTCCATCCTCAGCTTTCGGTTGACCTTGTATACCTGTCCCTCCCCCAGTGGTAAGAGACCACTGCTTTATTTTAGTGCAGGATCCTGGTCCCAAGAAGATATTCTGCTCTTCTCACAGGAATAGATATTTTTTGCTTCTGTCCTCCTTGCCCCAAGAAGCAGATCTTTACCTAGACCCAGGGATAGTAGAGTTTCTTACCTTTCCTTCAGTGGCTTAAGTCTTTTGCCTCCTAGAAGAGAAGGGTCTGGGAAGATGGGTTTCATTTTGTGTGTACCGCAGAGGGAGACTTTCTCAGTAGAGGACTGTGGAAAAGAACTCCAGAGTGAACGCAGACTCCTTCAGTCTGCCATCCCAAAGATTCTAAAATATCATGCCAAGCCGCACCTGACTTTTCAGAACTCGTCACAATTTTAGCTGTTTTCTTTTACCTGCCCCTATGTAGCCTACCTCTTCCTCTGGTGCTCTGTCCGAGAAGGAACAGTTCATATGTCCAGTCTCTCCTTGGGGAGGATTGTCACATTTAATTGTTCAGCTCATCTTGTTGTCTTGTAGCTGCAGCTTTCTAACTGGCAAAAAAGTATGATTTTGTAAATTATCCAGCCTCTTCTCTTTGGGTGGAACAACATTCTTCTATAGCATTATACATCTGCAGCAGAGGTGGAATTTGATTATGATGTAAAACCCCCCCAAATTTTTTACTCTCTTGGGAATATCCACATTCAACATGTGGATGATTATAGCCACTCTTATTTTAGATGGAAACATTGAATGTACTTACATATTTCTATTTGAGAAAGGCCGATTTGGAAAAGTAATACTTCAACAATTAAATTTAAATAAATATTGATTGAGGACCTTTTATCTGTGAATCACCTACTGGGAAATGTGGGGATAAAAAGTTGGAAACACACACACACACACGCACACGCACACGCACACGCACGCACACACACACACACACACACACACTGTCCCTTGTCTTTCCAGACTTTTTAGTTGAGAGCAGACATATAGAGGCATAGATACTCATGTATGTGTTATTTATCTCTGTATCTCTATTCCTCCTTTCACTGATGACAAATCAATGTTAAATGAACTAATGTATAATTAGGAAGTAATTGTGAGCTGTTTGGTAATTCAGTTTAAATCACAAAAGATGGTTCAGAAGCATTTGTGATATTTAGAATCTGTTCGTGAAACCTAATTTGTGATGTCAAAACTAAGATTTGGCACATTTTCCAAAGTTGTATTCAGAGAGGTAGGTCCCGGTCTCCTGGCTCTTTGAAATGTGTGTGTGTTGCCATACAATGG
The DNA here is from genome assembly GCF_002837175.3 of Physeter macrocephalus. NCBI lineage: Eukaryota > Metazoa > Chordata > Mammalia > Artiodactyla > Physeteridae > Physeter > Physeter macrocephalus. The sequence goes on along the minus strand of NC_041234.1, from coordinate 17,051,911 downwards.
TGAGGCGGAGGGAGGTATAGGAGGGACAAAAGGACGAGGAAAGGAGTGTGGTATTGCTTGATAGCTCTTTCTCAAGGGTAGAGTCACCAGGAAATTCTAACTGAATTTCAATTTCGAAGTTGAAACATGAAGAGCCCGACAATTTTATGTCTTTTTAAAGTAAGTTAGATAACTCACACTTCTGTGGATGGTGGAGAGGAAATATGGATCCCCAAGGGCTGGGGATGTAAGCTTGAAATAGCCTTAGGAAGGCTGAAATGTATTCTTAGTTTCGTAATTTACCACGAAATTGGGGAACACATTTTTTCTGCTTCTTTTTTAAATTTTCCTGTTTAAATTTACATATCTACAGTCACACAATTCATATTCCATCTCATCCCTTCAATGATGCTCAAGCCAAAGTTGGAACACCTCAAGGCAGGTAGTTTGAAACATCCATCCCAAATCCAAATAGGGAGCCAAGGCAACAGTGGCCTATGGGCAGTGAAATGTCTAGCCATGCCATGGTCCAGACCAAAGTAACAAAGGCAAGCAGTGTGAGTGAGGCAAAGTTTTCTTCTACCTCCTGAGTTCTTCTGGCTGGCCTAATAATCCAAAGACAGATTAACAGGAGAAAAAACACATTTAATTACATGTGTAGGGCTTCCCCGGTGGCGCAGTGGTTGAGAGTCCGCCTGCCGATGCAGGGGACACGGGTTCGTGCCCCGGTCCGGGAAGATCCCACACGCCGCGGAGCGGCTGGGCCCGTGAGCCACGGCCGCTGAGCCTGCGCGTCCGGAGCCTGCGCTCCGCAGCGGGAGAGGCCACAACAGTGAGAGGCCCGCGTACCGCAAAAATAAATAAATAAATAAATAAATAAATAAAAATAAAAAATAAAAAAATTACATGTGTATGGGGCCTCCAGAAGAATATGAGGAACAAAGGACAGTCAGGCTATTGAGGCTTCTATGCTATTCTGAACTACGAAAAAGAAGTAGAGGTCTGGGATTTCAAAGGGGAGGAAGGTAATTCGCATGGAGATGGAAAAGCAACTGTTTGGTAAATAAATGTTTGCCAGCCCCGCAGAGACTATGGGACAGAGAAGAATTTTAACAAACACTTTGCTAGGTTCCTCCTTGTCTACCATGCCTAGTTCATGTTATACTACAGTTGTCTATGGTGAGAGAACAGACCCTCTATCTAAAACTTTTTATGCAACTGGGGGCAGGTCGAAGGTTCTTCCGGAGTCTTTTGGGCCTTGATTGTTTTCAGCTGGAAATAATCCGAATGCCAAAGTGGTACATTTGGGGTGGGAAATTTTGCTCCTCTTCAGCATGAAGGACCAAAAATGCTAGATAGGAGAATATAAAAGTAGGCATTTGTTAGTTTTCTTTCTTATTGAGTTTATAAGCATGGTACTTACTTCCATTCATATTAGTTGCAGGGGAACTTTTAACATTCTCTGCACTGACAAAAACTTCTTTCTTAATCCTTTTCATCTCCTCATAATGATGCATATGAGGTTGTCGGAGGCTGGCACTAATGCAAAGTGATGAGCTATAACCTGAAATTATCCAAGAAAATAAAGAAAGTTAAAATTTCATGCATATATTTATATTTGTCATCTGGGGAAAACCATTGGACTGCTGAAATATGAAATTTCAAATACCCTCCTTATTATGTTAGAATGTAAAATCAAATGGAGGACTTGCAGTTTTTTCACAATAGAAACACTAATCAAAATAATAAGATGTATTCATACTTGGAAATTTAACTGTCCTTGGCATTTTGCCCTTTAACTTATGTTGTCTAGTACAGTCAAAAGAAGACTTTCTTGAAAGACATGTACCTTCATTAGTGCCATTTCGTCAGGCAGGCTGTTTTGCAAATTTAGTGACTTTATTAATGTGTTTATTTTATTGATGATAATCAAAATGGTTTCTGCAATTAGTGGATTCTATAAAGCAAGCACATTAAAAGGAAATCATACTTCTGGTTGTGGTACACCAACTTCTTTTCCTATTTTGGAATACCTGTGCTCATTGTCATTTGTTATTTTCATATATACCTTACCTCATTTAATATCATTTTATTCTTTACCGCAGTTCCCATTGCAGACACAGTCAGCACTGTTTAAGTCTGAGCAAGAAACTCTACAAGACTTACAAGTTCTTCCTTGCTAATGATTTTTTTCTCCTTAAGTTTGGGTCTAATGAAGCTACACAGAAAGTTCTGGTTGAATTCCTTGGTTACCCCCATCTGTGTTTGTGAATTCTTATAATTGGCATGAATTGAAAGTTCTTATTATCAGTGATAGTAACCCAGAGACTATTCCAATCTGGTTTTAAATGGCCCTATGCAAACAAGGATATCTGAAGAAAACAAAACAGCCTCGTGTGTTTATGGCAGATAAATAACCAATTAAGGGCTGGAAGTGACAAGAGTTTTTGGTGTGTTTTTCCTTGCATAGTTTCAGGTTGAGATTTTTTTCCTCGAGTTTGCAGATAGCGCATCACAACCTTACAAGAGGAAAGAGAGCATCTTCTCATCTGAATGTGAGACAAAACATTATGTGAAATAAAACTGATTTCGCTGTACAGCAGCAAACTATTACTTGAGTGTTGCATTAGTTAGGACACTTGATTACAAGTCAGGTATACCAAATTTGAACTAGCTGTATCAAGTGTGGAATTGATTCTAAAGGATAAATTTATTCTAAGGATTAAAAGGCTTCTCAAGAAAGGCAAGGACAGACTGCAGTTGTGCCTCAAGAAAATGCTGGAAGCAGGCAATCAAATGCTTTCAGGATTCTCTGTCACATCTCCTTCTCTCTACACCGTCTCTTTTATTTCCAGACTGGCTTCCGTGTTCCTCACATGACAGAACGTGATTGCCAACATTCCCTTATATTTATATCTCATCATCGAGGCAGTCGGGGAGAGCCTGACTCAACTCTAAGTCCCAAGTCTAAATTCTTGAGATATCTTTCAACATATATATACATAAATTCATAGGTAGATGTAGACATAGACGTGTGTCTATTAATTCAGTTCATATTTAAAACTTTCAACGTAGGCTGTGCTGTAGCATTGTAGATGTTCTCATCTGTTACTGGAAGGAATGTGATTTTATACAGTGTTTTTGAGAAGTAATTTGAAAATATGTACCAAGAATTATAGTCATGATTATTAACCTAGATCCATTAACCTACCTTTGGAGAATCTTTGCTAAGGTAATAAGACCACTTTTGAGTAGAGGATTTGTCCATATAGATATTAATTACAGCATTATTTTAATAGCAAGATTTGTGAAACCATTTTTCACGGTTTCCAAAAAGGCAGAATGGTAATTTTCATGGGGCCATATAATACATTTAGCTGTTTAAAATTGTGTTTTAACAACATTGGATAACACCAATTATAATTTTAAAGGAGGAGAGCAAGGTGTCCTGTTTCTGGCTTGTGGTGATGGTTTCACAGGTGTATACTTATCTCCAAACTCACAAAGTTGTATACCTTAAATATGTACAGCTTTTTAATGTCATTCATACCTTCATATCTCAGTAGTTTACAGATATAAATGAAATCATAGCACATGAAAAGGAGAGAAAGGGAAAAGAAATAATGTGCTAATAAACACTGAATTGGTATAGACTATCTCGGTTCTGTACTTAACCACTTGTCTTCAGTTAAGTTAGAACTTATTATTAATGCAATACGGTGTTTAATGAATGTTGAATGATGTTTAGTTTTAATGTTCTATAATCTGGACCTTTCTTTAAATGGCATAATAGTAAGTTTGTGTGACTCTAAAGTAAAAATAAATTTGTCTAATGAAATAAAAAGAAAAAAAATAAATCAGGAGATATAATGATTTGTTCAGTGCACTTAACAATTACTCAAGGAAAACTGCCAAAGAAACATATCAAAACTTCAGTCATAAAGCTTTTAATACCCTTTTATCTCTAGTTTCTAAAATTTGGATAATGAACATAAATTTAGTTTATAAATTAATTGACCTTGATATTGTATTAAACGTCAGGGTCAATAACACCTACCCCTCACTCCCTCCCCTCTAGCCCCTACCTCTTTATTCAACTTTATTCTAAAATATCATATTAATTCTAACAACAAGGTCCTACTCTACAGCACAGGGAAGTATATGCAATATCCTATAATAAACCACAATGGAAAAGAATATGTGTATATATGTACAACTGAATCACTTTGCTGTACACCAGAAACTAACACAACATTGTCAATCAACTGTGTGTCAATTAAAATAAAATAAAATATCACATTAATTCTATTCTTTTTTTTTCATTTTTAAAAACTTATTTTTATTGTATTTTATAAAAATATTAGTCAACAATGAAAGAACTGGTCCTTCTCCACAGATAGTTTGAAAAGCACTAAGCTAGAACAATACCTGGATACAGAAGTTATTCAATAATTAGTTATTGGACAAATGGAAGGTTAGAGCTTTCAGTAAGGTACAGATAGAACCAGAGATTTTTGAAGTCTCACATTATTATAAATTAATGGTTAATAGCAAATCTTAAAGTATATATGTTGTTAGTCATAAGGTAACTTCTTACTTACAGACTGTAACTTGCTTTGCTTGGTATCAGTAGTAGAAATGTTCATTTATCTGCCCTGAATGCTGCATTTTCTCTTGTGGCTACAATTGGGTCTAAGGTCATATCAGACAAAATCATCTTTAAAAAATATAAATCTGGTTATGCTAGTCACTTCTCTGCTTAGAACTCTTTAATGGCTTCTCATCGCATTTAGAATAAAATCCAGAATCCTTTTAATAATATGCAAGGCCCTACAGGATCTGCACCCCACACATCCACCTGACTTCATCTCACCCTTAGAATACTCTAGCCATACTGATCATATTTATGTTTCTTGAATAAGCCAAGCATGTTCTCATCTCAGGGCCCTTTACTTGATGGTCCCTCTGCTAGGTACTCTCTGCCTAAATCTTTCCACTGTTGGCTAAATCTCATCCTTTGAGATTTCAGATCAATATCACATTCTAGAGTCTTTCCCCTCACCTCAGTGACTCATCACATGACCTTCATTTATGGTCATCATGAACTTATCATTATCTGAAATTATCTTGGTTATTTGTTTACTTGCTTATTATTCCTCTTGCTTTCCACTAGAAAGCAAGCTCCATGAGAGAAGGAACCTTGTATTTTTTTGTTTGTGTCTATATCCTCAAAGCCTAGGAGGATATAGACACAAAGAAAGTTCTAGGAGGATCCTAGCATGTAACAGGTACTCAATAAATATCTGTTTAATAAATGAATGGATGGGGGGGAAGAACCATTTTAGTTGTGCTGGCAGCACCAAGCCACTTGAATTGACAATGATGAAAACCCTGGAGAAGACATCTCGCCAAAGAGATGAATAAGCCAGTGGAGGCCCTTTTGTTGATATAAAAGCATTCATCTATGGAAATGAGATATATTTCTCAATACATGGATAAATTCCACTTCCAATGCTGTATGTAAGATTCCATTCAGTAAGCTCACTGATCCATTTTTCCTTTGAGAAGTCCAACACATTTCATACACCTCCTCTGGAAAAATCAAGTATTTGTTATAGAACACAAGTTCTTAACCTGTATCCATAGATGATCTGAAATTGGATGCAAACTGTGAATATGTATATTTTTTTAAAGGGAAACATCATAGGTATCATCATATTCTAAAAAGATCCATGATTCCTAAAAGATTAAGAACTTCTTTTACATGAACTCCAGAGAACATAAGCAGGAAAGGCTGAGAAATAACATCCAATCTGTGATATTTTGGCATCAGTATATAGCATATACAAAGATGAAGGTAGAAATTTATAAAAACATTTATTTCTATATAACTATTTTTTCACACAAACACACTGTATTTTATTTTTACAAGAGATAAAAAAACTGACACCAAGCATTGTAAATGGATGACCACAACAAAAGCAACAATGATTGCAATTACCAAATACAAAACACACTCATACTATGTCATAATATTGACATTCAGTCCAGTAATCCTCCACTGTAACAGCTCCTTTACTTTGCAGTGAAAATTGATTTGTATATTTTTT
>NC_041234.1:17044547-17045548 GCF_002837175.3 Physeter macrocephalus | reverse complement strand
TTTTTTTGCGGTATGCGGGCCTCTCACTGTTGTGGCCTCTCCCTTTGCAGAGCACGGGCTCCGGACACGCAGGCTCAGTGGCCATGGCTCACGGGCTCAGCCGCTCCGCGGCATGTGGGATCTTCCCGGACCGGGGCACGAACCCGTGTCACCTGCATCGGCAAGCGGACTCTCAACCACCGTGCCACCAGGGAAGCCCGATGAAACCCTTTTATAGGAACATTTTTGCAAAAGCATCAGAGTACACCCAGAACTGTCTGTAAATGACAAAAGACTTAAAAATGACCATGGTTAAAGATTTGATGAAAGTTCATAATAATGCAATTGACAAGGAAATTTAGTTATTTCAGAGATATACATTTTAAAGTGATAACTAGAATTATGACTTATAACATTATACCAGAACATGTAAGAATTTTAGAAATTTCATGTAATGTCTGAAACATTTATATTAACATATTTCCATACAAATAATCCAAAGAAAGTTTAGTATTAGTTGTTTGTTTTTTTTGTTTTTTATACTGCAGGTTCTTATTAGTCATCAATTTTATACACATTAGTGTATACATATCTATCCCAATCACCCAATTCAGCACACCACCATCCCCACCCCACCGCAGGTTTCCCCCCTTGGTGTCCATACGTTTGTTCTCTACATCTGTGTCTCAAACCGGTTCATCTATACCATTTTTCTAGGTTCCACATACATGCGTTAATATACGATATTTGTTTTTCTCTTTCTGACTTACTTCATTCTGTATGACAGTCTCTAGATCCAGCCATGTCTCAACAAATGACTCAGTTTCGTTCCTTTTTATGGCTGCGTAATATTCCATTGTATATATGTACCACATCTTCTTTATCTATTCGTCTGTTGATGGGCATTTAGGTTGCTTCCATGACCTGGCTATTGTAAATAGTGCTGCAATGAACATTGGGGTGCATATGTCTTTTTGAATTATGGTTTTCTCTGGGTATATGCCCAGTAGTGGGATTGCTGG
>NC_041234.1:17028078-17043579 GCF_002837175.3 Physeter macrocephalus | reverse complement strand
TTTTTTGTTCTAGTTCTGTAAGAAATGCCATTGGTAGTTTGTTAGGGATTGCATTGAATCTGTAGATTGCTTTGGGTAGTATAGTCATTTTCACAATATTGATTCTTCCAATCCAAGAACATGGTATATCTCTCCATCTGTTGGTATCATCTTTAATTTCTTTCATCAGTGTCTTATAGTTTTCTGCATACAGGTCTTTTGTCTCCCTAGGTAGGTTTATTCCTAGGTATTTTATTCTTTTTGTTGCAATGGTAAATGGGAGTGTTTCTATAATTTCTCTTTCATATTTTTCATCATTAGTGTATAGGAATGCAAGAGATTTCTGTGCATTAATTTTGTATCCTTCTACTTTACCAAATTCATTGATTAGCTCTAGTAGTTTTCTGCTTGCATCTTTAGGATTCTCTATGTATAGTATCATGTAATCTGCCAACAGTGACAGTTTTACTTCTTCTTTTCCAGTTTGTATTCCTTTATTTCTTTTTCTTCTCTGATTGCTGTGGCTAGGACTTCCAAAACTATGTTGAATAATAGTGGTGAGAGTGGACATCCTTGTCTCGTTCCTGATCTTAGAGGAAATGCTTTCTGTTTCTCACCATTGAGAATGATGTTTGCTGTGGGTTTGTCGTATATGGCCTTTATTATGTTGAGGTTGGTTCCCTCTATGCCCATGTTCTGGAGAGTTTTTATCATAAATGAGTGTTGAATTTTGTCAAAAGCGTTTTCTGCATCTATTGAGATGATCATATGGTTTTTATTCTTCAGTTTGTTAATATGGTGTATCACATTGATTGATTTGCATATATTGAAGAATCCTTGCATCCCTGGGATAAATCCCACTTGATCAACTGTATGTCAATTCAAATAAAATAAAATATCACATTAATTCTATTCTTTTTTCTTTTAACTTTGACTCCTTAGTTAAGTTACTCAGACAGTGAAAGCACTTCATTCAGACCACTTTTTATCTTTGAAGACATTTATTTGATCTTGAAATTTTTTCTCCTAATCTATTAATACTTGTCCAAATTTTGTGTTTAAGTTAACATACACCTTTTCTCTTTTCATATTACTTTACCAGTCAATACTGTTCTTCTTTTAGCCATTATCAGTTCTTTCTACTGATCTCTTCTGAGAGTTTGTTATTTTCACAGTGTCATACTGTGCTTTGAAAGTACTGGTTTCCAAGCTGTGAACCACTGCATCTATGCAGTGAGGACTGATTTGTTTCTTATATGTCATGGTGCCTTTTTATATGCTGTGAGGATGATCATTTAAATGATTACCTCATTGACATGGGCTGCTTTAACTAAAGAAAAGTGTGCATTAAAGATATACAGCAAATTAAGGCATAAATGTCTGAAACAGTCAGTTAGCAGACAAATCTTGCTGAGTCTCAATTACTGTACTGTATTATGTCAATACTTACCATCACAAGATATCACAAAAGAAGCTGTGCTCTTCTCAGAAGGGACTTTGCAACAAAATGGATTGTAAGAAAAGTGCATCTATGTATACTTAGGTATAAGAAACTAAGAACAAACTGTCTAAACCTAGATGATTAAAGAGTAATATCTGAGGGAATTTGGAGAAAGCCTACAATTTCTTAGGCTGGTTAAGGAGTGTAGCTGAACCCTGTGTAACTATACTTCTTTTCAACACAGTTACCCTGTGTAGATCCATAAAAAGAATGCTCTATTAAGGAGAGAAAAGGAACAGGACATTTCTTAGATAAGAAGTGAAAAAAAAAATCACAGTCTAAGGAACAGTAATACAAGTCAACCTATTACTGCTAATGCATGCGTTCTTGAAAAAAGTAAAACATGGATCATTAATAGGCATAAGAGCCAGAAGATTGTCTTTATGTTTCATGCAACATTTTTCAAACCATGGAGCCCTCTACAGTAGGACTCTACTGTAGATTGCAGGCTCTTATTTGTATACACTCATAAAATTTTGCTTACAATTTTAAGAATTCACCCCATTAGTTGTATTAAAAGCCCTTGGTTCTCAGGATAGGTATAACGAAGTTGATTATTTATGTTGGTCCAGGTACTTTCTATGCTCTTTAAAGGTAATGGCTCATTTAATCCTCACAAAGACAGTATGAGAAAGCTATTATTTTTATAGCTATTTTACAGATGAGGAAGCTAAAGAGATAAGTTATATAAATAAATCAAGGAAATTCAGCTAGTAGTAGCAAAGCTGGACTTTGAATCCAGGCTGTATGGCTCCAGAACATGTATGCTGAATAAAGATGCTATCTTGCCTCCTGGAAAAAACACTAGCTTAAAAAAATCAGATAATAGTATTTTATTTTTTTTTTATTTTTTTTGGTGGTATGCGGGCCTTCCTCTGTTGTGGCCTCTCCCGTTGCGGAGCACAGGCTCCGGACGCGCAGGCCCAGCGGCCACGGCTCACGGGCCCAGCCGCTCAGCGGCATGTGGGATCCTCCCAGACCGGGGCGCGAACCCGGTTCCCCTGCATCGGCAGGCGGACGCGCAACCACTGCGCCACCAGGGAAGCCCTAGTAGTTTAGATCTAAAGAAACACATAGAGTTATCTTTCCCAAACTCCTTTTTTTTAAGTTGAGACAGTTGGGTTCCATGTAACTAAATAATTAACTGAACTCAGCAGAGCTAGTTAGTATTAGAGCCAGAGGTTCAAGTGGGAACATTCACCCAAAGCTCATTACAATGCAGCACCAGCATTATTATTATCATTATTTACAGGCAAGGAAACTGAGGCTCACTCCTAAGAAGTAGCAGAGTTACATTCAAACTGAGATAGTCTGGTTCAAAGCTAAAATCACTATATTATTGTAACCCAGAATGCCATTCGTTTATAATCTGTTTGCTAAATACTTAGCATAATAAAAGTAATCATAAAATTGGGAAATTATGATGTATTCAATTTATAAACTTCGGATATTTTGGAGGTTCTACTTTATAATCATTTAATGTTCTCTAATCACAAAGTAATGTTTGCAGTTGGCTGCAATTCGTGCAAATCTAAATATGAGAGTAGAAACATCACACACACACACACACACAAACACAAAACGGTTCATACACTGGTCATAGGGGAAAATCATTTGCCAGTTAGACTTAAGTCTTTTGTAATGACTAGAATTTAGTATTTGTAAAAATAAGGTGAAGAAAATTATCAAGAAAACTCTTTTTTGACTCAAAAAATTCCTTTAAAACCACACACTCTTCTATTGTTTGTTAAATGCTATCTTTGTAAGAAGCCAACGTTTTACTGCTATTTCTAAATCTTTTATAATTTTAAGTTATAGTTTCCTCTACAAGTTCAACGCAATTGTACCTAAGTGCAAAGAATGGCATTAGTTTGGGAACTTTTTAACAATTACTTAATTTACATGCTAACTTAAATCCACATCTATTTAAATTATTAAAGTTGAGACATAGCTCAAACTTATCCATTGGCACTGTGCAGTGAGGGAAGTGTTCTCAGTGTGGTCCTGTCATAAATCTTAGAAAAGAAAAAAATACATTTTTTTTTTAATCCAGTGGTATAATGAACTTGAAAAAAAGAAAGAGAAATCTTTCATTAGAAATCTTGGAAGAAGCTGTCAATAACCACTTGTCATCAGTGTTAGCAACCTGGAGCTGAATAAAAATTGATTGTGGGACTGTACTTTCTGTGTTCTGCTACTTGGGTCATCTATTAGCATTGGCACCTGATTAACTCTCCAAACTGTCTCCTCCTTTGATTAGCTCCAAGGACTTCTTTTGTATTATCAGTAATAATTTTCTGAAATCTTTCCTAAAAGACAGACTCTAATGCTCTTTCCCGGACTGCAGAATTTCCCGTACGTGCTAGGAAAATCGTCGGCCTTTATTTATACTTTTTGGCTTGATCTTTCACAAACACTGGCTTAAGATTTCCATATTTGGTGAAGAAGGAATGAATGATTACTCTTTATTTCTGTTTTAAGTGCTTTCTGTATTTGGCACAAGGTATAATTGAACAGTCTCCTACTGACTGTTGCTGTTGCAGGCATCCAGTGAATTTCCTTAGGACATACTCTCCCCATGAATCATCTTCTAGATTGATTTCAATCTATGCTAATAGTTGACCATGTATAAGAAAAACATGCTTGCATTGATGTTTAAATTGTGAATGATATGGTAAGGAGAAAGACTGAGAAAGAAAAGATAATATATTCTAAATAGAAGACGTTTAGAAAATTTTAAATACTTGATGTAAAGCCCATACATCAGTTTACAATAAATTTAGATTTAAACAGTCGAATACACATCTCTCTATTTTAAATGAGGATGTTATATATACTGCTATTGTGTATTTTATTCTATAGGACACATTTACAATTTACCTGCTACGGTAGTCAGCATTATTCTAGGATATTGCTCTGTAAAAAGAAAAAAAAAAATCTAAATCTCTGTGACTTACAAGAACAGACATTTATTTCTTATTCCCTTGTCTGCTTCAATCTTTGTATTGGATTCAGGTCAGTTCCATGTATGTATCTCCTTTTGGGAACATAGTCTACATGAGGCAGGATTTCCACTGGCAAAGGGAAGAATTGCCAAGAGGAGTGAAAATACATCAGATTCTTTAGTCCCTAGCTCAGAACTGATACGCTGTCAGGTATGCCCATGTTTCATTGGTCAGGTCAAAACACATGACAAGGCCCACATCGGTGAGGCGGGAAGTATAATCCACCAAGGATGATTTATGGCAAGCAGGGAAAGGGAAAAATGAATCATGAACAAATAATCTGATCTACCTCCCTGCTCACAAACTTTTAATGCAATTAAATACGTAGTTAGGAATAATAATTATATTGACTCCTATTTTATACTATATTTTTGCTTAAGAGACTACACATAATGCTTTACAGGATACTTTGTCAAAAAAAAAAAAACTAAGAGTTTGTTACTGTGGTTGTTTACTTTTAACAGACTAGAAAACTGAGGCTTCGTGTTGCTTGAGATGCCTAAGACGAAGCTAGTACACAACCAAGTCAAGTAATTTAGCTCCAATACCGATATGGGTTAGTTTGCATTACTCAAATAGCTGACTCAAACAAATACTAGTGCAGGTGGTTCATTTGAAAAATGATCCCCGGTAGCATAAGGGAGGGATAGGCCAAGTGAGTGAGGGAAAGGAGAACAGACAGTAGAGCAGTAGAGGGGCTACTTTGGGCCATTCTGAGTTCAATGTCCTGTGTAACCCTTGAGGAACCTGAGAGAACATGGCCAACAATTGGTCTACTGGCGTTTTATCCATAGATTTCTGTCCCTCATTTACTGAGGATTGCACCTGGAGGAATTAAATCTCTGTCACTTCTGCGCTGTCCCGCAGATGGGCTTACCAAATTCTCCTAGAATGGGGAAAAGCCCTAATGCCAAGATGCAGAGAGATGTGAATGCTCGAGGTGGGAAATCTTCAGTATCCACAGAATCTGTTCACAGTGACAGGTAGATTCAGGGTTGGGCCAAGAAAATAAAGCATGAGACACAAGCTATATCTGCTCTACCATTTTCTTAACCTTTATAGTGCAAGTTTAGCAGATGTACCTTGTGATTTAAATATCCCTTCGTAATGCACCCACAAAAGGTCTCTGTGTTTGAGCCTTTGTCTGTTTATAACGTATCTCACTGATACAGACATTTGGAAATGACTGTTATGCACATTTGGCTGATTGCTTTCTTTTTTATTTGAAAAGAACTATTTTACAATCCATTAAGATAGGTAAATATATACCATAGAATAATGTATTTTTTAATTTTCTAGTAGATAGATTACTTTAAAACTGACTAGGCTGAGGTATGAGAGCAGGTATCTAGTTAGTGATTCTGCCACAGTACCCAAATATTTAATTTCACCTCTAAATTGCATAAGAGACCTTGATCTATTTTGATTTATTCTGCCATAATTAGTCTGTGATTATTTTTAACAAAAATAAGTGATCTTTTTCATGACACACTGCTAAAGTATATTTTAAGTCTGCATACCAATTAATAGAACTTATTTTTACCCACAAAAAGTCTACACCCACATATTTATGTTCAAACAAGATGAGCTATTTGAACTCACTTTGTAAATTACAATGCACCACAGAGTTGTTCATTATTCCCGTTATTGTTAAACAAATTTCATTCTTCTGGTCATGAGAAGGTATAATTTATACTAATACAGTTTCATATTCTTTCTTTATCTTTCAAATCAAGAAGACTCTAATTGCTGCACCCTTGTAAATACTATAAAAATCTTACTAATTGTTAATATGACTCCCACCTAGAAATTGTGTCTGTTTTACAAGATAATATAATTTATACCGACGGCCCACAGGAAGTAGTGGTATAACCGGGAATAAAGTTTTATAGGTTTTCTCTCTGTATTTTTTCTTTAAGTTTTCATTATTAATATGTCTGTCACATTTCATCTTCACAATTCTGTACCAGTGTTTTTATTCTCATGGTACAGATGGATGTGATGAGACACAGACAGGTTAAGAACCTTGTCTAAGGTTACAGCTAGAGAGAAGTGGAGCTGGGGTTTGAAGCCAGGCTACTTGCTGCTGGAGCAAATGTGTTTAACCACTGACCTATACTGTAGTTGAGACATATTCTTGGTGTCAGAATGGAATTTGAAGGGAACAAGAATGAACCATTTGCACCACCTACCACATGGCACTCTCTTTGCTAGCTCATGCCACTTAGTACCTTTTCATACAGTCTTGGAGTTCTGATTTTCTCTTCAATTTGAATATGGTACTTCTACCTCATTGTTATTAGGCCTATTTCATGATAACTTCTATAACCATCATCAACATGTTTCTACAATTCTTGCATTGGGTTTTCAATATATATGGTGTTACTGGTTATTTTTATGAATGTGCAATTGTGTGATTATGTAAGTTTCTGGCCATAACTGCAATTTGCTAATATAGCATAAATTTTATGATTAAGTGCCAGGGGATGGGAGGGAACGTTTATGCGATATGAGCTGACACAGCTGTTCAAATTATTATCTGGATCTATCAACTCCCTACAATAAAAAGCGGTTGACCTACATGAGAAAGAAGTAACATTTACAGGAGAGCTAAAGGGTCAGACAGGTCATCCATAGCATCTTACTTTGTGTTAGAAGCCACAACAGTCAAGATGAAGTAAAGGACAATTTCATCATACTCCAGAATGAAATTCACCCAGAAAAATCAAGGCAGATTTTTTGCAATAAATATTCTCTATCTCCATTATTCATTCTACATTGTGATGAAAATAAGTGATTCAATCCAAATACCAAATTTTGAGAGAAGATACTGAAAAGTGATTTTATACCTAGTGGGTGCTCAATGAATTTTTTTTGGAAATGAATTGATGATTAAGACAGAAAGTTTATAATTAACAGAGCAGTTTGAGCAAAGTGGAGGGAAAGAACATTGGCTCGGGACTCATTAGTTGTGGGATTTAATTATGGAATAATAATCATTTGATTTAGTCAACCAATTCTTATTAAGTACGTATTTGTGCTTGAAGATGCCGTATTGAGTGCCAGGAATTACAAAGACATAATAGTCCTCCCATCTAAGTGTGGTCACATATAGGGGGTGATACGTGGTATGTGAGATGCTTTATAGAAGAGAGTAAAGTATTTGTGTGTGTGTATACACACACACACACACGCACACACACCCATATACTAATGATACAGTTTGAAAAATGCTAAAGTGTATGTATATATCAGAAGAATTGATTGATGACTTCTGCCAAGAACATAATTTGAACTTGATCTTAAGTTCACTTTTGAACTTGACATTTGAACTTGATCTTAAGAGTGAGAGTTCTCAGGTCCCATTCCAGTGAGTGCATGAACAAGGGACTGCGCGTGAGAAAGTGTGTGGCTTATTCATGGAGACATTTGGCTTGTGTGGCTAGGGTAGACCTGGTAGGTATGTGTGCCGAGGGGTAAGGGGTATGTGTGAGTGCCAACAGGCATGACAGATACTAAGTTTAGAAAAGCATTTGAAGTCAAATCGTGAAGCCCCTTATGTCTGGCTTTTAACCTCAGGGCAAGCATTTTTCAAACTTGCATAATAACTCAAGAGTTACTTATTTCGTTACTAGATGGATGACGGTGCCCTTAATTGGCAGGAGGAGTAGGATACATGAATTTGTTTGGGAAGATGAATGATATTGTTAAGGTACCTGCAGGACATCTAAGTGGAGGTATAAACTAGAGTCAGCTATGTCAGTGTGAAGATCAGGACATTAATCAAAATGAAAAATATAGCTTTAGGTATCTTCAGTGTCAACATACAGTGGTGGTTGGGGAGGGAGAGGAAGTTGCTTTGCTTAGGAGGAATAAGCATAGCAGGCCAAGGCAAGAAGATACAAAGGATAGCTAGAACCCTTGGAAATGCCAACATTTCTGGGATGAAAGGCGAACAAATCAGTGAAACAGATTACGAGACAGCCCTTGTGTTGGAAGGAGAACCAGGAATCAGTGATATTTCAGAAGATCAGAACGCTTGTGCACTCTTTCTAGTAATATCTTTTACTATAGGGGCTTCAGTTACTACATGCCAGTTGGCTTGTAACTCCCACATTTTATTTTCAACTCAGATTTATCTCTTGCACTTCAGGTTCCTGTATCAAACTGCCTACTACGCATATCCTTCTTGTCTCAAAACACCCCAAACTCAATATTTCCCAATTCTTTCCATTCCTCACTATATATATACAGACCCAGGGCTCTTCTTCCTGAGATCTCTAGACTCCAATTTGAGTAATATCATTGGCTCTACCTCTCCCCAGTTCACTACCTCCACACTAATTAAGAGTTCGTTCTTATCAGTAATACCTATTAAATACATCTTGCCTGCATTTACCTCTCTCCAGTCCCACTGTAAGTCACCAATACAGACCATCATCACTTCTCACATGGATTTCAGTTATAACCAGCTAATTGGTCTCGTTTCCCGGAACCTCTTCCAATATATTGTCCATACTGTGCAATCCATTTCTAAAAACAAACCTATATGGCCCCTCCCCTGATTAAAATTCTGGTTTGGTTTCTAACTGCCTTCTAGCTACAGTTTAAGGCTCTTTATAATTAGGCTGATGATTATTTCTTTTTTTTTTAAGAGTCATCTCTGCCACTTTTGTCCTCCTCTATCTCTAGTTCTGTGAAAGGACCATGTTCTGTCTCTCACATACTGTTAGTTGCAGCTTCTCTTTTTACTGTCTGGAGTTCTTTTCCACCTTGTCTGCTTCTGTACTCTTGATTAACATTCAGAACTCAGCTAAGGTGTCATTTCATCAAGGAAGCACTGAGTTTCTCAGGTTAGTTCCCTTCCTATAGGCTTATGAGGAAGCCCTGTGTTTTCTCTATTGGGGAACTTATCTGTGTATCTACTGTCCATTTTTTTTAGGGTATGTTTCTCTCACTATGCTATAAGGCCAAAAGTGTAGGAACTTTATCTTTTACACAGTTGAATTTCAGTATGTGTTTCTTGCTTGAAGTAATAGTCATAAAGAGGAAAGTTATGTAATAGTTTCCTATTAATGCTATAAAAATTACCACAAATTTAGTGGCTTAAAATAACACAAATTTATAATCGAACAGTTCTTCAGAACTTCAGGTCAGAAGTTTGAAATTGGCCTCAATGGGCTAAAATTAAGGGCCAGCAGAGCTGCGTGCCTTCTGGAGGCTCCTGGGGAGAATCTCTTTCCTTGTCTTTTCCATTTTCTAGAGGCTGTCCACATTCTTTAGCTCGTGGCCCTCTTCCTCCATCTTCAAAACCAGCAACGTTGGGCCAAGTCCTTCTCATTCTGCTATCTCTCTGATTCGCCCTCTTGGGCCTCCCTCTTGCCCTTTCAAGGACACTTGCAATTACACTGGGTCCACCCAGATAACCCAGAATAATCTCCCTATCCAAAATGAGCTGATTAGCACATCTAATTCCATCTGCAACTGTAATTCTCTTTGCCTTAACAAGAGTTTTAAAATAATTTAAATTTAACCTATTTTAAAACAAGTTTTAATAAAACTTATTCACAGATTCTGGGGATTGGATGTGGACATCTTTGGGGGGCCATTATTCTCTCTACCACAGGTTAACAGAATGCATATCTGCTCAGAAGAAAAATGAGAAGAGGTCTGAAAAGTAAATTTGGTCTTCGTTAACTTGAGGATATGGGGAGGGGAAAGGGTAAGCTGGGACGAAGTGAGAGAGTGGCATAGACATATATACACTACCAAACGTAGAACAGATAGCTAGTGGGAAGCAGCCACGTAGCACAGGGAGATCAGCTTGGTGCTTTGTGACCACCTAGAGGGGTGGGATAGGGAGGGTGGGAGGGAGGGAGACCCAAGAGGGAAGACATATGGGAACATATGTATATGTATAACTGATTCACTTTGTTGTAAAGCAGAAACTAACACACCATTGTAAAGTAATTATACTCCAATAAAGATGTTAAAAAAAAAACACCTTTATTGAGCTCTACTGTGTAACACTTTCAATGCTTAGTGCTGGAAAGACAGTTAGAGCCCAGACAGTCACTGTCTTGGAAACTAGAAAGGATATAGGTGATGTTATTAAGAAACACTTTTATAGGATGATGAGCAGTGAAAACTGTATTACGCGGACTGTCCAGTGAGTGGGAAATGAGGAAACCTCTTTGACACTGTTTTTCTCTTCTTTATACAGTACTTTAATTAGTTTAGACCTCCTCATTATAAAATGATCCTGAATGTCACCTTCGGCCCTAGCATTCTATAATCCTATGATCAAAAGCTATTACTCAGATATAATGGAAGCATTTTTCATGCCATTTTCCATTCTACTCTCCTCCACTTTGCATTGCCATTTTGTAGCATTATTAACATGGTAAATCCACTTTCTAAATATGTCCTGAGTTTGGAGCCTTCCTTCATAATGTTCCACAGTATCGCATAATCCTATCTAATGTTTACCACTAATCTTCCGTATTTCACATTTCTTTTTTTCTCATTTTTGGTGGAAGCAGAGAATGGACTGACCCTAATTAACTCTTACATATTACTTAATAGTTCGCTCTTTAAGGTGAAATAAGCTCATAGCCCTTCGTTTTTCTTCCCTATGTATATTTGTAAACTATTTTCAACTTTAATAGTTCCTTCTCCTCCTAAACGTATTTTCTGGGTAACTTAAGTGATGAGAATCTTCAGTTAACGTATTAACTAGCACC
Source organism: Physeter macrocephalus (assembly GCF_002837175.3). Taxonomy (NCBI): domain Eukaryota; kingdom Metazoa; phylum Chordata; class Mammalia; order Artiodactyla; family Physeteridae; genus Physeter; species Physeter macrocephalus. The sequence continues at coordinate 17,032,351 of NC_041234.1, read as the reverse complement.
CAAGGAAATGACATTTTTAAAAATGTTTTTCTGGCACAGATTGTTATTAACTGCCCTGTGTAATTAGGATAATTCTTGGTGTTCTTATAACTAGGTGGAATTTTTTTTCCCCCATTTTTAAATACTTTCACTCATGTTGCCTTATGTGTTAGTATATAAGGGGCCATATCATGGAGACTTCCCATGATCTCACTACCAACTCCCTTTGTAATTTCATCCCATGCTGCCCTCTTCTTCACATTTTAGAGTGCAAGAAAACTGAATCGTGTATAATGAAGAGCATGCTCTTTTGGTTTCTTACCTCCCTGCCTTTGCTCTTGCTATCTCCTCAGAAAGATTCATCTTTCCCTTTGCACCTTTTTTCTTTCCTTATTTTTGCTTATCTTTCTAGATTAAACCTAGCCATCACCTTCCAGAAAATATCTTCTCTAACATCCATGTGGCTACATATCCCTTTCTTTGTGCTCCCATAGTATCCTTTGAATATATATATCCTTAATTATATAAAATGTTTACTATTTACCCATGATATGTCTATTTTCTACTATACCATGAACTTTGGTAAAGATGAGTCTTGTTTATCTTCTTGGTAATTAATACAGTGATGAGCATATACTAAGCATTCTGTATACAATTTTTCTATAAATTATTGCATAAATAAATGATTTCATTACATCTTCACAACAGCTCCATGAGTTAAAAGGCAATTAATACCCTCATTTCACAGATAAAGGCCACCATTCTAATAAGTCCTGCAATGGAACTTGAGGCCTATTGCCCTGATTTCATGTTCTCTCAGTTTGCCCATATCATTTTTGTGCAGTAACTCGCCCTTGTGAATCATTAATATCCCAATTTAATTATCCCACATTTATAGGGGATTGAGGGTCTCAGGAATATAAAAATTAATAACAGGTCAAAAGGTTTTTGCACTAATCTTAGAAAATATGAAGGACCAGATTTATTGAATAAAAAATGACTTTATTAGAAAGGGTTAATTGATTCTGAGATGAAATATAGTTTTTATGTATGGCAGAAAGGGAATTTTATGCGGGCTTTCCCCACAGAGAGAATAAAATAAAATGTTCCTCAGTTTTTGCAAGTTATGAAGTAGTAGTTCTTCACTCTTTGATATCTCCAGGGAACAGTTTTCAAGTAAATTTTTCTAAGAGAGATTTTTCTTCCTTGCTTCTCACATTGTTATACCCAGGCATATTTTTCTTAGTAAAAGAAAATCAGTCATAAACAAACCCTCGAGGAAATGAAATAGGATATGTGCTTCTTGAAATGATTAAACAGGAGTATATAGATAATCACTTCCTAATAAAACAGATTTCACTTTATTCTTTTCCCATTCTCTTTGCTGATGATTTTACATTAATATCTCTTACTATAGACTGTGTGTCTACAGCAACATATATTTTATTAAAGTATTGAAGTAGTCTCTGTAAGCTTGGTAACAATTTATATATATAGGTTTTCGTGTATCAACTTTAGATTAACTATGGATATATAGCTGATCATGCTTAAAATGATCAAATTTTAAGTCATATGAGAAATTACAGTAGAAATAGATTCAAATATATTAAAGTATAAAATTTTAGCATAGTATAAATGAAACAAAAATTGAAAAAAAAATAGGACCACTTGGGAACATATATTCATTCACTGACTATGAGTAAGTAGCTTAATTTACAATAGTGATTCTTAACTTGGATTTCATGGTAATAGGAATCTTTTGCAGGGAGGTCAGTGAACCCCATAAAACTGTATGTAAATATGTCTGTATAGGCATTTTTTTCTGTAGAAAATGATCGTTATTTTTATCAGATGATCAGATGGAGTCCATGTCTTGAAATGTTTAAAAACTACTAATTTATGACCTCATTCCAATTAATTTATCAAGTGTTCAATAGATACATGAGCAGAGGATATAAACTTTTTATGTTTTTTTAAACGTGAAAAGTATGGTTCTACTTTTGTATTTTGACAAATGTAGAAACATACAGAATAAATAAATGTATAAATTGTGTTCTATTTCATTAGTAATCAAACAGATTCAAATTGAAACAAGCATCAGCTCTCTCCTTGTATCTAATAAAACAGCATTTGTCTAAAAATACAAGCAAAAAACTTCTTCTCAACAGCATAACCTCATTCTTTCTGGTACCACTAAAAATTGGTATGACCATTGGGAAAGCAATACGACAATATTTAGTAAAAGCCATAAAAGTTTCCATAACGTTGACCCAGTAATTTCTTCTAAGGCTATTATATAGCAGAAGCTGAAAAAGAATGTGTAAAGATGTTCATTATGATGGAATCTCTAATAGCAAACAGAAGGAAAGGGCAGCGCATGCGATATTTATGATAAAATAAGTGAAAAAAAGGCAGAATATTATTGTGGCTAAGTAAAATACATGTTTTGGGGGATTGTAATGTACAGACACAAAACTTTTGGTGATTTTTTGTATGTTAAAATATTTTCATCATATTAATATATGACAAAAATCAAAACACCAAATACTAATTAGCAAATATAGGAGCATTATTATATAAAATATTAACTAACAAATCATCCGGCATCATAAAGAAGGTTCAATTTTTACTTCTGGATAAATCCATGCAGACCTGCAGGTTGTGCACTATAAAATTCGAGGATGTCATTCACATAGGTTACAGTGTACATGAAACCCCCTGGGTTGTTCAAAATAGAGGCTCTAAATTCATGGTTATTTTGTATTTGTGGTAGTATGTTCACCTTTTGTGACTCTGATCACCTTCTAGCATTCCATATTATCTATGCAGTTATAATGTAAACTGGTCACTGTGAAAAGCCGTGGACTTTGATTCAAATAATCGATAGCAAGGTCATCTCTGTCACTTATCAGCTTTATTCCCTCTGAGCCTGTATTTTTTTCAGGTATAAAATGGTAAATTACATCTGGATTGATTGAGATGATATATGTAAAACAGCTTTGTGAACAATAGGTAATAATAAATGTTATATCTTATCATTTTAATAAAATTAATATTAGTCATGTTAAAGAAAATAAATATTTCTATACTAAAATAAAACATTAGCAGGTAATTCATTGAAGGCACATTTTTCTTGCATTGAAAGCAAAAGAGGTATGAGAGGACGTTTAGTGAAGTTGTTTATATGATGAAGCTCACATCTAGTGCCGTTTACACAGCAGATACATAATATTTTGCACATAATGTTAATGTTTCCCTTCTGCCTTCAAGGCCTGTCTAAAAATTGTTCTTTGTATGTATAATTAAAAACAATAAAAATGTTGCTTTACTACCCGCTTTTCATTTAAAAGCATCTGGAACAAATCTCTTCAAAATGTCCTCCTATTCAGCTTTTGGTGAAGATGATTGGGTATGTTTTAGAAACCTCTGAACGAACGCTTTCAGATGACTCGTTTACTCTCCCATGCCTGACAGATAGGATATGTATGCACATGTAAGAAAAAATAAGTGGAATTGCAAATAAGGTTATTAACTTTTAGGAATATATGTGTATGTCATTGAGAAATAGATGTACAGACCAGTCTTCCTATAGAGCAAGTCAGTGAAAATGGTTAAGTCTTGACCATCTGCACTTCTGTTTATTTTTTATTATCATTATACGAAGGGTAGTATTGAATTTATGGAACTAATATTCAAAAGAGGCTAGATTAGGTTTGAAAACTAGTAGTATCTATTTTTATTTATTCACACTTGTCAACAAAAGAAAGACTTCTATGTTATAGCTATCATGTATCCTATACTGTATGGATAATGTTGATATTTGACCATACTTAGTAGCTTGTGGGAGTAACACAAATAAGAAGGAAGTATTTTGTGATGCTAAATAACATTTTCTCATCTAAGAAAACAGTGTTAGGTTTATTATTTTTCCACTGTTATCTCTTATATTGCTTAAGAGTATCTACTTATGGATTAATAATATGCTTTAAAGATAAACAGATATTCTTAATGCATAGATACATTTGTCATGGGAAAGTGATTATTTACTGTATATCTTCTGTTTTCAGAAGCAATGGAGATTTACTACTAAAAAGTAATATGAGCAAATGAGGTTATTTTATGAGGCATTTCAATAAGGGTTCTTTTGACCCATGTAAATAAAATATGAAATCTCTCAATTTTAAATCTCTCTCACATGCACTCGTTTATTCAACATTGACCAATATGGTTGCATTTACTGTAATTTAAAGATAGGCTTCAGCATCAAAGAAGCATTTTTTTTTTTTTTTTTTTT
>NC_041234.1:17001421-17027989 GCF_002837175.3 Physeter macrocephalus | reverse complement strand
CGGCATGTGGGATCCTCCCAGACCGGGGCGCGAACCCGGTTCCCCTGCATCGGCAGGCGGACGCGCAACCACTGCGCCACCAGGGAAGCCCCAAAGAAGCATTTTAATCTATCAAGATTGATGATTTTCCTGTCCATTTGGCTCAGTACTAACTTCCAGCTTTGGAAAAAAGAGATAATTTTTAGAAGCATGAATTCTGCAAAGCTCTTTCCTAATAATTTTCCACCCTAACCTCTTGGTGTCTGAAGTCCTTGGGGATTTTTCCTTTGAGTATTTATACGTAATCCATGAAGAGTATCACTTGGATTTTGATTTGAAATTTCCTGACTTTTAGATGAAAAGAAGGGCTAGAAATTTTGGCGTCTTAAGATCCCCCTCCTCTAAAGCATTCACATATTTATCAAATATTTTCTGAGCTCTTAATTTGTGCAGACAATGTGCTACGTTTGGGGATACAGAGATAACTAAGCCATGCTCCTGATCATCAGGAAACCTCTCCTATGATGGGAAGAGGCTATGTTAGCAGCCTGTGTTAGAGTATGTAGGTATTACAAAGGAGGGAAAAATAATTTCCTCATGGACTGGGGAGAGGGGCAAGAGGAAAAGCTCAGGAATAGTTTTTCAGAAGAAATAACAGACAGTAGTTTCTTTGGATTATACTGGAGTATCTACTCATTATAGGGGAATAAACAAATAGTCTCATTTGTTCATATGAGACCACTTTTTTCTAATGCCTTTATACAGTATTTGAATGAGTATGGACTTGACCATATCAATTATTTTTCAGATTTCATTTTAGTGTGGATGCTCAGTAGCAGTATCACTCATGTCTGATTTTATTATCAGTGAATTTACTACCAACTATAAAATAACACTAATGCATAATAACTGAAAGTTATTTTGGTTGTAAAATATAAGTGATATCCAGAGTTGCTTCTTAGCTCTTTATATATATATTTTTTTTACATTGTAGATGAAAGAGAAGATGTTCAAAAGAAAACATTCACAAAATGGATAAATGCACAATTTTCTAAGGTAAGGATATTTTATTGCTCCTCTGTTAAGATGTGATGCTGAATTTTCAAAATGAACTATGTATCTGTGTAATTTAAACGTCCATATTGTTTTTTCTCATAGTCTTTTTACTTTAGCTGTGCAAATCTGGGAATATTATGTTGATTTTTAATTAAGGAAGAAGCAGTAGAATACATGGTAAAGAGAAATTATTTAATTTGATAAAATGTATCTTTGGTTCTTCTTGATAATGTGAGTTTCTTTAACAACATCAGTCATCAGAGGATTTTTAACAGCAATCTTCCATCAAGTAGCTAGTATATGTCATGCACTAGAAGAAGATATGAGGAATTTTTATTGTTCTGAAAATGATTATTCTCTTGGTCGTTCTTGATCTTTACAAAGTTCAAGAAAATCTGAGAGGCTATTTGGCCTCTATCACTTAGAGCATGTGTGAAGTAATTTAAGATTATAAGTTTGTTCTCTTTTTCTGTAAGCATCAATCCATACTCTTAATATTCATTTATTTTGCAAATGCAACTAACTCATGATCAATAACACGATTCTAGATAGTTTTTATATGAACACAGTGAAATATTCTTACCTTAAGAGTGCAGTATTCAGGGGGTTTATGTGGATTTCAAGGTTAGAGAGACTTAATTTATATTTAATAATTTTGGATTTGGGCAAATCAGTCAAATGCTTTATAAGTCAGTTTCCTCATCCTTCTATTGTGTATGTGTGTGTGTGTGTGTGTGTGTGTGCACCTGTATAATAAATCAAATCCAGAGAGTGGGAGTATAAAGCTAATAAAATATGGACCCTATATGCAAGGCTTTAAGAGAGGCAAAATGGTGATAATGGTTATTTTGCAAGTTATTGTGATGATTAGAAGAGGCACTATATGTGAAAATTTCTAGCGCAGTGCCTGACACTCTTTATATATATATATAAATTACTATCTCCATGGATCTGTCTCACTATATAATAACCTTGGTAATGGATCCAAAACAGTCCACTGGGAGATGCAGTCTAAAAAGTGTTCCCTTTACTACTACAAAAGGTTTTAGAGTGTCATCCATTCTTTGTGGTATTTGATAGCAGAATATTGCCAGGTGCTCTTTAGTGTATTGGCAAGAAGTAAAGTTACTGAATTTTAACTAATCAAATTTCATTTATATTTACTTACTGAATTAATTAATAAATTGCTATTACAGAACTTTAAGCAAACATAGGAATGAAACACATGTTTTTAAAATCTCAACTTTTTTTTTAACTAAGTGGGGCAGAATTAATAAAAAAGAATAAATTATAACAACACAAATGAAGAATAATGAAAAACAAACTCAGAAATATTTAGGATAGGAATTCATAATTCTCAGAAGATTTATCAGTTGTGTGTATATGGTTTAACTGCTATATCTAGTAGCCTCATTAAAATTTTCTTAATTTCAGAACTTTGTAGCAGACCGTAGATAAAAGCTTTCAAAGAAATCTACCAACAAATCAGAATTGTAAAGAGAGTTTTTCACAATAATAATTTAACATAATACTGAGTCTTTGAATTAAACCAATGAGTTATTTTAATAAGGTGTGTAAACAAGATAAACACTTGTGAATTCTCATTCCCACAAATCTAAATAGATCGTCACCCTCTATACATTGACATTTCCAAGTGTTGTTTATCACAATTCATGTGCTAATATGCAAACAGTAGTTTGATACCCTATCTTCTATGAATACATTGTGGGCACTGTCTTAGAGCAATTTTTCCTTACCCTAATGATCACCCCTATTTTAAAAGCTGTGGAATAATCATATGCATGAGTGCATTTACTGTTTTTTCCCCAACATTCCCCCACCACCGCCGCAATTCAACTCCCACTTATTTATTTTTAAGTGTTCTCCCTAAACCTTTTACAGTTGGATCAAGAGAGTCACCATTCTTTCAAATACCGAAGTTGCATATTTAGGCATACCCGAAGTATCAGGAATATAAAGAAATATTTATAAAGACAGAGGGAAAATATTTCGAGATAAAATTTATATGTGTGTGTATGTGTTGATTTTTCATTTAGAGCCTGAAAAACATAGTTTCCTTGTTACCTAATTTTTTTCTTGTCAAGACTTCAGGTACATGACTAAATTTTATCTAGATGCTTTCGAAGATAATGAGAAGAGAAAGCTGATTGATTCAGTTTAAGCCACTTGGTGATACCAAAAGATAAACGTAACTGTGAGATATGTCATTTGACATATGTTTATTTCATCACTACACGGAATTGAGCAGAAGTCAAGGCCTGTAGGAGGCACCAAATTAGTTTAAGTTGAATCTTCTGATCTCATGGAACGTGCATATTTGGGAGATGTTGAATAATTGCTAAATGGAGTAGCACTAAGTAGTCTGTGGGTGGTCAGAGAAAGCAGTACTCTGAGTTAGAGTGAATCCAGAAACCTTTATGAGGAGAGTTCTACTGATTGAGAGACCCTAAAGGAAGGAGCATCAAAGAGCAAGACACTCCAGACTGAGAAAATGGGAACCCATTGAAGTCAGGAATGTGTATTTTCTTTATAACCCCATTGATCATTACTAGTGCACTAAATAAATATTGTATAATCCATACATTTTGGTTCAGTAGTACAGATAATTAAATATATGCTAAATTTGGGAAAAGTGGAAAGTTCTGAATAAAAAAGAGGATGTTGAGGATGGCTTTAAAAAGAGAGAAAAGGCAATGAAAACTTATCATCTGTCTCTGTGGTCAATAGGACAAAGAGAAACCCATACCACAACAATAAAAATGAATATGATGAGGTAAAAGGTTTATCGGTGAGGCATATATACACACACACACTTTTGTATAATATTTGTAAAGTACAGGGATACAGCAAAGTAGGTTTCTTGTTGTTTTGTAAAGCTGCATAAGGGATAGTTTAAGGAGAAAATATGATTAAATATAGCCTTATCATTTTGTGTCATTTGAAGCTTAATATATCTTTGTGGCAAATCCACCTGATTTTTCACTTTGCCAGTACCATTTTAAAATAGGCCCTATCTCTTTTTCAAAATAAGTCTTCTATTAACTTTCGATTCCAAAAATTTTACTAGAATGTGATTTATCACATCTGTTCTATAAAGATAAGCAAACAATATGTATCTCCACATAAACACAAAGCCATTGCTAGGTAAGATTAATTCAAGGTAAATATTCTCTTGTTGTAATTTATATCTATTTTATAATCCTAAAAAAATGTTTAGTGTTTACTGTACCACAAATATAATTCACATTATAAATATCTTGCTCATTCACACGGGTTCATTCAAAGAAGCATTTAAGGAAAGTACACTTTTGAAATCATGACCAACAATAGTTTTGTCATAAAACTTGCTTGATGTTTGTGTTAGAGAAAAAGCAATTTGTGGGAAAAAATATTTACTACTAGATCAGTTGAAAGATTTAAACTGTCTCCCAATGAGTTATGTGACGGTTTTGATCCTACTCTGGATTTAGTGATTAACTTTATTTCCATCCTCTAACTTCACTTTCTCTAATTCTTCCAAAAGTGGTAGACAACTTTATATTTGACTTAGATGAAGTAGAAATGTGTAATTGGTTTTGTCTGTGAACTTTTCAAGGGCTCATGATATGATAATGTCTTCACTGATACCCATGATATGTCTTCGTTGCAGCAATCTATTGGGTTGGCCAGAAAGTTCGTTGGGTTTTAAGTAAAAATAAAAGACATTTTTCATTTTCACCAAGAACTTTATTGAATGACGTATTCATTAACTGAATGAACTTTTTGGCCAACCCAGTATATGCCCATACCTAAAAGACGGAGCACACCCTCTCACAATAACAATAACATGAGATGGAATTAACTGAAGTAACGTACAATTTCCCAAGAATTCATCATAATTTACGTTCTAGCCAGCATAATGATCACAGTATAATACAGATTAACACTAAAATTGTGAGTCAGTAAACAAGGCTTCTTTACACAGCTCTGTACCATGGAGACTTAGGAGAAATCATTATATCCACACTTGAAGTCATTTCAAAAAGAAAGGTACACCTAAAATTCAAATTCTTTGAGCCTTGTTTTCCTTATATGTCCATGTCTACTTTGTGAGAAAACATATATTAAAATTGTATAAATAGAAAACATAAAATATTGCCAATTTTGTTATTATGTAATATATTTTCTGAATTGAATGAATCATATATTTATGCAATTCTCCTCTGGATGCCTGCTCATTTCTTTCTTGAAATGGTTTTGGCTACCTTCTTTGGATGGAGCAGGGAGAACAGAACATGTATTTATATTTCATTATCTTGCCACACTCTATGCCAATCCATGCCCTCAGTACACACACACGCACACGCACACGCACGTGCACACAAACACACAGGCATATACAGAAAGCATGTCATATGTTTAAAGTTAAATGAACAGTTTCATTGTATAAATGGAAGATACTGGAACATAGGAGCAAAACATTGTTTCAGTGCAAGAGGTAACAATTTGTATGTACATTTCCCCTGTGTCAGTTCTAAATGTATACGTAACTAACAAATTTATATATAACCACCATACAAGGTGCCTGACTATCAGTAATAGAGCAGAGCTGTTGTGTCATGGAAGGTTCACCATAGATATAAACAGACCCAGACGGCTATGTCCCTGGCTTCCTGTTTCTCCCTACTATTTGGTATCAGAAAGAATTAGGTCACTAGGAGGATGAAGGGCAGTGAGCTAAGTCTCTGGATCATGATAATAAGCCCATATAAGGCTTTGGTAACGCTTAAATTATTTGCTACAGTTATTTTGGAGAGATGAACATTGGTACAGGAAACTATAGAAATCCTCATTTCGGAAACAGTGAAGATTAGGAACTTTTTGTTCCTGTATATCCTTACATTAATAACGATATTGAGTTATGCTTTTATGGTTAGTTGCTGCACTGACCTTGTGAGATAAGTATTCAGGATGAGCTAAATGAAATTTAGGTGGCTTGCTCAAGGTAAATGGAAGAGATGAAGTGGGAACCCAGGAAACTGGACTCTAAACCCCATGATATTTCCATATCTGTTGCTGTTGTGACAACTGTTCCACCTACCAAATGCTGCATTTTTCTTGGGACACGTCGCACAATTGATAGGTTTTATGAGGAGTGAAGAAGGATTTTGAGTTCATTGAAAACTTGAGAACAGAAGATATTTAATGCTTGCAATACCAACAGAGACTTTAACCTACCTTTGAATGTTTAATAACCCCAAAACTCAACCATTGTTGAGGAAGACTTTTAGTTCTTTCCGAACGATTTCTAATACATTAAATGTTAATGCTTTTACATTCTAGATTTTGGTGAGTGACGTAATCTAATTTTCAGTATCATCGTGTAAGTTGTGAACACTGTTATTTATTAATATTAATTTTATTTCCACTAGTCATAAGCAAATTATTCTGTGTAAGAGACAATTTAAATATTGATTTAAAATACTTTGATGAGAAATACAAAATATTGTTCTATGGGTATGTGGGCTCCCTGACATCTATACTAGATGTTAAGATGACTTCTAGAATGATGTGTTTGTGTTTGCAATTGAGATAATTATGCTAATGGCCTAATCCACTGAGAACCATTCCCTTGAATGTTTTCCTGAATCTAATCTTTGCATAGTACCCAAGCAACAAAGGATATCATTCAGTTAGTGAAAGGAAAATTGGATTGTGATAGGTCTCACAGTTTTCAGTGAAAGACAAATAATTCATTGTTTAATTGCAGATCTTTCTTACAAATATGTTGTTCTTTATCAAGCCACTGTTACTGAGCTCTTAATAATTCTAGCTAGTTTTAGAAGGTATACATGTTTTGCTCTATGTTCTGAAATATGAGAGAAATGGAATTGTTAATTGCAGTACCTGTGTAATGTGGAGTGGTCTCAGTGGCAAACATGTGCAGCTGGCAAATGTAAATATTTACCAATTAGCGTGATTGTTGCTAGCAAAAAACAATTCTCTGTAGCTGATAGGCAGATGCATTAGTTATCTGATTTATTCTGTCTTAGGGCCCTATATAACTTTCTAGCAAAACAACATATATTGACTTTAGTGATTTATTTTCATTTTGGGAAGAACAGCCGGTGCTCTAGTACTGTCCCACTGGAGCATTATGGTTGCTAAAATAACCTTTCAACATTCAGCGAATATCTATTGAGTGCCAACTCTGTGGCAGGCATAGTATTGTACCCTGAAAAAGGCACAATAAACATGATTTTTCTTCTCTAGGAGATTATCATGTGAAGGAAGAAACAATGATATAAACAAATAATTAAAATAAAATTTGGCCTTTAATATAATAGAAGTGCCATGGGAACATAGAAGGAAGAATGACTGATTGCTTGGAGAGAGGACAGCTTTTTGAAAAGAAGTGACATTTAATCTGAGGTTGTCCACACAAAGACAATTTAAAGAAAGGTGAAGGCAACAAAAACTGCATGTGGAAGTATGGAATGCTTCAAGAAGTTTGGCCTGTCAGGTGACAGGTGACCAAGGAGATTGTGTGAGTGGAGAATACAGGCTGTGAGAGAGCACGATGCCATTCCTGAATAATTGCATTGCTGCTGGGGCCAGTTGGGCCAAGAATGAGATATCGGTTTAATCATGTTAATATTCAACTTCTGGTTGAAAAATGTGTAGTTCTAAAACAGTAGGCAGTGATAGAGCAATTAGCCTGCCCTCCTACCACCAATCCTTCCTGCAAAATTGAATCTGCAGCCTAGACTTTACACTTAGGGAATAGACATCTGGATCTAAAATGAAAACGTAAGCGGGTTACATTTTTTTGTAGAGTTGTTTGATATCACACACACTCATCAGCGTGCTGCATCAGAATCACCTAGAGGGCTTGTTAAAACATAGATTACTAGAACCCACCGCCAGAGTTTTCGATTCCGTAGGTCTGTGGGGGGCCCCAAGATCTTTGATTTTTTAACAAATTCCCAGTTAGAACATATTCCTGGTATTAAAATTACCTACAGTGATTATATCAGACAGTGAATAAATATTTTTCATATTACATCTGTGCATTAAGTTCCTATCCTTTATAAACAATCATGTATTGAAGGAAACATGCTTTGACAGCAATACCCTGTTTTAGGTCAGTCTCAACCTATCAATAATGTTGCTATTGGCTGGGAATGCTGGGGACCCTCACCTGGTCCCTTAGTACCTGTGGGAGCCTCCACAGACAATCCTTGAGCAGAGTCAATATTGTGGCTGGACTGGCTCTTGTGGTTCTTTATTGTGATTTCAAGAGGCATCTCAGCAACAACCATCAGGGAACTTTGAAAAAAAACCAAGGTTTATTGTTCAGAAGTCCTGGAGGTTACAAGGCATGCCTGGGACCATGCAGTGACATCACAGGTAGAGAGAGGGAGAACTTGGGGTTCTGCCTTTATTAGGGTCGAGGGTGGGATACCTAGGGTTTTGTGGGTTCACTCTTTATTGGTGAATTTAAAACATAAGAGCAGGAATTAAAGCGCTGGAAGAGAAAAGCATCCTGTCAATCAAACTATCAGTTATCTAACTCAACCAGGGCTTTCTAAAAGGTGGAACTTGAATGGGTGAGGCAGCCTGGCTCTTTATCTAGTTATGTAGCTGGTAATGTGCTTATTCCAGATGATGTCTTTGAAGTGGATCCCTTGGCAATTAAAAGCTTAATGTCAGGCACTTACATTATAATCAAAAAAACTAATTGTCAGGTGCTTACACTACACACACATAGTCTATGTTCACCAACTTATTGTTTATTGAGATCTATTATATATCAGGTGCTCTAGGTTTTTGAACATGACACTAAAGAGACGTGCTAATGCTACTGGTACAGGGACCACAACTCTGGGAACAACCGCTGTAGAATATCAGTAATTTAATCGGGTCTGTAGTAGGGAATGTTTAAGGAAACCTCATCTAGGATTTTGATGAATCCTCAAGGGGGAATGATCTTTCTCCTCCAGTTGAGAATCACTATACTTGATTTAAGTTGGGGTCTATCTTGAGGGATCTTTATTCAATAATAGAATTGGGCTGGTGTTAAAAGACTCAAAACCTACCAATCAGATATTTTATATATATCGTATATATATGTATATTACCTGTATTTAGTCTTATAATACTCTTTTTATGTTACAAGTCTCAAAAATATATATCTGATTGGCATAGATATCTGAGACAGGTAGATAGATAGAAAGAATATTTTTTTAAAACTATGTTCTATAAGCAGGTAGGTGATAAGGAAAGCAATTTATATAATTGAGCTCAATGTTCTGGAAAAAAATAGCCTATCCAGGCATACTGTCAACTGTATCTCCTCATTTTCTTTCACTGCAATTATTTCATGGGCAACAATATGTTTTTCTTACTAATATAAAGTTTCCAATGGATATACAGTGTCCTTCGAACTCTCTTTTGTTCATTACTTTGCTTCTGCAAAGAATTTTATTTTAGTGGTATTCTGAGGCTCTTTCTCTGTGCTCCATTAAGGGGTCATGTTTTGGACTTTACCTGGGTTCCTTTGGCCTCCTAGAATTCTCTATCCAATTATGATCATGGTAGCCAGAACACAAAGAGTTAAGACCAAATCTACCAGAAATTTATTGATACAAGTTCAGCTGTAGAAATCTCTCTTGTAATGCAGCTAGAGGCAGATTTGTAAAGTTCCTGCACAATAAAAGGCAGAGTATGGTTTTTAAAAGTCCTTTGCCTAATCTTATTCTAATTTAGGCCCTAATTTCACTATCTCAATTCTATGTACAAAGAGAAGTAACAGTAAAAGTAGACAATAGGTGATCAGTAAATAAGCAATAAGGCTGAAAGTGTTCAGCCTTGTCCAGAATTGTGGCCAGCTGATGGATGGAGACAAGCAGACCCCTTAATTAGAAATGTGAGTGAAACCACCCCATGGTTTAATATTAGTTGTCATTTAATGAGAACAAATGAGAGTTATGGATGAATTTGCTAAAAGTTTTCTTCTTTGATTTAGCTCACCTGGAACCTAGAAAACCAATCTTTTCAAAATACATGGTCAATGGATGGTACTTTTTGTAAGAACTGGTCCTGCTATTAAAATTACCTGCAACTATTATGTCAATCAGAGAATAAATATTTTGAATATTATACCTCTGCATTAAGCTTGTGTCCTTCATAAATAATAATTTATATTTAAGAAAACATATTTTTATAGAAAGACACATAATGTCTACATTCATTAACTTATTATTTATTGAGCACCTATGACATGTCAGGTGCTCGAGGTTTTTGAACACAGCATTAAAGATAAAAAGTCCCTTTAATTGTAGGGCTCTATGAACCAGATGAGCTAAACTAAACAAGGAAATATTTAGCAAACTATTTGACATTCTCTGTATTTATTTGTCAACTTGTTTTCTCTCTCTATACCTGGAATATAGAATTTTGGATGGCGATTGGTACTAAAAGGAAAAATAAAGCAGGATGAGGAAAGACTAAGAATAGGGTGGGTTGCTATTTTCTATAGTGGATCCTGGGAAGACCTCTCTGAAGAGACATATAAGAAACTGGAAGGAAGGAAGAGAATGCATCATTCAGATGTCATGGAGAAGAAAGTTCCAGGCAGAAGGAAGAACATGTATAAACGTCCTGAGGAGGGAGGGAATGTGTGTGTTCGAGGGGCAGCAGCGTGGCTGGAGTAGAGTGACTAGGGGAGAGTGCTGTGAGCCACAGCTGAAGTGGTATTAGGGGGACAAATTAGTTAGGGCCTAATTGACCATCGTAAAGGCATTGGCTTCTACATTATGGTAGATTAGGAGGCTGAGAATTTTAAGCAGTGGCTAGAAGCAATGTAAGTTATACTGTAGTATGTATAGGTAGAAGTGAGAGGTGAACTAGAGGCTAGTGTAATAATCCAGGTTGGGTGTGCGTGTGGAGCCAGGACTTGGTTGGTAGCCATGGACCTGGGGAGAAATGACCATAGTTTGGACACATTTTGAAAGTACAGATAACAAGATTTGCTGATGGACTAGATATGAAGATTGAGAGAGTGGAGAAAAACAGTTTTAGCCTGAACATAAGGAAGGATAGGAGGGCTGTTTACTAGGATAAAAAAGACTATTGAAGGAGAGGGTTTGGGGGGAAAATACAGGTAAATTTCCCATGCGAAATCATGAAAAAGAATTTTAGTTTTAGTATGTTTTCATGGAAAGAGTATTTTCAGCTCCTGAAAGTTACGTCAAGGTTGGAGGGAAAGAAGGGAGGAAAGGAGGAAGGGAGGGAGCGAGGGAGAGAGGGAGGGAAGCAGAAAGGAAAGGAAAGGGAAGGAAGAGAAAGAGAAAGGAGGGAGGAAGGTAGGAAGTTATCTCAATTTTCAAAAAAAAAATGAGAGAAGATACATTCATACACACAATGATAGTGGTACTTTGTATATGTAATCCAGTACAATTGCATTGGAGTTAACTTGATCTTTGCCTCTCCTGGTTTCTTTCTTCATAGCATTTACTATGTAGAACCATTATTGACTGCATTATAATTATTGTTTACATATATTTTATATCCATCTATTAACTGAACTCCTTGAGGGTCTGAACCTTGACTCAGTCATCACTATATACTCAGCCTAGAGCATACACCCTGGTGTACAGTGCTACTCAGTACATATTTGTTGAATGGATGGAATGAATGGCGATTAGGAAGGAAGGGAGAAAGGATTTGAAAACAATGTTGGTCTTTCCGTCCATTATCTCAGTCCTTTCTTCTGTCAACACTTTCTCTTTCATCTTCTTTCATGTCCTCAAACATCACCTCTACCCAGGACCTAAAATTGGGCTTGACACTTTGGAAACACTGAGAAAATGATTTTTGAGTATGCAAACTTCCAATTATGCATTTGTAACATTGACTTTAAGATCCACATTTCCAAGCACTTCCTGAACCTTTCCACCAAGCCATGGCAAAATCCTGATATGATGCCTGGATGATATAAATGGGGATGACCTGGTTGGATAGATGGAAACAACAAGGTTTAGTTAATGAGTGGAAAAGGGGAGCAAGGAATGAATCTGATGGGTGCAAGGTATTTTTTCGGGACACTAGGCAGATATAGATACCACAAATTGGCAGAGGAACTGAGAGAAAAAGGAGAAGAGAGCCACTTTGGCAGGTTGTTGATCACTTTGGTTTTAGATATCGAAATATTTCGTTTAATGTGGTTATGAGGCATTCAGGAAATCTGAATGAGGACAAGTACTAGATTCAGAAGCCTGAGTTTTAATTCCCAGTTCACCACTTAGTGTGTGTAAACTTGAGTAAATTATTAAACCTTTCTAAGCCTCAACTTCCCCATCAAATATTTATTTGAAAGATTAAAAGATGTTCTGCATGCAGAACACATGGAATTATACCTGGCATATGGTAAACTTTCAATAAGTGGTATATAATATCATTTATATTCTTGTGAGGGCAAGAAGAATTGAATCCCTCTGAGAAGAATGCTTGAGGCTGGCATTTGTCTGAGAGGCTTTTATTTTGCTAAGTGGGGTATGAGAGCTGATGGATTTTGGTTACATGTTTTGCTTAATGGGGTATGGGAATTGAAAGAATTTAACAAGAGATGTGTGGGGAAAAAAATATCAGGTTTGAAAACACAGCTTAAACTTTGTTGGGGTTGGTGACTAGAGAAATAGATGAGGCACCTCAGGTAAAGCATGTGGCCATGAATGAAGTACTGGGTGACAAATATATTTACAGTGTAAGTCAAAGAAAAAGAGACAGAGAAGAGCAGAGAGCATCAGAAGAAGGTGTGATTGTCATTGTCAGGCGCCCAAGGAGTTAAAGTTAAGATGAGAACTCAAGCCTGCTGTTATACATGACACCTTTTAGAATGCTTGTTCTTGACCCTGATGTGCAGCTACTCTCCAAAGACCTCTCTCTAGTATTCTGTGTTTGACACCTAGTGCCATAGATCCTATTCGTCATCTTTCTTGGTTTACTCTCTGGTTTTTAGCAGAGTATAACCTCTGGTAGCTTCCTGAGAAAGAGCTCAAGGGAGGTAATTTTTTTGACATATTATGTCATAAAATATTTTATTCTATTCTTCCTTTTTTGCTCATTTTTCTGTATCCACATGATCTTGTTTCAGAAAATGGAGTCACTTCTCTTTTACTTTCTCTAGATTTTCAATATAATTCTCCCACAATACTCTTCTGCTTCTTGTATTGTTCATATCTTCTATGGTCCTGCTTTCTTGTTAGTTTATTGTTTGTTTTATTTTGAGGAACTCTTTTACTTTCAAAGTCATTCTTCAAATTATCTAGTGATCTTAACTTTTTGTTTACATTTAAGTGTGAGATACTGATATTTGATAAAGTAAAATACCCTTTCCTGATAAAAATACTGAGTATAAAAAGGAATCATTGGATACTCTTGCTAGCATGTTATACTATGTATATACAGTTTAGTCCAATTGTCAGCATATTACTTAATGAGGACAAATTCTATGCGTTCTGACCAAAGACAAAGTTACAGTAATGTTCAGCTATCTTCACTACTGCTTACCATTGTGTTGGGAGTATTAGCCATCACAACCAGATGAAATAAACCAATCCAAGGCAAAACAGTTGAAAGAAGAGGTAGCAGTGTCCCAATTTGCAGATATGAGTGTTTACCCAAAAAGCCACAAAGAAACAATAACATTAACAAACCCAAACACCAATACAAACAGTAAAATAATTTAGTAAGTTAGCAGAATATAAAATTTACATGCAAAATCAATAGACTTCATGGTAACGAGCTAGAAAATTTTATGGATCAGACATACCCATTTACAACACGAGACAAGAAACAAATTTAATAAGAAATTTTCAAAATCTATATTTAAAACTCTCCTGGAAGACACAAAAGAAAATTAAAGGGAAAGACCTACTTTGTTCCTAAAAGCATGACTTAACTTCATAAAAGTATCTATTGTTTTTAAGTTAATGAATAAATTAAATGACATTCCTATATAAGTAATATTTTCTTCTGGACTTAGATAAGCTGATCCTAAAGTTTATATAGAAAAATACGTGCTTGTGGACACCATACCTTTAACTTCTCCCAGCTGTTGGGGAGAAGTATCTGCAAAATAGCTCAAAGATATTGTTATGTATATCCCTTGAGGGGGGGGAGGGGGGGAGGGGGGGAAACCCGACCAGGACCGTGCCCCAAGGCTGCACTATTGTTTCTTTTGACTGTTCCTCCCTTGTCTCTGCTCCCTTCCCTTCCCTCATTAGCATCTATTTGTTGGAACTCAGGGAGGGTCATGGAGGCTGAATGAAACCTATTTCCAGTAATCAAGAAATGGGGGACACAGAAAGCTTTTGTGCCCAGGATCCCCACAGGGTCCTGATGGGTATCAATGCTTATAGATTTGTACCTTTTTAAAAGTTTTTTAAAAGTTACTTTCCTCTTGTTTTATAAGCAGGCTTCTGATAAATTTTTTAAAAATATATTTACACATTCATACTGATAAATATTTTTTCTGATATTGAAGGAGAAATATATGTATTTAGTAAAAATGAATGTTGGCTTAGGTTTTCTCTAATGGTCTCTTCAGGAATCTGGACCATTGTTTGTCACCACCAAGGATGGAAATGTTTGATTGTAATATGCCAGTTTTCAAGTAAAATTGATTTTGTTTCTACCTTTTAAGAGTGAAGTCAGGGGCCTCCCTGGTGGCGCAGTGGTTGCCCGTCCGCCTGCCGATGCAGGGGAACCGGGTTCGCGCCCCGGAAAAAAAAAAAAAAAAAAAGAGTGAAGGCAAATATATTTTTATTTCATTAATAATATTGCTTGCATTTTCTAGACCTTTCCCTAAAAACACATATTTAATTTTCCTGAGTTGTTTTGGTTACACATTCTCCTGACTGTTTTTAAATTTTCAGCTTTTATTTGTCCACCTCCAGTATTCTGAACTGCTGAGTTTCATCATAGCTGTGATATGAAAAGGGCTAATTCCCTAAAGTCTCTTTTAAAAATTTCCTTTTACTCTTTAACCTGTTATAGAGTTTATGTAGAACGATGGAACCATTTCACAGAGTCACTCCTGTGAATATTTGCCTTGCACATGGTAGATAATAGATATTTCACTGAACAAAAAAAAAGAATGAAGGCAAAGCAGAATGTTTTGTATTACTGATTTTATTATCATAACTGACTTGAAGAATTAAATACAATTTTGGAATGTCAGCAATATTCTCTTGATGTTTAGGTATGCCTCACTATATACTATGCACATATATTCTGAAAGAAGAAGTTCAAATGAAGATTGCTTCTAATAATATTCTAAATGATCTGTTTAAGTAGTGCATTATGGTAGTAGACATTGGGAATTTATTCAGATACTATATATAAGGCATTTCAATATATCCCTGAGGATCAAACCTGTTGTTTAACTCAGTCAACCACTAGTCTGGATTAAAAACAACAATTTACATATCATTAAGTGTATTGCCTAATAGTCGAAGATCCTAAACAATGACATTACATAAATATTTCTTTTAGTGTATTTTCTATTTCATCTTAGTCGTTGGTTAGCAAATCAGCAGTCTCAAGTTATAAAACAAATATTACTAACTTACAAAACAAGTCCTAGCTTTCTTCCATTAAAATATATAAAATCACAAAGATTTTGTTCTTCATGGATAACAGCATTTGCTGTTTATTGTCTTTGCTTGATGAGGAAGTCATTTTCCTTATCTTGTTCATTTTCAGGATTCCTGGTGGCAGAGGTCTATGAGAATTTTTTTCCCATATGTTTTCGAGAAAAAAGATCACAGATATTATTGTCTATCTATGTTGGACTTGGTAATTTGCTTACTACACTTTTACCTTCTGAATAGAAAAAAAAAAAACAATGGATTTGAGATTGTTGAGAAGGGGAAATTTTCCCTCTCTACCCCTTTTGAGTTCCTGTAGCTGGACTAATAACAAAATTGACACAAGACAGATAAACAGGAGAAAAATAAACAAATTTAATTCATGCACATAGAGGTCTCATAAAAATGGGACCTAACAAGTGGTCAAAGCAGGCAGCTTTTATACTTTTTTGATTAAGAAATTATAAATTTGAAAGGAATGGGTAGGACAAAGAAACTTAGGGTTGGGTGCTTAATTAGTAAGGAATTTAAGTAAAGTTTGGGCCTGGGTTACTAGTAAATTAGTAAAAAAGTAAGAAGATTTGTTTGTACATGCTCCTTGTCTCTGGTAATAAGGGTGTCCTTCTATCTCCCAGTACAAGGAGGGCACCTTTCATAACAGAGATTTATTTCCTGCTTTCAGGAGACAGAGAGGAGGGTCAAGTGTCCTTCCTGCATCACCTGTTTCTTAAGTAACTTTAATTCAAAATAATCAATATGCCATTAAGGCATATTTTGGGACGGACTGCCCTGGGTTTCCAACAAAATGTACATGTCTAGGTGCTAGAATCAACGCTGTGATTTGCAAAGCATTTTACTTCTTGGGTGTGAAGAGAACCAAAAGATGAATGAGTAGGCAATATTATTTTGTTAAAAAATGAATTAGAAAGATTTGCGAGGGGGCAACAAAAGGAATACTACTTTTTTTTCACAATTTTTTTACAATAAATTTTATTAGTAGTAAAATAGAACATTGATACCCCTGTTTTAAAAAATATATGAATAATAAATGTTTTAAAGAGAACTAAAGAGATATTGAGGAAACTCTTTTAGA
The DNA here is from genome assembly GCF_002837175.3 of Physeter macrocephalus. NCBI lineage: Eukaryota > Metazoa > Chordata > Mammalia > Artiodactyla > Physeteridae > Physeter > Physeter macrocephalus. The sequence goes on along the minus strand of NC_041234.1, from coordinate 17,011,207 downwards.
TGAGTTACGATAGGAAGGAGAACAATGATTAAAATATCAGGCAAAAAAGTCCTATGAGAAACGTCAGAAGAATTGGAGTTTAGTCAAAGTAGAAATTAAGTGGTACCTTACTCATATTCATAATTTGAACCCTTTGATTTTGTTTTGTTTAATCCCATTTTTAATGAGGCAGATTTTTATTAGGTTTTACATGCCTGCAGAATTAATATTGTATAGGAAAGAACTGGTTGAACACAAGAAAGTCTCTGACAGTAATATACAATGGAAGGAAATTGCAAGGGAGCCTTCTACATTTTCTCTACAAAAGAAAAAATAGCCTGAGAACTCTGTATGTCTAAGCCCCTTGAATAATAATAGGAAATGGAGGATGGTTTATAAGTAGTTTTCATTATTTATAAAAGGCTGAAAAAAGCATATATTTTCCAGCAATATGTCCACATAGTCACACTTAAATTTCTCCTAACCCTGAGAGTCCCTATTTCACAACCATCATCATTGTCACGGAACCCCTGGGCAATTCACTGGCATTGCCAAAATGCCATAGCCCTTGAAATCCAAGGAATGAGACACAGGAGTCTTTTAACATTTCACAACTCTGTGTGCTCATTCTTCCTAATAGACAGAACCCAGCATCTGTGGTTCTTTAAGCACCATTCAGAAAGTCACATTATAATCAATCCTCCTGCTTGTCCTGGCAGGGATTCCATTCTGAGCACAAAAAATCTTGTCATATAATTCAGTTTCTAGATCAGGTAGCGCATCCCCCCCCCTTATTTGTATCACGGAGTGATGTGACACTCTCGGGGAGGAAAAATAATTTTCCCTTTACCCTTCTAGGTTCTTGGCTGAGACCCTCCTGTAATAAAAAGAGATTAATAGGTGAAAAAGTTAATTTTGTTCATACATACATACATGAACCCCACAAAGATAAGAGGCTCAAAGGCAGGCAGCTGGGGTTTATATACCATACTGAGCTAAAGAATGGGAGAGCAGTCTGGAGCTTCAAAGGGGAGGAAGACAACTCACAGGAAGGTGAGAAGAGGAAATGTTGAATAAACTAATGTTTGCCAGTGCCATGCTGATACATCTCTCAGATGAAAAAGTTATCTCTGGTAATAGCTCTCTTCCTGGTACAGGCTCCCTATCTAAATTCTTTTAGGCTGTTAAAAAGGATGATAAAAAGCTTTTCCTGCGTCTTCAGGGTCTTGATTGCCTTCAGCTCAAAATAATCCTTATGCCAAGGAGGCATATTTGGGGGTGCCATATTCTGCTCTCCTTTTGCTCCATCCTCTATCTTATCAGTAGGGGATTTTGAGAAGAATATCAGGCACACAGTAGATTCATAATAAATATTCCTCCATGATTAATGAATGAAGGAGTGAATGGTGGTAGAAGGTAGCAAGATACAGAACTCTGAGAAGTTTGACCACACTGTCCAATAGAAATATAATGTAAACCACTTATGTAATTTAAAATTTTCTTGTAACCAAATTTATAAAGTAAAAAAGGAACAAGTAAAGTTGTTTTAATAATATATTTTAGTTAACCCAATATATCCAAAATATTATCTCTTCAACATGTAATCAATATATTATTACAGAGATATTTCAGAATATTTTTTGTACTACCTCTTTAAATTCTGTTATATATTTTACACTGACAGCACATCTCAACTTGGAATAGCCATATTGGAAGTGCTCAATGGCCATGCATAGCTGGTGGCTACCATATTAGACAGCAAAGTTATATAAGAATATTAAAATATCTTGACTGGATCAGAAAGGGACTTTGGTTACTTTCACCAACATCCCATGAGCCAAAACCCAGTTATATGATTCAACCCAACTGCAAAGGAAGCTAGAAAATGTATCTAAAGAGAAATCTTCAAGAACTATTGGTTAGGTAACCTAAGTGTAATATATCAGGGTATTGTCTAAAATCTTAATTTATTTGAAATAATTGCATATAGTTGATAACAATTACATAGTATAAAATAGGATGTACTGTTTTCGAAGGCAAGTTCAAAATGTATATAATGAGCTGTATTGGCTCAAGTATGTTTTTTAAGAATTATGAATTGAAAAAAAGCTATGAAACTTTTTCTTTACTAAAACTGCCTTCAGTACCCCAAGGCAGTAAGTAAAAAGAATAAAACAAACTTGAAAGCACAAAATATATTACCAATCTTAGTAATTTGGCTGATAAACTGGTACTGAATTTGTTACATGATCCATATTTCCAAATTGTTTTAACATTATGTAGGACCAGCCCAAGAAATGAAATGGAAAAAAAGAATGCAAGTTACCTTTCAATGAAGTTACAAGAGGGAATAGGAAAAGAAAAACTCACTTTTTTTTCCCACCTCTTCAACACATGTGGACTTGAAGCTTTGAACATGTAGCAGTGGATCTGTTCTCAAGTCAAATGCATAGACCAGGAACAAGGTTATTTAAGTGAGAAGACATTGGATAAACACTCATAATCATATAGGTATATATGCATTGCCGGCCAAATCAACAGAAAGCTTTTAAAAATACAGATTTCCCCCAAATTCTCCCCACTATTATCACCACCTAGATTTCCCTTGAAGTGAGTATGTTTTTAACAGAGATAAATATTTATGTTATATAGAACTGCATTGATAAATCCTTAGAATAGTATAAGAAGGCTGAATTTCTAGCTATTTCTGTTTTTGAAGTTCACTCTTCAAACTATGAGCCCATGTAGAACAGTTATTTGAGAAGTATCGACAGCTTCCGTTATTAGACCATTTAGTACAGTGTGAGTTGGGACTCTGCCCACTATTTTATGTTACTCACTGTGTGGGCCAAACAAATAGAAGGTACTCGAGAAATATAGATGTTAGGATAAAGTAATGCATATAAAAAAACCTACTCGCTAATTACTGAAGAACATGTTACGTACAGTTCCTTGGAAATATGGCAAATTTAGAGCTCAATAATATGAGAAATCAATGATTATTGTTTTAAAAGTGTTATAAAAAAGCATTTTAATTTTTCTAAGCATCTCAATAAATTAACAAAAATACATAGGAAATAAATAAAACGATAAGGAGATTTTATATATATATATATACATATATATATATTTGTGTGTGTGTTAAATGATTTAATATAGTTAAACTATTTAACTAGATTAGGTAAAAGGCTGAAGTTTTCCACCTAGACTAGGAAATCTAAAAATATATGCATATAACTAGTGTAGTAATCTTATGGTATTGAAAGCTCCAAATAATTAAATAAGATATTTATAATATTTATAACATGAAGGAATATTTTAATTTAATTGTCATCAAACCATATACAATAGAAAAAGGGAAAGCACAAATTAAGAAGTAACAATTTTAAACTGTATTTTAGTTCTTAAAATTTCATGTTTCTGCTCCATATAATTAAATCAGTAATGACAATTATAATTTTAGGATGATTCCCTGACTACTCATTACAAATAGTAAATGAAGAATTCCTATTTCCTCATTAAATGTGAATTCTTTAAATATTGGTGCTTTTTTCCCCTCAATAGATTTACTTTTTTAGAAAGAGAAAACACAGTGTACATATATGTATATCAAATCATCACTGTGTATGCTTTAAATAGCTTATAATTTCATTTTTCAGTTAGACTTCAGTAAGCCAAAAAAAGAAGAAAGAGCTTAAATTTGCTTTCTTTTAAATATCAAAATATTTCACTGAAAATAATTCATAAGGTAATTAACTATTTTAGACTAAAATATTTATAATATTTATTTGGAAAAGTTATGTAACATTTGTGGGGGAGGAAAACAACTTTCCTCTCCCCATCTAGGTTCTTCTGGCTGGCCTAAGAATTAAATTGACATGAGGCAGATTGACAGGAGAAAATCAAATTTAATTACATACAAACAGGGCTTCACTAGAAAAATTAGACCCAGTGACAAGTTAGGCAATTGAGGGTTATATGCTGTCAGAGGGAAGGAGAAGGGAGTAGTGGTTTGGGACTTCAAAGGGTATGAAGGCAATTCACAAGAATTGAGCAAATATGAAAAAGAGCAAATATTTGGTAAACAAATGTTTGCTGGACCACACAGAAACAATGGGACACAGAGACGACTTTTAACAGACTGTACCAGATACCTCCCTATCTACCACACTTAGTTCAAATTATACTATAGTTATCTATAGTGGTGGCTCCCTTTCTGGAATAGATCTTCATTCTTTTAGGCAGTAACAGGAAAGGTCAAAGATTCTTCCTGAGTCTTTTGGGCCTTGATTGTTTTCAGCTTCAAATAATCTACATGCCAAAGAGACTTTTTGTGGTGGCACATTTGTTCCCCTACACATTTTTTCAGGAGTTCTCTCAATGCTAGCACTGTGTTGTCATATGTAACCATTTCTAAGAAAAACTGACAGTGTTGTTGTAAAGTAGGTAGTTTAGATAACCTTAAAGTAATTAAAATCTGAACATGGTTGGTCCAAATCAGGTAAATTTAAGAAAAACTTTTACAAAGGCTATTTGTTCCTACTAGTTAGACTCATCAGGTAATTTTTCACCTCTTTATTTGATCAATAAACATTCAGTAAATAAGTTGGCTGAGCAATCTAAACTATTTTAATATTCTTGTTCATGTTACATTAAAAAATGTAATTTGATGCTATTACCGAACAAAGTTCCTGTGCCCAATGCACAGTGAGGCCAAACAAACCAAAACATCAGAGTTTGGATCAGAAAAAGGTTTATTGCAGGACCAAGCAAGGAGAACACGTGGCTCATACTCAAAAACCCCGAATTCCATGATGGTTTTGGGGGAGAAGTTTTAAAGGCAAAACTTGGGGTGAGGGCTGCAGGATGTGTGTGGCTTTCTTCTGATTGACTGGTGGTGAGGTAACAGGGCGGTGCTCCAGGAATCTTGTGCTCAGCCTGAAGTTACCATCCTCTACCTGGGTGGGGGCCGTAGTTCCTGCAGAGGAAATCAAAGATATTGCTATGTATATTCCTTGAGGATAAATGAGAACTTTGCCCCAAGGCTGCACTATTGTTTCTTGACTGCTCCACCCTAGTTTCTGCATCCCCTTCCTTCCCTGATTAGCAACTATTTGAATCTGCCTTTTGGAACTCAGGGAAGGTCAAGGAGGCTGAATGAAGCCTATTTCCTTCAAACAAGAAACGGGGATGCAGAAAGGATTTGTACCAGGGAGGGCGCCACAGGGTCCTGCTTGGCTTTCAGTGCCTTGGAAAACATATTAAAAATTTCACAAGATATTAAAATATTTGTTGGATTACTTTTTAAAAGATTCACAAATACTTCTTTTTTTAATATTATAAATAATTACCTTCTGCCTTGATTGAATAATTTTCCTCATCTTTTAATCCAAAAAATTCTACTGAGAGCTTTAAAAACTTACACTTGGTGGCACCACTTAAAATGTGATTTACACTCCTCATCATTATTTAATCTTTGAAATGATACTTTATCATTTCTTAAATCAGTGTGGGTACATTGAACAAGGTTTGAGAGCCACTCTGTAGGACTAAGTCATTAGCCTGTAATTTTACAGTAGATAAAGTACTATGTTTTCATTACTTTGAAAAAAATAATGACCTTGCAATTGACTCTTACATTTAACATTTTTATCTCAGCTTTATCACCATTAAATATAACTGTTTGCATTGACCACATAAGAAGCCAGAAAATCACTGGGTCACAGTTTAATCTAATTCAATTTAAATCTAACAAAGATAGCCATAATTAGCAATTTACCAAATCAAAGGCCAGAGTTAAATTACATTCAAAACTGTGTAGATTTGGGAGTAATTATGTTTAAATTTTAAAACATTATTCTGGGGGTGCTGAAGCTCTTTCAAGAGTTTATTATATGGTACCTAATAGTTTTCAAGGGCAGGATGATTTATGAAGTCTAAGCTTTTACCTAACACAGCCAATGCTGCTGTTGTACCTACTGTCTGAGTCTTTATAAATAGATCTTATTTCACTTGGCTTGCTTCAGGGTATAGGGTCATAGCCTTTATCAGTGGCGGTAAAAAGGCTAGTCCCCACCAAAGATTTTGAGTATTATATGAAAAAAATCACAAGACATGAACTTCTTGCCTCCCAATGCCCAAAACGCCCATCTTGTTTCTAATGAATAAGGCAACAGACATAGAAGCAGGGCAGAGCTGAGTAGGGAAGTCAGTGACATTTCAAGAAAAGAGGAATTCGTATTAGAAAAATGGACAATGAGGACTTGCTGCCCAAAGTTGTTTGTTTCACGAAAAATGTGCCTGTTAGCAAAGTCCTATAACTAGGAATTTTAGAAAAAGTTCATATGTACATTTTTAAAAACACAGTGCTTTCCAAAGAATTTGAATTAAAAACAAAGAAAAATAAATTCGCATTATTTAAAAAAAAATCACATTTAGGCTCAACATTGAACTTAAAATCTAAACAAACTCAAGGATCACAGGATAAAATGTAATGCTAATAACTAGCACTTATCAAGTGCCAGGCACTGTTATAATTTTTTTACTTGGGTTATCTCATTTAATTGTTAAAGTGACGTTTTGAGATGGATAGTATGAGTATCTCCTTTTCGCCTATGAGAAAAACACAGAGAAAAGTTAAATAATCTGTGAAGGTGACAAAATTAGGATTCTTTATAAGGCTTTCAGGGCTTCAGAGTTCAGATTATTAAATAATCTATTGTTTCTCCAAATCGGGGGCCTTTATCTGTTTTCTATTTGCTGTCCACCACCCAATTTAAGAGAAAACATGAGAGCCCTTTATGATCCAGTATACATCTCTCTCTCTCTCTCTCTCTCTCTCACACACACACACACGCGCGCGCGCGCGCGCGCGCGCGCACACACGCAGATCTGGAAAAAGTTTCATTAAAAAAGGTAATGTATCCTTACCATATGTAGCCACACTCTAATAATTTTTATTACATTCTGTTTGATTTGTTAAATGAACAGCTGGCATGACATGTAAATGGATTTCACAGTCTACTCGTGTCTTGACCTATAGCTCAAAAAACACATCTCTAGGTGACTTGCCCAAACTACTTACTTGTGAGGTCAGATGCTAAATTTAGTTTTTTTACTTGAAAACAGTTGCTCTTTCCTCTTGGCTTTGTAACTGTATCAGTCCAAGAATTGTTTGTTTTCTCATTTTTCTCAATGTTATATATAAATATAACATTTGAGAATATTTGCAGATGAACTGGGAAACTTGCCAAAGGGGCTGTCATTAGCTACAGTGTGTGGGTCCAATACTCTGTAAAACAAATCAATAGCAGTAAAAATCCAATACATTTTTTTTTTTCTTTACTGGGATGCAATATAAAATATAAGCAACCAGTTTTTAAGGAAAAAAAAAAGTGAAAGACTAAAGTCAGTGCACATTTTACTTGTTTAGATTGCAATACAGGAGTTCTCCCCTCAGAAAACTTAGAAAAGGCAAAATTTTTAGAAGTATCGGTGTCAGAATGTTTTGTTCTTAATGAGAACATGCATCTTAATATATTTTTAGAAGTGACCAGGGGAAGGCTGTTACACAGTTAAAATGGTTTAAATTATACACATAGATTTCTTTTGTGTGAGAAAATCTGGGTCACCCATCATTTGCAGCTAAATGAGGAAGATGTGCCAGTGCTCCTTTCATTACTGTGGCTTTCAAGACAGTGTGTTGTCTTACTTCCCATTGTTCAGATTTTTATAATTTTTATTTTGTATTAAATATGACTGACAGGCAAAAAAGATGTACATATTCAATGTATACTTTCACCATATACAGTAACATAAATTTGAACATCACTTCTAAAAGATTCCTCCCTTCTCTTTTATTTTATTATAAGAACATTTAACATAAGATCTACCCTCATAACAAAGTTTTATGTATACAATACAGTATTATTAACTATAGGCACTGTCCTGTATAGTAGATCTCTAGGACTCACTCATCTTTCTTTCTTTTTTTTTTTTAACATCTTTATTGGAGTCTAATTGCTTTACAATGTTGTGTTAGTTTCTGCTTTATAACAAAGTGAATCAGCTATACTTATATCTCCATATATCTTCCCTTTTGCGCCTCCCTCCCACCCTCCCTATCCCACCCCTCTAGGTGGCCAGAAAGCACTGAGCTGACCTTCCTGTGCTATGTGGCTGCTTCACACTAGCTATTTTACATTTGGTAGTGTATATATATCAATGATACTCTTTCACTTCGTCCCAGCTTGCCCTTCTCCCTCCCCGTCATCTGAAGTCCATTCTCTATGTCTGCGTCTCTATTCCAGTCCTGCCTCTAGGTTCATCAGAACCATTTTTTTTTTTAAGATTCCATATATATGTGTTGGCATACGGTATTTCTTTTTCTGACTTACTTCACTCTGTATGACAGACTCTAGGTCCATCCACCTCACTACAAATAACTCAATTTCGTTTCTTTTTATAACTGAGTAACATTCCATTGTATTTATATGCCACATCTTCTTTATCCATTCATCTGTTGATGGACAAATAGGTTGCTTCCATGTCCTGGCTATTGTAAATAGAGCTGCAGTGAACATTGTGGTACATGACAATTTTTGAATTATGGTTTTCTCGGGGTATATGCCCAGTAGTGGGATTCCTGGGTCATGTCGTAGTTCTATATTCAGTTTCTTAAAGGAACCTCCATACTGTTCTCCATAGTGGCTGTAACAATTTACATTCTCACCAACAGAGCAAGAGGGTTCCCTTTTCTCCACACCCTCTGCAGCATTTATTGTTTTTTCAGATTTTTTGCTGATGGCCATTCTGACTGGTGAGAGGTGATAACCTCATTGTAGATTTGACTTGCATTTCTCTAATGATTAGTGATGTTGAGCATATGTTCATGTGTTTCTTGGCAATCTGTATATCTTCTTTAGAGAAATGTCTATTTAGGTCTTCTGCCCATTTTCAGACTGGGTTGTTTGTTTTTTTGATATTGAGTTACATGAGATGCTTGTAAATTCTGGAGATTAATCCTCTGTCAGTTGCTTCATTTGCAAATACTTTCTCCCATTCTGAGAGTTTTTTCTTCTTATTTATGTTTTCCTTTGCTGTGCAAAAGCTTTTAATTTTCATTAGGTACCACTTGTTTATTTTGTTTTATTTCCATTTCTCTAGGAGGTGGGTCAAAAAGGATCTTGCTGTGATTTATGTCATAGAGTGTTCTGCCTGTTTTCCTCTAAGAGTTTTATAGTGTCTGGCCTTAGATTTAGGTCTTTAATCCATTTTGAGTTTATTTTTGTGTATGGTGTTAGGGAGTGTTCTAATTTCATTCTTTTACATGTAGCTGTCCAGTTTTCCCAGCACCACTTACTGAAGCAGCTGTCTTTTCTCCATTGTATATTCTTGCCTCCTTTATCAAAGATAAGGTGACCATATGTGCGTGGGTTTATCTCTGGGCTTTCTATCGTGTCCCATTGATCTATATTTCTGTTTTTGTGCCAGTACCAGACTGTCTTGATTACTGCAGCTTTGTACTATAGTCTGAAGTTCAGGAGCCTGATTCCTCCAGCTCCCTTTTTCTCTCTCAAGATTCCTTTGGCTATTCAGGGTCCTTTGTGTTTCCATACAAATTGTGAAATTTTTTGTTTTAGTTCTGTGAAAAATGTCATTGGTAGTTTGATAGGGATTGCACTGAATCTGTAGATTGCTTTGGGTAGTAGAGTCATTTTCACAATGTTGATTCTTCCAATCCAAGAACATGGTATATCTCTCCATCTGTTTGTATCATCTTTAATTTCTTTCATCAGTGTCTTATAG
>NC_041234.1:16987875-17001281 GCF_002837175.3 Physeter macrocephalus | reverse complement strand
TCCTATGTATTTTATTCTTTTTGTTGCAATGGTAAGTGGGAGTGTTTCCATAATTTCTGTTTCAGATTTTTCATCATTAGTGTATAGGAATGCAAGAGATTTCTGTGCATTAATTTTGTATCCTGCTACTTTACCAAATTCATTGATTAGCTCTAGTAGTCTTCTGGTGGCATTTTTAGGATTCTCTATAGTATCATGTCATCTGCAAACAGTGAAAGCTTTACTTCTTTACTGTTTTGCATTCATTTTATTTCTTTTTCTTCTCTGATTGCTGTGGCTAAAACTTCCAAAACTATGTTGAATAATAGTGGGGAGAGTGGACAACCTTGTCTTGTTCCTTACCTTAGAAGAAATGGTTTCAGTTTTTCACCATCGAGAATGATGTTGGCTGTGGTTTGTCATATATGGCCTTTATTATGTTGAGATAAGTACCGTCTATGCCTACTTTCTGGAGGTTTTTATCATAAATGGGTTTTGAATTTTGTCAAAAGCTTTTACTGCATCTGTTGAGATGACCATATGGTTTTTATCCTTCCATTTTTTAATACATTATATCACATTGTTTGATTTGCATATACTGAAGAATCCTTGCATTCCTGGGATAAACCCTGCTTGATCATGGTGTATGATCCTTTTAATGTGCTGTTGCATTCCGTTTGCTTGTATTTTGTTGATTTTTGCCTCTATGTTCATCAGTGATATTGGCCTATAGTTTTCTTTTTTTGTGACATCTTTGTCTGGTTTTCGTATCAGGGTGATGCTGGCCTCGTAGAATGAGTTTGGGAGTGTTCCTCCCTCAGCTATATTTTGGAAGAGTTTGAGAAGAATAGGTGTTAGCTCTTCTGTAAATGTTTGATAGAATTCACCTGTGAAGCCATCTGGTCCTGGACTTTGGTTTGTCGGAAAATTTTTAATCACAGTCTCAATTTCAGTGCTTGTGTTTCGTCTGTTTATATTTTCTCTTTCTCTCTGGTTCAGTCTCAGAAGGTTGTGCTTTTCTAAGAATGTGTCCATCTCTTCCAGGTTGTCCATTTTATTGGCATATAGTCTCTTGTAGTAATCTGTCATGATCCTTTGTATTTCTGCAGTGTCAGTTTTTACTTGTCTTTTTTTATTTCTAATTCTGTTGATTTGAATCTTCTCCGTTTTTTTCTTGATGAGTTTGGCTAATGGTTTATCCATTTTGTTTATCTTCTCAAAGTTCCAGCCTTTTAGTTTTGTTGCTCTTTGCTATTGTTTTCTTCATTTCTTTTTCATTTATTTCGAATCTGATCTTGATGATTTCTTTCCTTCTACGAACTTTGAGGTTTTTTTGTTTTTTCTCTCTAATTGCTTTAGGTGTAAGGTTAGGTTATTTGGGATGTTTCTTGTTTCTTGAGGTAGGATTGTATTGCTAGAAACTTCCCTCTTAGAACTGCTTTTGCTGCATCCCATAGGTTTTGGGTCATCCTGTTTTCATTGTCATTTGTTTCTAGGTATTTTTTGATTTCCTCTTTGATTTCTTCAGTGATATCTTGGTTATTTAGTAGCGTATTGTTTAGCCTCCATGTGTTTGTATTTTTTACAGTTTTTTTTCCTTGTAACTGATATCTAGTCTCATACTCTTGTGGTTGGAAAAGATACTTGTTACGATTTCAATTTTCTTAAATTTACCAAGGTTTGATTTGTGACCCAAGATATGATCTATCCTGGAGAATGTTCCATGAGCACTTGAGAAGAAAGTGTATTCTGTTGTTTTCGGATGGAATGTCCTATAAATATCAATTAAGTCTGTCTGGTCTAATGTGTCTTTTAAAGCTTGTATTTCCTTAATTAATTTCATTTTGGATGATCTGTCCATTGGTGAAAGTGGGGTGTTAAAGTCCCCTGCTATGATTGTGTTATCCCTTGATTATTATGTAGTGTCCTTCTTTGTCTCTTGTAATAGTCTTTATTTTAAAGTCTGTTTTGTCTGATATGAGAATTGCTCCTCCAGCTTTCTTTTGACTTCCATTTACATAGAATATCTTCTTCTATCCCCTCACTTTCAGTCTGTATGTGTCCCTAGGTCTGAAGTGTGGTCTCTTGTAGACAGCATATATATGGGTCTTCTTTTTGTATCCATTCAGCGAGCCTGTGTCTTTTGGTTCCTGTATTTAATCCTTTCACATTGAAGGTCATTATCCATATGTATGTTCCTATTCCCATTTTCTTAATTGTTTTGGGTTTGTTATTGTAGGTCTTTTCCTTGTCTTGTGTTTCCTGCCTAGAGAAGTTCCTTTAGCACTTGTTGTAAAGCTGGTTTAGTGGTGCTGAATTCTCTTAACTTTTGCTTGTCTGTAAAGGTTTTAATTTCTCTGTTGAATCTGAATGAGATCCTGGTGGGTAGAGTAATCTTGGTTGTAGGTTTTTCCCTTTCATCACTTTAAATAAGTCCTGCCACTCCCTTCTGGCTTGCAGAGTTTCTGCTGAAAGATCAGCTGTTAACCTTATGGAGTTTCCCTTGTATGTTATTTGTTGCATTTCCCTTGCGGCTTTCAGTATTTTTTCTTTGAATTCAATTTTTGATAGTTTGATTAATATGTGTATTTGTGTGTTTCTCCTTTGATTTTTCCTGTGTGGGAATCTCTGCAGTTCCTGGACTTGAATGACTATTTCCTTTCCCATGTTAGGGAAGTTTTCACCTATCTTCTCTTCAAATATTTTCTCAGACCCTTTCTTTTTCTCTTTTTCTTCTGAGACCCCTGTAATTCGAATGTTGGTGTGTTTAATGTTGTCCCAGAGGTCTCTGAGACAGTCCTCAGTTCTTTTCTTTCTTTTTTCTTTATTCTGTTCTGCAGCAGTGAATTCCACCATTCTGTCTTCCAGGTCACTTATCCGTTCTTCTGCCTCAGTTATTCTGCTATTGATTCCTTCTACAGAATTTTTAATTTCATTTATTGTGTTGTTCTTCATTGTTTGTTTGCTCTTTCATTCTTCTAGGTCCTTGTTAAACTTTTCTTGTATTGTCTCTATTCTATTTCCAAGATTTTTGGGTCATCTTTACTATCATTACTCTGAATTCTTTTCCAGGTAGACTGCCTAGTTCCTCTTCATTTGTTTGGTCTGGTGGGTTTTTACCTTGCTCTTTCATCTGCTGTGTTTCTCTGTCTTCTCATTTTGCTTAAATTACCATTTTTGTGTGTCTCCTTTTCACCGGCTGCAGCTTCGTAGTTCCCATTGTTTTTGGTGTCTTCCCCCACTGGGTAAGGTTGGTTCAGTGAGTTGTGTAGGCTTCCTGGTGGAGGGGACTGGTGCCTGTGTTCTCGTGGCTGGGGCTGTTCTTGTCCTTCTGGTGGGTGGGGCCATGTCTGGTGGTGTGTTTCTGAGTGTCTGTTACCTTATTATGATTTTAGGCAGCCTCTCTGCTAATTGGTGGGGTTGTGTTTCTGTCTTGCTAGTTGTTTGACATGGGGCATCCAGCCCTGAATCTTGCTGGCCATTGGGTGGAGCTGGGTCTTAGTGTTGAGATGAAGATCTCTGCGAGAGCTCTCACCAATTGATATTACGTGGGGCCAGGAGCTTTCTGGTGGTCCAGTATCCTGGATTTGGCCCTCCTACCTTGGAGGCTCAGGCCCGGTACCCCACAGCCAGAGCACCAAGACCCTGCCAGCCACACAGCTCAGAAGAAAAGAAAGAAAGAAAAAAACAAAAAAACGGACAGACAGAACCCTAGGACAAATGGTAAAAGCAAACCTCTACAGACACAATCACACAAAGAAGCATACACTCACAAAAAGAGAAAAAGAAGAAAAAATATGTATATATCGGAAAAAAAAGGAAGAGAGCAACCGAACCAATAAACAAATCCACCAATGATAATAAGCACTAAATACTAAACTAAGATAAACATAAAACCAGAAAAAATTAGATGCAGAAAGTAAACCCCAAGTCTACAGTTGCTCCCAAAGTCCTCCACCTCAATTTTGGGAACTTTCGTTGCCTCTTCAGGTATTCTTCAGATGCAGGGTTTATCAAGTTTATTGTGGGGATTTAATCGGCTGCTCCTGAGGCTGCCTGGAGAAATTTCCCTTTCTCTTCTTTGTTCACACAGCTCCTGGGGTTCAGCTTTGCTTTTGGCCCTGCCTCTGTGTGTAGGTTGCCCTCAGGCATCTGTTACCCACCCAGACAGGAGCGGGTGAAAGCAGCAGCTGATAAGGGCTCTCTTGGTCACTCAGGCTCGGGGGAGGGAGGAATATGGTAGTCATAATTGGAATGCAGGGCAAGCCTGCAGCATCAGAGGCCAGCGTGATGTTGCAACGTCCTAAGGTGCAACGTGTGTTCTCCCAGGGAACTTGTCCCTGGATCACAGGACCCTGGCAGTGGCATGCTACACAGGCTCCTGGGGGGTGTGTGGATAGTGACCTGTGCTTGCACACAGGATTCTTGTGGGCTGCTGCAGCAGCATTAGTGGTTCATGCCCGTCTCTGGGGTCTGAGCTGATACCTGCAGCTCGTGCCCGTCTCAGGAGCTTGTTTAGGCAGTGCTCTGCCTTCTGTGGGCATGTTGGGGAGGAATCCCCTCTCCTCATGCACCCCAAAAAAAAGGTCTCTTGCCTCTCTGGCAGGTCCAGACGTTTTCCCGGACTCCCTCCCAGCTAGCTGTGGCGCACTAGCCCCTTTCAGGCTGTGTTCACACAGCCAACCCCAGTCCTCTCCCTGGAATCTGAACTCTGAAGCCCGAGCCTCAGCTCCCAGCCCCCGCCCGTCCCGGCGGGTGAGCAGACAAGCCTCTTGGGCTGGTGAGTGCTGGTCGGCACCGACCCTCTGTGCAAGAATCCCTCCGCTTTGCCCTCTGCTCCCCTGTTGCTGCGCTCTCCTTCATGGCTCCACAGCTTCCACCCAGCCCACTCCCTGTCCCTGCCACTGAAGGGGCTCCCTAGTGTGTGGAAACTTTTTCTTCTTCACAGCTCCCTCCCAGAGGTGCAGGTCCTGTCCCTATTCTTTTGTCTCTGTTTTTTCTTTATACTTTTGCCCTACCCAGGTACTTGGGGATTTTCTTGCCTTTTGGGAAGTCTGAGGTCTTCTGCCAGCATTCAGTAGGTGTTCTGTAGGGGCTGTTCCAGATGTAGATGTATTTTTGATATATTTATGGGGAGGAAAGTGATCTCCACATCTTACTCCTCTGCCATCTTCAAGGTTTGTCCACTTATCTTTCATTACTGAAACAATGTATACTTTGACCTATCCATTGGCATTATTGCTGCTTGATTAAAAATGCTTAAATAAATTAGATTTCTATCGGATCAAGGATCTATATCAAATAGGTGTTACTATTGATAAAAGGTCTTTACTAGATGGAATCCTTCCAGAGCCTGTGATTGTTTCTCCTAAATTATTAAGTACACATTTTTTAATGTAAATAAATATATTGAACAGTAAAAATCAATTTGAATTTCAAAGGAATGACAAAATGCAAGCCATTTACTGGCATAAGAGTTTTGCAAAATTTCCAAGAAGAAAAAAATTAGGAGCACTCACAATAAGCAATTGCAAGCAGTGAAATGGTAAATTAAACAGAGGATTAAGTTGTTTTTCAAGTTCATTTTGAGGAAAAAAATCTCTGGTTTTGCAGAAATGACTAAGTAGTTGCATTTGATATGGAAGATATTTTTGATCAAATTTATCTTAATAAATCTCTGAGTTCTTCACATTCACTGAAATGAAGCAAGAATCTGTGGTATATTTTATTTAGAGAAAGTTTTGATACTGATTTTTAAATAGCTATAAGATTGCATCCATTTATGTGTATGTCTGTGCACATATAACCCTACATGTGTGTATGACGTTATGTAGGGATAAATGTATACATTTATAAGTAATTAATGCCTAAACTTGTGCTGCCCGATTCAGTGGCCACAAGGTATATATGGCAATTTAAATTTAAATTTATAATAGTGAAAATAAAATAAAATATGTGTTTCCTCCATTGCACTGGGCACATTTCAAGTGTGCAAAAGCCATGTGTTTCTAGTGGCAGTCTTTTTTTTTTTCTTTTTTTGCGGTACGCGGGCCTCTCACTGTTGTGGCCTCTCCCGTTGCGGAGCACAGGCTCCAGACGCACAAGCTCAGCGGCCATGGCTCACAGGCCTAGCCGCTCCATGGCATGTGGGATCTTCCCGGACCGGGGCACGAACCTGTGTCCCCTGCATCGGCAGGCAGAATCTCAACCACTGCGCCACCAGGGAAGCCCCTAGTGGCAGTCTTATTGGATAATGCAAGTGTAGAACATTTTCATCATCATCAGAAAAATTTCCAATGGACATTGCTGGTTTAGCTCTTTTTTAATGTTGCGAACTTTAGTTATTAAAAGTTATTTGTAATTATTTAGCATATATTGATTATCTTCTAAAATATCTGCTTTCACCTCAACGTGTAGGGAAAATTAGCCCACGTTTTAATTTAATGGAGATCTTTGATTTTTTTCTAAGGAAAAACATGAAATCTAAACTGAAATATTTACAATTTGCAAAGAAAAACAAATTTTGGATAAGATACAATAATTTTTAAATGAGAAAAATTAGAAGAGAGGTACTATTTTTGTATACCTTCACATTTTTATAATTATGATTATAATTAGATGCAAAATGAATTTTAACAAATTAAGGATAATATCACTGTGGTGCACAGTCTCCAAAATGGTCTCAAATTATGGTTGCCAGACATAGTACAGGATGCCGTGTTCTAACCTCTTCTAGAATGAAACTTGGCTTACAGGATCAAGATGTATATTCTTGTTATCCTTCTATTACCATTACCGTTGTGGGTGTCAGGAACAGTGATATAATGTTTTTCTTTGTTAGATACAAACCTTTTATGAACACTTTTTAGACACTGTTTTAAACTGGAGCTGCACTGGCTGAGTACCTTTTCCCTATGTATATGTAGCACTAAACTCTCTAGGTAATAGGCATATATATACTGAGTAGTACTGAACATGGATCCAAGTGATATGATTTTATCACAGTTCAAGTGGTTGTAATTGTGAATCATCTCATGTGAAATGACTGTTTTGGAGGGTTTACCTTCTAAGAGTAATGATGTTTGTAATGATGGCATATTATAGTATCGGGAAATTTTAAAACAAACCATTTAATAACTTTTCCTAAATTGCTCTAATTATTTTGGATTGACACTTGTGGGTGACAGCTAACTCCTCTCCTCTTTAGAGGGGAAAGGGATTTGGGGGAAACAGTGGATTCATTTCCAGATGTTATCAATGACTGATGAATTTCATTGTACTCTGTTGGTAAGGGTGTCTCTCTCAGAATTTTTTAGCTTTTTTGTTTTTCTTCTATCATTATTTCAGTAGAAAAGGTGCTAATTGTTTTTTCAGAGGTGGTACACTATAACTAGGCTTGTGAGCATGGTCTATAGGAAGATAACTTATAATCCCCTAAAAGTTTGTTTGAAAGGAAAACAACTATCTTGAAATCTCTTAAGTCTGTCCTATAGGCAAAGAAGAAATCCCCAAACAATTTAAACAACACTTGGAAATAAGCTATATGATTATTGCTTTTTATTTGGCATTTTGATGTTTCCATGTGTGGCAATATGGTCATCAATCAAGGGGTTAGATGACTGTGTGTAGTAACATTACAGTTACCCAGTTAATATAAAAACAAATATATATTAATCAATGATGACTTTTCTTATTTTCATACAGAGCTGTGAAACCTCTAGGCTATGAAATAGAGTAGCTAAAAATTAGACAACTATTAATAATAGGATTATTTAGATTCTGGCCCTACAGCTAGGAAAATGGAGTGGGAATTAGAATAGCGCCGAAGTTATGCAAGTTGTCCAAGTGGCAAAATATACCTAATTAATACTAATAAACTAAAGTCTAATCCAACACTATTTATATAAAATACTTTTCATCAACAGGCAAAAATCTAAGTAGAAAAATATGACCTCCTGGAATGAATATCAACAATTCCATGATAATAAAAATAACGTATTCCTTTAAAATATAATTACAGCCTTTGAAAGCATTGAGCTCTCATTGTAAAGACATGCCATTTTCTCTAAAATTTTTGTGAAAGAAAATGGCTTATCTTCATTGTTTTTGTGTGAAGGTCGAACAGATTAGTATTTAGCCGCAGGAATTATGTTTCTCTTCTTAGTTTTGCGACAGTTAGGACATTTTCTGAAATACATATAGTTAGCACCATTGTGATCAAAGAAATTAATTTTTCCACATTTACTTTGATGTTAATCATAGTGGTCCTTCAAGTTGCTCCATGATTTTGAGATATAAATTCCAAAACGAAAGCGGCTGCTGAATCCCAGACCAAAACAGAATAGTGGTGTCAGATGAGAGGTGTTTTTCAGTGTTTTGTCACATTTCATTTTGATTTTTACTTTTTTCTCTGTTTGACATATGTTCTGAACTGGGGTGCTGTAAAGTTTTTATTGCCATAAGTTTGAAATGACCACATTACTCATGAGCTGGAGAGTCACAAGTGAGTTTTTAGCTTCTTTCAAAGCTGTAGAAATAAAACTTTATAGCACCCTACCCTGGTGTATGTTGTTTTATGTGATGACACATTTGGTTTCACTTTACTCTTTTCTTTATTCCTCTTCATTATTTTCTTCTTGAATTATAGCAGAATTAACATTAGAGATTTTCTAATATATAACAATTTGATTTAAACTACATTTTATGGAACCCTCATGCATTTTTTCATGCAGATTGTCTTTGACCTTCAATGACCATCCTTATTTTTATTTTATTTTAGATGATCAGTTTAAACATTGCTCATTGTGAAATTTATTGCTGTTGGAACACTGGTTTATTGCAAAAGGTAGTTTTTGGTTTCCAAGCAAATCAAAACTATTGGTCAAAATGAAATATGAAACATGAATATTTGCTTCTCCTTATAGAATTAAAATTCTTAACACATACACGGTCACACTACACAATTTGTGTAGCACATGCACTTCAGTAAAACATGAGCTCTCTTTTTATATGTTATGTAATCTAGCCTCTACAAGGATATCAATATCTCATGCTGAAAGTATCCAAACTATAAAATGATTCCAGAATTAGCTTATTCCCAAGGGAACCTATGAGCAATGTGGCTGACCTGACAGCCTGGAGTGATGTGCTCAGAATGGATCCAGTAGAGAGATATTTGTTTTAAGTTCAGGAAGCAAGCTTACTATTTTGTCAAATATACTGTTTTTTTTTCTTTTTTTTTTTTGTCCAATTTAAGACATCAATATGGTAAGGAAATTCCCAAGAAATTCCTCAGACTTCTTTGAACAGGTCTCCAAACTTCCATCAGATCTTCAGACCTTGAACTGGTGCTTTTGAAGGTTCTATTTTAGTGTTTTCTAGAAGGCTGCTCATCTTAGTGAATAAAGTCAGAAACACATGTGCACAGCTGACTCAGATTCAAGAAAGAATTTCGGTAGCTGTCATATTCTTTTAACTCATAAATAATTAATACTGAGAAGTATTGATTTTCTTATTTGTGGGTTCAGTTTTTTCTTACCACAGTAGTTCCAATGGAAATTTCCATTCATTGTGCTTCACACACACACGCACACGCACACACACACACACACACACACACACAAAAGCATATGCATGCATGGTGTTTTACATGTGTGAGAAGACCAATATTAACTGACTTTAACTTTTTATTATGAGGAATAATATAGGTGATTTAGCATTGTTTTGTGAATGTATCATTTTCTTGTGTGGCTGATACATGTATGAACTATTCATGCAGATTTGGGAAGGTGTGCCTTCTTCTGGACACTCATTTCAAAAGTTAGGGCTTTAAAGACGCAGACCTACTAGAGAATGGACTTGAGGATCTGGGGAGGGGGAAAGGTAAGCTGTGACAAAGTGAGAGAGTGGCATGGACATATATACACTACCAAACGTAAAATAGATAGCTAGAGGAACCCGTTTATAACATTTAACATCAAGTTCCTATGAATGTACACAAGAGGGAAGAGATACGAGAACATATGTATATGTATAACTGATTCACTTTGTTATAAAGCAGAAACTAACACACCATTGTAAAGCAATTATACTCCAATAAAGATGTTAAAAAAAAAAAGTTAGGGCTTATGTTTTAAAGAATCCATTTAAGTGAGGTGAAAGAAATAAATGACTGCTTTATCCTGTAGAAGCAGTGAAGAGATTTTGTTCATCTGTGACTTGAGAGAGCACATGACAGCCTCCAAAAATAGCAGAGTAGAATCAGGTTGATCATAAAGGTCTTCGTTTCATGTTAAATGGAAAGGAAAAAATAATTTGCTCCTTTAATTAGAATGTGGCACTGAAACAACAGAGGGAGACATCATTGTGGGTTAATATGGAATGAAATCAAGTAAATAAGAATATGTAAACTTTAGTGTGGCGAGGAATCACCAAAAATGAAACTCTCCAACAGTGTGCTGAATCTGCCTGTGTGTTGTCTGGCTGCTATGCTTGGTGTGTGGGCCATCTGGCTTCTGAACGCTGGTAATGTTTGCACACTCACACATCAGTCAGAACTGGTGCAGGGCCTATTAGGAAGCACCAGCCAGTTAGGTGACATGCCAGGACTGCAAAGCACTCAAGTGGGAATGCCAAGTGGGGAGCTTCTACTCAATCTGACGTTAACATGGGCATTGCAGGAACCTTTTGCTTCATCTGACTGTATCATTGATGTCAAGGTTCTGCTAGATTAGGCGTGTGGATGTCAGGTCATATAAGGCCTCATTTGTATCACTGGTTTTGCCTGTGTAATTCGAATGGAGCAAAACATAAAAAATCATCCTGAGCCTTAGGTCCTGTGTTTTTTGGACATAGGGGATGGCTGACCTAAAATTGTCATGCGTTCCTGACTAATAGACAGAAAGACATCAGGAGCAGCTTTGAGTATCCTGCTACCAGATCTATATTATGCTGCTAGTTTTTCACAGAAATGTTAGACATTTCAGAAACATCTACCTCATAATTTTTACAGAAGAAAGGAGGGGTTGCTATAGAATGCATTCCTGTTTCCTGTGGGTCTTCAGCTAGTTCACTGAAACTGAAGGGATAAATGTACTTTATAAGAAATGTAGACAGACTCTGAGTTCACGGAAATAAGATATTAATAGAAGACATTTTTTTTTAACTGAAATCTCTATCATTCAGCCATTTGAGGTAATGGCTGCTATTCTTTTCTTTTTGAAATGTGATTCACTGATATTGATCACAGGTTTTCATTTGTTGGTCTCAATTCTGATGACAGAAATTAACTGAAAACTGAGAAAAGCACCTGGAGGATTGGTTATTTTATTTCTTTTTTTAAAAAAATCTGGATATTTTGATACCATAAGGACTAAAATGAAATGCCCCTATGTTTGAGTTGTTTTAAAATTTGAATTGGGTGTAGTGTGTACACAACTTGATCTGGCCATTAACACAGTTAATCCTCACCTACAGAGCTCTAGAAAATGATGCTGTGATTTTTTTTCTTTGAAAATTATTTCTAACCTTTTAATTTCTAAGGTCACTGAAAAACTAAATTAAAAGGTAATAGTATTTTATTTATGACATATTTACATAAAATAAATTTCCAAATAACTGATTTGTGTTAAACAAAAATGATACAGTTACTTGTGGACAAGCTTTAAAAAATAGTTTTGATTTGTCTAACTAGTTGTAATAATACAAATATAAGAGTATAATAATATAAGTTTAACCAACTGGGTATGATTATAGAAATGATCATAAGAATAACAATTGTTATTCATGTGTTTGATGAGTGCTAAGTGTTTGGAATTATGCTCAGTATATCACATCTATTATTTCACTTTTTCCCTTATAATAACACTGGGATGCTACATTATCTCCATTTTACAGATAGAGAAAGTGAGTCATGGAGAAGGAAAGTTACAATTTATAAAAGCTATAATATTTCAGAGTTTCTTTTTTATTGTTTGCTAAAGGAAAGCTAAATGTTCATTGGACATTTTTAAAAAAATATTTATTTATTTACTTTGGCTGTGCTGGGTCTTAGTTGTGGCACGAGGAGTCTTTGTTGCAGCATGCGGGATCTTTTAGTTGCGGTATGCAAGCTCTTAGTTGCAGCATGCATGCGGGATTTAGTGCCCTGACCAGGGATTGAACCTGGTCCCCCTGCATTGGGAGCATGGAGTCTTACCCACTGGACCACCAGGGAAGTCCCCCTTGGACATATTTTTATACTCATATATAACAATATTATTTTTACATTTCCAACACCTTCAATAATGTAAAGCAAATAAGTGATGCCTTCTGGGGAGAAGACAGTTCTGTAGTCAGGTCCACACATGAAGTGTTTGACCTTTGTAGGTTTCAACAATCAATCGGAAAGAGCTATTTTTCTTGCTTTGGCATCTGCCTTCCTTGGCAAGTCCCCCAGCTGTGGTGTTGGCAACTTCACGACTATGACTGCCTCTGGTTTTTCCACAGTAACTGGCTGGAGCTCATCTCCCTGGGCTGTCCTATTATCTTTAAAATTATTTCCTCACCTTAAATCAGAAGTGTATAATAGAAATTGTGAATTTTCCTGACATTTTCCAAAGATGTTAGAAGTTTGTTAAGAGTCTTCAGGAGTAAACTTTGGATTCTAATATGTTTTCCTATTATAAATAGATTCATGTGTTATGGTAGGCATGCAGGAATGAATGGCGTCATTTATGGCAATAAAACAAAACTAAAGACAGTGTGGTACTGGCACAAAAACAGAAATATAGATCAATGGAACAGGATAGAAAGCCCAGAGATAAACCCACACACATATGGTCACCTTATCTTTGATAAAGGAGGCAAGAATATACAGTGGAGAAAAGACAGCCTCTTCAATAAGTGGTGCTGGGAAAACTGGACAGGTATATGTAAAAGTATGAAATTAGAACACTCCCTAACACCATACACAAAAATAAACTCAAAATGGGTTAAAGACCTAAATGTAAGGCCAGACACTATCAAACTCTTAGAGGAAAACATAGACAGAACACTCTATGACATAAATCACAGCAAGATCCTTTTTGACCCACCTCCTAGAGAAATGGAAATAAAAACAAAAATAAAATAATGGGACCTAATGAAACTTAAAATATTTTGCACAGCAAAGGGTACCACAAACAAGACCAAAAGACAACCCTCAGAATGGGAGAAAATATTTGCAAATGAAGCAACTGACAAAGGATTAATCTCCAAAATTTACAAGCAGCTCATGCAGCTCAATAACAAAAAAACAAACAACCCAATCCAAAAATGGGCAGAAGACCTAAATAGACATTTCTCCAAAGAAGATATACAGATTGCCAACAAACACATGAAAGAATGCTCTACATCATTAATTATTAGAGAAATGCAAATCAAAAGTACAATGAGATATCATCTCACAC
>NC_041234.1:16987472-16987651 GCF_002837175.3 Physeter macrocephalus | reverse complement strand
AAAATGGGCAGAAGACCTAAATAGACATTTCTGCAAAAAAGATATACAGATTGCCAACAAACACATGAAAGAATGCTCAACATCATTAATCATTAGAGAAATGCAAATCAAAACTACAATGAGATATCATCTCCCACCGTTCAGAATGGCCATCATCAAAAAATCTAGGAACAATCAAT
>NC_041234.1:16945288-16987413 GCF_002837175.3 Physeter macrocephalus | reverse complement strand
CATACAGAGTGAAGTAAGTCAGAAAGAGAAAAAAAAATACCGTATGCTAACACATATATATGAAATCTAAGAAAAAAAATGTCATGAAGAGCCTAGGGGTAGGACGGGAATAAATCACAGAGCTACTAGAGCACGGACTTGAGGATATGGGGAGGGGAAAGGTAAGCTGTGACGAAGTGAGAGAGTGGCATGGACATATATACACTACCAAACATAGGGTGGATAGCTAGTGGGAAGCAGCCTCATGGCACAGGTAGATCAGCTTGGTGCTTTGTGACCACCTAGAGGGGTGGGATAGGGAGGGTGGGAGGGAGGGAGATGCAAGAGAGAAGAGTTATGGGGACATATGTATATGTATAACTGATTCACTTTGTTGTAAAGCAGAAACTAACACACCATTGTAAAGCATTTATACTCCAATAAAGATATTTTTAAAAAAAAGTAAAAGAAAAAAACTATACCAAAACTATTCATTGTAGCCATTAATACTTTTAATCATTTGCCCTTTTAATCAAAATTTGGTTGAGTTATAGAGTACATTGTAAACAATAAAACACATCTAATGTCAAAAAAAATAGGAAATGCTGTCTTGTTCTCGGGGAGGGGGGGAGCACCATAATTATGTATACGTGAGTCACATTATGTAAGGCCCTAAAATTATCCAAATTATCTATATTTTTTATAGCTGACCATGTGTGCATACACATTAAAGCATATACACGTAAGCGTTTTGTATAGCCACGTGTACATTGTAAGAATATCTTCTTATGCAGATGTAGAGCTTAGGATTTCTTTATCAAGGTAAGATAGGAACTGCTAAAGCATGAAAACGAAATTAAGCATACTTCCTTCATTCACTTATCACTAGTTTTCAGAATTAGTTGCCCTATGGGTACCTTTTTAATTATATTGCACATCTTGCAATTAAATATTGGGAGGTTGAAAATTAAGTGACAGTTCTAATGTTTTCGGTGGAAGACCTGAAGCTATGCTATTAAAAAGCTAGTAAAGGAAGGGGGAAGGATGTTTCTTTATCCAAAAGTTAATTATTCAAGCCGTACACTGCATAACTGCTAACAAGGGTGATACAAGCAGTACTTAAAAGGTTTCCAGTGAGAAGCAGCCCCTTATGTTAAAGTAGATTTAAAGTGCTACCTCCTTTAGTCATACAAATTCTAGTGAAGAATGATTTATGTTTTATGAGTAGAAATAATAGTTAATATTTACTGAAGTGCTTACCGTATGCCTGGCACAGAACTAAGGGTTTCACATATTTTAGCACATAACCACCCTAGGAAGTAGGATCTACTGTTACTTCCGTTCTTATACACAGGGAAACTAAAGCACAGAGGTTAAATAAGTTGCCCACAGTCACACTGCCTGTGGGCCTCTAGTGATCAATTATGACTCAGAACCATCCTATTTAATAACTTGAAATTTTCTTGAGCTGGCAGGGAAGGAATACTTCCAGTTTAAAATTGGGAAAAAAAAAAGAGCTTTAGGCAGAAAAGATGCCTCAAAGATCAGCTCATGTACGTAATGTCTATTCAAATAGGTTAGTAAATGTCTGATAAGGTCATATCATGCAGCGTTCCTTTAAAACAATATTGCTCTGAGTTTAACTAGCTTTGAGTAAACTCGAAGTGGGCTGATTCTCAATTATTTAGTGAATAAAATAAATACAACATCCAGTGAAATTCAAATATAGAGGGGAAAATCAAAATTGACTTTTTAAAAAATTGACATTTTTACTAAGATAATTATAGATACACATGAGTTATAAGAAATAACCTAGGGAGACCCTGTGTACACTTTACTCAGTTCCCCCCAATGGTAACATCTTGCGAAACAGTCGTACGATGTCACAACCAGAATGTTGACATTGATACAATCCACCAATTCTATTCAGATTTTCTGAGTGCTCACTTATATGTGTGTATGTGTGTGCTCGTGTGTATGTGCACATATATTTAATTCTGTGCAGCTTTATCACATGTGTCGCTATCTGTAGATGTGAGAGGAAATGCAAGCCCAACAGGGATGGAGAGCACTTCCCCTGGTCACTATTATTGGCGGGTATTGGGATTATATCTGCGCACTGTGTCCAAGATGGAGTCAGGCTTGCCTGATGTCTCAGGGACTCCTGTTGCATCTGAGGGAAGAATGAGCCTGTCTGGGCTGCTTTCTAATGCTAGTTGGGGGTTGTGAAATGCCGAGTCTGGGCCACCTTCCTCTATTGGGTAAGGCGATGCAGGTCACTCAGCTGCTTCTCCAGTCCCAGCATCCCGAACCTCCCTCATCGTCTTCTTACCACCTTGGTTGCTTCTTGCATTATTACCAGCGCTGATTGTAATGTTAGTGGGAAGTAGCAGGGAGAAATGGATCTAAGCCATTTAATCTTGACAGAAGTACCCAAATTCACTTTTTCATGAGAAGAGTGTTTCCTTTAACTGTGTACGTTGTGAATATTCTCAGTAATCTTTCTACTGCTATATAATTTAAAATTTTAATGTGCAGATGTAATAAAAATTACTTAATTTAACAAATACTGAATTCCAACGAATGTATTATTGACAGCACTCCTCCTCTTCCTGGAATGAATGAGAAAGGACCTATACTAATTTCCACTAGATATTTTAATAGGGTGGGGAGAACCCAGTTTCATATTCAAATATCTGTAAAAACTCACTATTTCTTATCAGTTAGCTACTTTAATTATAAAATCAATCGTTATTAATGGTAGTTGATGTTTAGTGCCTTGGTGCCAGGGTGATACATGTTATAGGGACATAATGACAATTTATCTTTCCTATGAGAGGGAATAAAATTTCTGCCTTACCATGAATATTTTTAATTGAAGAGTGATCAACAGAACAGTCCGCTTTCTCTTCATGACATTAAAAAAATATTTATCCTCTTTAACTGCTTTTAATCAACTCTGGGTCCACTAATGGTAGGCTGAATTCACTGAGATTTGTCATATCGGTACCTGAGAACATCTCAGAAATTGTTAGATGATTCCTTTTCTGCATTTTTTCTGGTTTTTTGGTTTGTTTTTTGCTTTGGGGGACATGTATTGAGGAGATTCTCTCTCTCTCTCTCCACACACACACACAGACACACATTCACACTAATATGTACATATATAACTATATATACATATATAACATATATATGCATTATTTTCCAATGATGTTTTAGAAATCATTGAAACATTAATTTTATAGGTTACTGCAACATTTTATAGTTCTTAGGAATAGTATGGTATTTTGAAACATTTAACTATAATAATAAAAGTAATCCATTGTAATTGATTTACTTATAAAATGTTTCTAAAAATGTCATGTATTGATATCTGAGATTTTGTTTTACCCTTGCTGTAAATGCTTGGAGAATTAATATTAGTAAGGTTGTTATCAGTATAGCTTTCTAGTACAGTGCTCATTATCTAGAAATTCAGTATCAGAGATAGGATATTTCATAATACCTAAACCTCATTTAGAGATAAATAAACATACCAGTGAACATGGCTATGATTATGAGCCACACAAAATTAAAATTTCTGCAAACACATTCAGATAATAATGCTTACCTTAACCTTGGCTTGAGAAAAGACTGATTGCATAATCATCAGTCAATTTTAATACCAGAGTTAAAGGACATGAAGCAAATAATATGGACAGTATAAGAAAAATGACAGAAACAGGGGGCTTATGCTGAGAAATAGAAATAAATTATAATTAGCAAACTATACGGAATATCAAAAATCAGACAGAATAGTTTAATGTATATGCAGTTACATATATTATAATGTATATAATATATGGGCCCTCTTTTCATCTTGCTTCAGCTATCCAATTGTGAAGGGAACTATACTAGTGGAATATTACTGCCCTTTTGCCCTATCTCTTCATGCACTCCACTTCTTAGCAGGAGTGGGGAATTCCCTGGTGGTCAAGTGGTTAGGACTCTGTGCTTCCACTGCAGGGGGCATGGGTTCAATCACTGGTCCGGGAACTAAGATCCCACATGCTGCGTGGTGTGGCCAAAAAGAAAAAAAAAAAAAAAAAAAAAAAGCAGGAGTGAACTGTCTGGCTGGAATTTTTGGAGGAGGAATTGAGTATGTGTGGCTCAGCACCTTTTACTTCGGAACTCTGTCTCTCTATTGTGTAAATTGTATAGAGGTATCTGACATGGGAAAAGGTCAGCTGCTATTTAATGGATGTCACTAGGTAAATTATCACCAAGCATGCATAGCAAGAAGGCTTAGGCCATGCTCACTGATACCAGCTTTCTCATTGATAAAGGAGATATTTTCATCTGTATCTGTCTGACTCCCTGTGTCTATGACTTATTTAATTATGAACCTGAGTGAGGAAAATAAATTTGTTTTTAATCCTCTCAAACCCCATCTATAAGTAATATGAAGACACGATCAATTATTAAGCAGAGAAATGAGGTGGAAAAACTGATGATTAGAATTGTTTGCTTGTACCATGATGGATGATGTTGGAGTGGGCTGGAGATGAGGATTAAAGAAATCAGTTTGGAGGCCGCTTCAGTAATCCTGGTGGTGGAGACTAGGCTAGTTGATTGGGAGTAGAAAAGTAAAGACATTTGAAGGGAATAAACCTTTTTATATGAAGTCCAGTGATGTTCATTTGTGTGCAAAGTCTCCCTTTGTCTATCCTACTGTACTTTATACATCCACCCTTAACTCCCTGCACTCCATTTTCAATATGGCAAATAGAATAAATGTTTTTACAAGATTTATTCAACTGTTGCTTACAACTCTTTAATAGCTGTCTATTACTGTAAAGTGAATGTTTCAATACTTAACATGTGCTACGGAGCCCTACCTTTTGCTGGCCTTCCCTCTGATTTTCTGCCCATCTCCACCTCCCTCTCTAAATTCCAGTGATACCAATCTTCTTTAAAGACACTGGAGTATTCTTAGACTCCTTTTCATCCTTCGGGTCAGAGTTTACTGTTTCTTCCTTGGGGGGCTTTCTAAAGGACCCCAACCAATCCTCAGGTCCCGTATGAGCTCCCATCATACATCCTCTGAGTATCCCAACACCCAGCACAACTGCAGTATACTATTCGTCAGCTAAAGGTGTGAGACTTCTGTGAACTTTCTGATTACTGCTTGTGTTTGTAGTTGTGTTTCATCTCCCCTCTGTGTTTGTTTGGTTGGTTGGTTGGTTTTGGCCACACCCGCATGGCTTGTGGGATCTTAGTTCCCCGACCAGGCACTGAACCCGGGCCCTTGGCAGAGAGAGCGTGGGGTCCTAACCACCGGTCCGCTGGGGAATTCCCTCCTCTGTGTTCTTTATCACCTGGATCCCATCTCTGTCTTTCAGCATTTCCACTAATATCCTGGTCTTTCTGCTTGTTCTCATTCTTGTTTTCCATGCTGATTATAATTTTATTCTTTTAGCGCCTGAATACTTTCTGTAATTTCAATGGAATTTTAGATAAAGTGGGAAAAAGTGTAAGTGCCAAATTGGTTGCCATGAACCAAAAAAAAAAAAAAAAATGTAATACAACTAACTAGGTCATCAGACTGAATTTGTATTACTTAGTATGGAAAATGCTTTGGTAATACCACTGGGTCATGTTAAACAAATTAGGCTTCAGGAATATGGATCAATTAAGCTTTAGCCACTGTCCAGGGTAACTCGAAGCCTAGAAAATAAGTGGTTGGTACATCCGTTCTCTTATTTGAGTTCACAGATAATTTCTTTATTTTGGTAAAGCCACCTCCACCAAGGGAAATCAGAACATTTCTATCACAAACTTATAATGGCAATGAAAAATAAGCCTACAATAATATGTAGGAGTTGGAACTCACATACTGGTAATTGTGGTTTTGTACAAAATTAAGAATAGTCCTTGAGAATATATAAATTATAGTGGCTTTGTTTTGGCTTTGTTTTAGAGTTTTGTCCACTCTAAAATATCTGTCTAGGAGAAATAATTTTCTAAATGTAGTCTACCAGTACTTCTAGTAAGACTTTCTCCATGAGGCTGTCCAAAACATTGACTCTCTTGGCCATAGTTATGATAAGTTCTTCATGTGTTGCATATTTGCAGACTATCAGTGGAAAGAACTTGGGTGGCAACAGTTGGAAATTTTCCAACGAAAAAAATATAATAGTCTCTATCACCGTATTAAAAAATTGTACAGAGAGTTTGCTATTTTAGGGCGACAACATGAGTTTCTTATTCACTTGGTATTTCCTGAGATAAAGGTAGAAATAGAATTGGAAAATATTTTATAAAAATCTGAAAAGATAGGGACTTCCCTGGCAGTCCAGTGATTAAGACTCTGCGCTTCCACTGCAGGGGGCATGGGTTCGATCCCTGGTCAGGGAACTAAGTTCCCGCATGCTGCATGGAGTGGCCCCCCCAAAAAAAAAAAAATCCTGAAAAGATAAGGCATTTCTCTTAAAGGAAGTTGCTAAACAAGGCAACTATCGAGCAAAAGTGGGGTTGGATCCCTTCCTGCCTTAGCATAGAAAACTGACAGACACTGCAGGGCTTATATTTGCCCAAAAGCTCTTCAAAGATAATTGTCCTCTTACTGCTTTTACTCTGTATAATAGACTCTTCCTGCCCTGTAGCAGCCTGCCCGGTCTGTGAACACCATGGGATTTGACCCTTTGAAGGCTTTCCTTTTGAAGGAGTTTGTCCTGTTTGTCCAGGTTTCACCCAGTAAAGGTCAGCTATAACTGGTAATAGTTTTGTCGATGTTTCCATACCTTGGGACAAAGTTCCTTATTTGCTCTGTATTTTCTCTCTAGTTTTACTTCACATTTTGAGGATTTTAAAAAAAATGTCTTTCTGTATTTTTGCCAGCTGTGATAATTCATTTTTCCTTTGGTTTTGATACTTAACTTGCAAAAGTACAAGTGGATAGAGCAGCTAAATATTTGGCCATTATTACGCTGAGTGGAATAGGAAATAATCAGCTAATCATATCTTGTCCTAGTTGGTACTCTTTTCCCTCATTCCCTCCCCACACTGGTATGCACATGCCTTTATACTGATTTTTTTTTTCTCTTTCTTCAAATTATCCTGGGTTGGAGTCAGTCTTGTATTTTGTTTCCAATTGTGAAGGAAAACCCTTCAGTGGTTTGGTCCTACAATTATAGCTGATCCATTTCTTTGGACCCAAGTTGGCCAAAGTCTCAGAATAGAAACGTGAAAGGACAGGAACATTTACATGTAAAAACCATCTTTCCATCACTGGTACATACCACCTTACTCTCTCAATATGTATACGTCATCCCTTTTAAAAACTCCTTTCCCTATGTATTGTATAGGTTTCAACCCTATAAGATCAAACACCCCTTTTTGTAAAATATATTTTACAATATTCCCATTACCATCCTCAGAGGAAATTTACCAATAATGTAACTTATCTATATATAACTTCAAAAAAATTGCTGAATAAAGAATGGATTGAAAGGAAAATGTATTATAAAATAATTTCTATATTGATCACCAGTAATTCATTATCCAATATATAAATAAGCAGGCTATATAATGCTCATGATAAATGTAGTACCTGTGCCTGGAATCACCAGGAATAGACTGCTATAAATGCTGACGAATGCAGGAATGTGGTACTAATGATTAAAGTGTCATGAGCTGTATTGCTTACAGTAATGGTGTTTTCCTTTGTGCTTAACAACTTTTGGTAAAGTTCTGAATAAAAAAGTACAATTTTTTTCCTTTAATTTATTTGCACGCTAGTTGCTTTCTTGGAAAATTCTTGTATATTTAAAATGTGAAAAAAAAATTGATACTTTGCATTTATGTGTAAAATGGAGCTAAGGTCCTAAGTTCACATAATTATAAACAGGTTGTCACCTACTTTTCAAAAGCTGTGCAAGCATGAAGCAATTATTTGTTTTGTTGGACTGTTCTGCATGGTACCAGGTGTCTAGTGTCCTTGGCACATCTCTCCCTTCCATACGAAGATTGAAAATGTTTTCATATATTTCCTACATGTACTCTAGAGCAGGGGGCTCCAACCCCTAGGCCGTGGACCGGTAGCGGTCTGCAGCCTGTTAGGAACCGGGCCGCACAGCAGGAGGTGAGCAGCAAGTGAGCAAAGCTTCGTCTGCCGCTCCCCATTCGCTCCCCATCGCTCGCATTACTGCCTGAACCATCCCCCCCATCCCCCCCATCTGTGGAAAAATTGTCTTCCATGAAACCAGTCCCTGGTGCCAAAAAGGTTGGGGACCGCTGCTCTAGAGGGTGGTAGTTCACCAGTTGAGAAGAACTGCAGATGGGGATTGTATTTTTAGATGCAAGTGACAGAAGCTAGGACAAGACAAACTATTTAACCAAATAGCAGATTTTGGTTTTCATGTGATGAAGTCTGAAGGAAAGAAGTCTAAGGGAAGAAAGTGGCTTTATGATGTCAGCATCTCAGACTCCTGTCTTTTTGCTCTTTCACTCATAATATCTTACTCTCACTCTCATACTTGTCAATTCCTGGTTGCAAGATGATGGTGTCAGTACCTCCAACCTTACATCCACATTCCAGGGAAGACAAAGAAAAAAGTGTAGAGGAGGAAAAATAATTTCCCTCTACCTTTCTAGGGTCTTGGCTAAGACCCACACTCTAATAAAAGACAGATTAACAGGAAAAAAACAAACATAAATTTAATAACATGTATACTTCCTGTATACTTGGGAGAGACCCAGGAAAACTGAGCTGAAATGGCCCAAGTCTCCACCTTAAGTACCATCTCCAGCTAAAGACAAAAGAAGATGTTAGGGTAGATAGGAGGCCAGTTATGTGAGGTGACCAGGAAAAGCACAATAAACATGTTATGCAGATTGTTATGCAGAGTTAAGTCTGTTGCCTTCTCCATTGATAAGAGTTTCTAGAGATTTAGTCATCCTCCTCTTCCTGGTCCAGAGAGGGTGACACTTATGAATAGAGATTTTTCCTTAGAAATGTAAATGTCTCTTTCAGAAGGGTAACTTCTACTCAGGTTATGATATTCCTTTGTCTGCCGTTTCATAAAAATAATCAGCTCGAGCTAATCCTTATGCCAAGGAGGCATATGCTAGGGTGGCAGATTCTGCTCCCTTTCAGAAGCAAGAATAAGAAAGGGGCAGCATATCTCAATAAAGCTGGGGAAAAAAAGAAAGTGAGGGGCAACGTCTATATCAGGAAAACAACTTTCCCCGAAATCCTGTGCAGTCTTCCTCTCACCTGGTCACAAGGCCACTGCTGGCTTCCTGGGAGGCTAGAAATGAGGTTGTTTGTTTTAGCTAGACGCACTTCTACCACTAAACAAAACTAGAATTTTGTTAAAAAGTAAGAAGGGCAGAATGGGTATTGGGTAAACAACAAGCAATATCTGCCTCTCCTGCAATCAGGAAGAATTGCCAAAAAAATAAATATTTCAAGATCTATATAAGTAGATTTGCTATTGATTCCTAAATATTTTAGATAAGATTTTTAGTCAATTGTGGTGTAAATTTCAAAGACTTTAATAATGGTTCTTGAAAGTGGTCACATCGACCTAATATTTGCAGTATTGATCTTTCCTATCTTCCATCTGTACTACCCCATGCAGGT
Organism: Physeter macrocephalus; assembly: GCF_002837175.3. NCBI lineage: Eukaryota > Metazoa > Chordata > Mammalia > Artiodactyla > Physeteridae > Physeter > Physeter macrocephalus. Next base: position 16,977,806 of record NC_041234.1, on the reverse strand, counting down.
AAATTTATTATCTTATTTTTCAAATAAAGTCATTAGTACACAATAACATTTTGCCTGAAGTTGACATAAAACTAAGAGAAATTATTGTCTCAAAAAACAAGACTAGGCTAAGACCAACGGAAGGAATTCTTTTGTGAACCATACATTTTGACCCAGAAGAGCTATTTCACACCCTTCCTCCTGGTAGCAAACAATGAGGGAAACAAATGCTTACCATCTGCCCATTAAAACCTGTTCAATCACTGGGGAATTGGAAGTGCTGTCTCTGTTTGTTTGTTGTTAAGCCTAAAATTTAAAAAAAGACTCAGGATACGTAAGCAGGGTTGATTCTAACACTAAAATGAAACAAAAACAAATAAACCCAGAGCAAGCTGCTTCCCAAAAGCCACAGAACAACAAAAAGAGCTGTAAACTTCTTCAGAAGATTTCAAGGGAAAAAAAAATGTGTTTCTTCAGAAATGGGATATCCCAGGGACTTGTTATAACAGTTTTATGGAGATATAATTCACATACCATAAAATCCACCCTTTTAAAACGTACAATTCGAGGGGTTTTAGTATATTCATATAGCTGTGCAACTATCACCACTGCCTAATTTTAGTATATTTTCATCATCCCCAAAAGAAACTCCATGCCCATTAACAGTCATTTCCCGTTCCTCCCTCCCCATAGCCTCTGGCAACGACTAGTCTATGTTCTGTCTCTATGAATCTGCCTATCATGGACATTTAATATAAATGTAATCATGCTATATGTGGCCTTTAGTGCTCGACTTCTTTCCTTTAGCATGGAATAAAAATTTTTCTCTACCCAGCTAGGTTCTTTTGGCTGGTGTATTAATAAAATTGACATAATACAGATTAACAGGGGAAAACCAAATTTAATTATGTATGTATGGGAGCCCCACAAAGACAATGAGAGACTCCCCAACAGTCAGGCAATTGAGGCTTATATGCCATTCTGAGCTAAGAAGAAGCGGGATAGGGATCTGGGGCTACAGTGGGGAGAAAGACAATTCACAGAAAGATAGGAAGACCAAGTATTTGGTAAACAAATGTTTGCTATGCCATATGCAGAGGCAATGGGACACAAAGAGGACTTTGAACAAACCGACCCTGCCAGGCTCGCCTAAGCTTACCATACTTAGCCCATAGTCTTTGTAGTTATATCTAGTGACAGCTTTCTTCATGGACCAGGCCCTCTATCTAAATTATTTTATGTAGTTGAAGGGAAGGTAAAACACTCTTGCTAAGTTTTGGGCCTCCATCTCTTTAGCTTAGAATAATCCACATGCCCAAGTGGCACTTTCTGGGGAGTCTCATTCTGAACCTGTTCAGTTCCTTCCACCTTTGAAACTTCCCCAAGAAGTTTCATAGTCTAGAAGTTGAGTTGGTAGGTTGTTCTATCTCATTGTACTAATCTCTTAGTACTGAGAATAGGTGAGTTCAGTTAAACAATTGTGTCTCATTTCAGGGGTTGAGACAGTTAAGAGTGTCTCATTTCAGGGGGTGAGACAGGGGGCTCCCACAGTTAAGCCTATAGTGCAAGCAATCAGTTACTTAATAAGACACATTTTTGTAGACTCCAAAGACAAACAAAAGTTAATACTGGAGCAGATTATAATCCCAGTTTCTGAGTTCTCAAGGCATCCCATTGAAAGGATTTCTAAATGTCTGGCTCAAAGCATCTTCAGATGAAGTGAGGGCAGGCAGTGGCAATCTAATAGATTTTCCTAGTTTGCAGTTTGAATGTCTCTGCTGATCTTTCTGAGTGGCCAACGCAGCAACAGGCATGAAGATTGTCTATACATGAGCTGTTGTGATTTCTCTGAAGTTTATATCAAATTGTCCATCTTTAGCTGGTATGGCTTTGGGGAAAAGGCAGTTTTAGTTCTCATTGATTCCAAGTCAAAAGGGTGAGAGATAATTGAAATGTTAGTTTGGAGAGTTGTAGCCAAATATTGGAAGAAACTAGAAGAATCAGGATTTAGTCCACTTTACGAGTAGAAGAAAACAATACCTCAAAGACAATTTAATATCCACAAAAGCATATTATTGAAACGTAATTTTTCTCTATACAGTCACCCCCATTTTTATCAAGGATAACTGCAATAAGACTAATTTGTTCGCAATTAAGTCTAGTTTCAATAAACTTGGTCTGATTATTTACATAAGTGTAGCAAGAATAGTTATTGACTGTATAGGCTGTCTTAAGTTTGCTTTGCTGGAACTTTTCATAAGGAATCTCAGATTGGACTCTTAAAAGCTTCTCAAGGCTTAAGCCAAGCCAAGCATTCGCCATCAGGTGCAATACCTATAGATTTGGGTGAATTCCTCTCTTCTTGTGGTCCCCAAAATATCCTGAAGTTCCTGTGCCTGCCACAGTGACCTTCCTTAGTCACCTGGTAAGGCTGCTGGGAAGCAAGGTGCCAGGCTGTTTTTCCAAGGGGCTTTATTGGCTTCATAAGTCAACCTTAGTTCCTTAAAGCTTTCTGGTCATATCTGAGTTTATGTACCTCATTTTCAAATATGACATGCCAGTCAGAGCCTTCGTGACATAACCAATGGTTCCAATTGAGCCCTGTTACAAGACGAACAGATACTTATTGAACTTATGGAAATAACTATATTGCCATTAAAATAAGAATACTCATTGAGAGTTTCTGAATTCTGGCAGGGAGAAATAGGGAGAAAAAGATAAATGTTTCATCTTCATTTACAAAGTTATATCCCATAAAATTGTTCTAAGTTATAGGTAGTTTAAGCAAAAAGATAAAAGTTTTCCTTAACTTTGGAGAAACAGAACATTTAAAAATAAGCAATGTTTCAAGCAAAAAAATTTCATAAAAAGCTATAATTATCCTCATCAGTGTATTCAGTTGCATGTAATTAATTCTTGGTGATTTTGAATCCAGTTTTTTCCATTAGTTCTTGAAATTCTTACCCAGTTCAATTTTATGATCTTAAAGTTATCAGAAATCTGTATTCTAGGGTACTTCCATTAGTCTCCTTGAAGATGAAGCACTTTTGCAAACACTTTTGCAAAAGCATCGAAGTAAAACAGTAACTCTCTGTAAATGACAAAGACTTAAAACATGGCCATGGTTACAGATCTGATTAGAGTTCATTACAATGCATTTGGCAAGGAAGTTTGTTTATTTCTGTGATATACAACATTTAAAGATAATGGCTAGAATTATGACTGATAATATTATACCAGGATATAGCCAAATTTTAGAAATGTCACACAGTTTCTGGAACACTTATAATATATATTTATCAAATACAGTGTAAAGAAAGCCTAGTATTACTTCTTATCTGATAATGCCTCCCATGTAATTTAGCATATCACATAAGCCTAATTAGTTTAACCTCTCTCTTTTCTAAGGGGAGAGAACAAATCTTTTGACATGTTCCAGGGGTGCTCTAGAAAATACCAAAGTTAATTCTGGGTCAAAAGGACTTTATTTAGAATTTGATTTTGTGAAATTTGTCAAAAAATCAAAGCGTTGTAGACACTTGACTAGCTTGGATCACAGGTCATTGTGAAACAGTACTTAATTATCTACTTAACCAAAGTAACAAAATATTTTAAAGGCAAATACAGAAGGTTACATAGTTGTGAGCAAAACTTAGCTCTTTTAATAGAGAGGACTCGGTTTTAAGTAATCAAAGACCTGATGAAGACAGTATAAAGCACAGTTGGTAAGGCAAAATCTTGGCTTTCCAAGCAGATTACTTAAAAGGTAAAGAAAAACCTTTGTTTAAATTTCTTATTAAGAGCAGACCAATAATCTAAGAAAGATTTTCTTTTTAGCAAATGAAAGAAAATCGAGTTTTAGTTTTACATAAGTACACTATGGGTATTAAAGCTTAATTTAAAAACAATTATAATGGTAATTCAAGTTTCAGCCAACTTGACCACACAAAACCCACCCCCCTTCTCTCTCTCTCTCTCTCTTTCTGTCTCTCTCTCCATAGTTTGTCCTCCATTCTCCTTTTTGTTTTTTTTCCCATTCTGAAATAGCCAGTTTTATTTTAGGAAAAAATCAGTTTCATTTCCCTCAACAAAGATGCATCTCCATACCTCATACCTTTTCTAACCAAAAACACAGCTTACTTTTCCTTGCATGCAGAGTTGTTTCCCTTATTATTTCTAGTAGTTTTAGCTGCATGTATTAATTAGAATTCTTTAACCTTAGAAACCTTGTTTCTAGTGAAAACTTAGAAATAAGCAATTTTGAACAGTTACACCACCATTCTTTACGTTGACAAATTTGTGGATACATTTCATAATTTCTAGAAGCATGTGCTTCTTCATAGTGTAGTCTTTCAATAAAGCATAAGATATGTTTACTAGAGACCCAAATTTATCTTTAGTTCCTCTGTAACAGGAAGCCAAATGTAGCTAAACCTACGTTCAGAAATTAATGTTTCACTATTTCATCTTATTTGGAAATGATGTAGATATTCAATAAAATTCTAGCACTTCATTTAACTTAGCAAAACTCTTAACAGCGGAAGTCACCAAAGAGATTTGGGTAACTATTTTTAAATTAGCATACAATAAAACAAACATTACTAAAGAGTTCACCTAAAAACTTTTATCTCACATTTGTTTAATTTATTTGTTCTTTATAATCATATTTAGGTTACTCATGAAAATTTTATGAGACATTAAAGCAGTTAGTCATCATCTTAAGTTTTTGTTTTTGTTGTTGACAAATTTTGTAGCAGAGATAACATGAGCTTATTTGACTTTTAGTAAACCAAGAAAGAACAAATTATACTCGGTGTTGATTATTCTAAGGATGTATCTGTATTAATTAAGCCAACAAACTTAAACTAGCTTTAACACCAAGTATTTTCCCAGGTCATGTGATCCTGAAAAGCTTCTGGGTTAGGTTCTATTATACTTTTGATAATTTTTATGAATACTAAATTTATATAAGTACTGGTTGTTTAGGCCAATTTAAGAGAGCTGTTTTACAACTTAATTTTAGTAATGTCATCCAGAGATAGCAAATGTCACATCTGCAAAACATATATAAGGACACACATAAACATATAGACATACATAAACAGAGACCTTATAGGTTTTGTTTTAAAATTTTATCCATGAGATAGGTATGATAATGTAAAACTCAGTAGTTTATAAAATAAGTTTACCTGAGTAGATTTTGGGCAAAAAAGTTTTATATAGCAGTTCATATTTTTAAAAAACGTCTCCCTTTCTCCATTGTTTGAGTATATACTTTTAAAAAGGCTTGAGAACGTTTATCTTTACATCTGGGTACATAGTTTCATTTTAGCTTCGGAGAGGAGGTCCCCCCAAATTTTCTGTCGGCTTCCAATCTGGTCAGTCTTCACCAGTTATTAAAACAATTCCTTTAAATATCTTGTCAGTTTTCAGCTGGGACCAGCAGCAACCATCTTCAGTGTTAAATGCAATATGCCTTTATAAAGTCTATATATAGTGTTTTAAAGTTTTAACAAAGTCTTTTCTGAGTGCATAATGTAACCTTGGACTGGTTCACCTTAAAGAGAAAAAGCCCCTGAACATTGGCCTTTAGCTAATCATTTGTAAGAGGACCTAGGAGAAATTCCAGTCATCTGTTTCCTCTGTGAGGGGGGGTGTGTTTAGGGGGCCATCTGACTTGTTTGAAAACTACAGTGTAATCCTGGGTGGGAAGAACACCCACTTAGCTGCAAAAAAAAAAAAAAAAAAAAAAATCCCTATGAGTGGCTTCGAAAAGACATTTATCCTTAAATTTGGTAGGATCCTCTGAAAGTGGACATAAAGTAGCTTTATAATTTAAAAGATGTACTGCTGTCCAAACGACAAGAATTCTTTCCGGTGGGGGTCTGGTATACATTTGCAAAGGATACTGCATAGGAAGTCCTAAGACTGGCAGAGCCTGATTATAGAACTGAGAAAAATGACCCTTATGTCAGAGCCTTACTGTCCATCCCAGATGCTTCTGTTAGATTTATTTCCTGGCTTTTAGTATTTACATGAATAACCTGTATACCGTGGCTTAGAGATCAGGCTGAAGTGCTCTCTGTGAATCTTGTAGGGAAGGGGAAGCTAAAACAAGCAGCTGGGTGTTTAAGGGATTTTCTGGGGAAGGTGGAGGAGTTTTGTGAGCTAAGGGGATTTGCTGAGGAGAGAGGGCTGGATTTTAAAAAGGGGAATTTATGTTGGATGGGGACTTTCAATTTTGTTCTAAGTCTAATTTCTATTCTTTCATCTTGTTAAGGGAGTCCCTAAAGCTAGTTGTTACACTCCTTTCTGTCTCATTTTTAACTTGGTCTTTCTGTAGGTACCAATAAGACAATTGCTGAGAATGAGAGCTCTCTAAAATTTTTTTCTTTCAAATATAGCCAGTTCAAAGAATCCATTGTCTGGCCATTGATGAGTAGCATCTTATATTAATCTCAACAGCAACTCAAACCAATATAAGCCTTCTTATGGCTTAATCAAGGATGCAAGAGGCATCTCACAAGAGAGTGCAAAGGATGCAGCCCTCACGAGATCCAGAAAGTTTACTCCCAGGGTTAGCCTAAGAAAGCAAAGATCTTCATTGTCACACGTGGTATGAATGGTGTAGTGAAAATCAGTGTCTCCCGTTTCCCACAGGAATGTGAGACGGCTCCTGTCAAAGACTCATTCATCTGTGGCATCTGGCAGGTGCTACTGGAATGGGATTTTTCCAGCCTTAACAAGACAAGGTTGAGATGAGAAATGCCCCTTATGGACCCAGACCCCTTATGACAAATTCCCCTGAGAGCTGGCACAGTTGGACAAAGATAGTACTGCTTGTGACTTTGTGTCTCAGAACCCTAGTCTTTTCGACTGGCCACCAAGATGCATGCTGGTACATGCACCTTCTAGCTGGCAGAGACCAGAGAGAATATTCTCACTAGTCCTGAAACCAAGCTCTCAAGACAGAACAAGATGAAAGGAAAACTTCATCTGGTTTTTCTCATATGCACATTAACAACTTTAGCTAAGTCTTGGGTCTCTCAGAGCCAAACTAATACCTAAGAGCCATATGTCACTGGGTTGGAGATTGTGAGGTGTTTTATAGAGTGCCTTGATGCACGGAAATTTTCTTGAGGTTGGCAGGTGACCTACTGTCAATCTAACCCATTCTGTGACCAACTTATCCTAAGACAGGAGTCTTTGGGTTAGGTGGTGAATGCTCTGACAGCTCTTAAGTGTTTGACCTATGCCCATCAATTTTGAAGTTTTGACTTTTGAGGTGTCCCTTAGCAACAGCCTTTACCTCATGTGCACATTAACCCGTAGCAAACAAAGTTTGTCTAAACAGATGCTGGTCTGGTGAGACCTGCGAACTCACCAGTCTGTGACACTGACTTGAACAGTAGGCTTATATGGCCTATGCCTGTGTTCTACCCTATGGTTTTCCTTCTTATGACAAACAACACAAGAGACAGAGACAAAGAAAAACAGTGACCATCTCTGGGAGGACAAGGATCAACAGAAAATCAAGAGTACTCATAACAAATCTTTACCAGGGCTGCTATACTCAAGGAAGTAGGTCCACAAATATTTTCTCCTGCTAATGTAAATTTGGCAGTCTGTACATAGTAAAAACCTAATAAATGATCTTTAATATAGTCAAATATAGGAGAGAAGGCAAACATAGGCAAGAGAAAATGGTTGTCTTTCTTACAGCCTAGAAGTGACCAAAATATTTTAGTAATAATTTAGAACAAACAGTTTAAATACAAAATAATTCCATTAACATTTTTAAATGTAAAATGCTACCTAATTTCATATGGCTGAGATATATAAAGCCTTTTTTGGTTTTTAAGACTAAGCAAAGAAGAGGAAAACCCGTCTTGCCCATGCTTTATTTAGAATCTATTGCATTTCATAATTTAGAATGCCATTGAGTGACCTCATGAGCCCATAAACTTCCCATTATTTTTATTTTAGAATCACAGTATGTGAGACTTTAGTTTTCTGAATATCTACCTTGTTCTTTAAGAAATCGGATTGGGTATCTCATGGGAAAAGTATATAAAAATGCCAATAATCGGGCTTCCCTGGTGGCGCAGTGGTTGAGAATCCGCCTGCCGATGCAGGGGACGCGGGTTCGTGCCCCGGTCCGGGAGGATCCCATATGCCGCGGAGCGGCTGGGCCCGTGAGCCATGGCCACTGAGCCTGCGCGTCCGGAGCCTGTGCTCCGCAACGGGAGAGGCCACAACAGTGAGAGGCCCGCGTACCGAAAAAAAAAAAAAAAAAAAAAAAAAAAAAAAAAAAAATGCCAATAATAATATATTCTTCATGGATTTTCAGTGAGGATTAAATGATCTGATTCTGCTAACTCTGTATTGTATTAGTGGAATAGACTCCATAATCCATTTTGGAATATGGATTCATGGGACAATAATACAGGTGCATTGCTGACTGAGTTAGCCCCCGTTTTGGTTTTAAATAAATGTGTTGATTGTTTCATCACAGTACACATTTGGCTTCCATCTGCCGTGAACCACCGTTCGCAGTGTTAAAAATCCCATTTAATTTTGATATTATTTGTGCTTTCAACATAGCATACTCAAAAATAGTTTTTGTCTTTGTTTTTTTGCAAAGTGTCAAAGAATGTCATTTAAAAAAATAGTGTGAGAAGAATAAACATTGAAATCGTAAGTGTCTCACCTGGTCAAAGTTAGTCAAGAATGAATGTCATTTTTACCCTTAAGGGGACTGCTGGGTTTTCTCTGGGAAGTGGATGTACTGGATCAGCAACGATCTAGAAAGTAGGACACCAAATTGGTTACCATTAACTTATATCATGTAGTAGCTGCAAATAAGAAAATTGATGTGACATTAAGGAATTCAGTAATTATGTACATATGTGCACATCCACCAAAGTGCACATATTCCTGTATACTTTAAAAACAAGAGCAGTTTTCATATAATATCTCTGAAAATCTGAGCCTATGAATAAATAAATTGATAGAAATGAGTGATAGTCACATAACCTAGAACTTTTTGAGTAAATTTTAGCTCTGTAAAAAAAAATAATCTTACTTTATCAATAGATGTGTTTCTCAGTGTGTTTCATTGTTATTTACAGACATTTATAGTCTTTTTAAAAAACTGGCAATATTAATACTGCTAACTTACTGCAAGAAAACAAAAGAAAAGTTTTATCCTAAGGTTATAGCTTAAGCACTTGGAAAAGTCCCATTTTGTTTAAACAAAATTTGTGAAATAATAGAAAAGACATTTAGGAATAGAATAATTATTTTTAAATACTATGAAATTTATAAATTGATAAGAAAAAAAGTCTATAGGGAACATTAGCAAAGAGATGAATAGGCAATTAAAACTAAATGAAACACAATTGTCTAAGACAGTCATAATTCAAGAATTTAAAATGAAGACGTTCTCACCTGTCAGATTGACAAAGGTGAAAGGCTTACTGAATGCACGCCAGAGGCCAAGAGTATGGGGCACAATGCTACCTTCGACTATGGAGTAGCAGAAATAAGGCCAGCCATTGAGATCAACTTGGCGTTATCTTTCATACTTGAAAGTATGACCATTTTTACATAACAGTTCTACTTCAAGGAGTATGTCCTTCATCTCTGTTTGCACAAGGGTAAAAATACAGATGTAGATGGATTTTTCACTGTAGCTGGGTAATAGGAAAATACATAGGTAATGTAGAGGACCATAGCTAGGTAGTAAATCCCTACAAGAGACTTTTATACTGCAGTTAAAAAGAATGAGATAAATTGATATGAAATGTGATAATTAAGTAGTTTTAGTTGCTTTAATGTACATATATATTCTAGTTTATTATACATATGTAAAAGGGTTCTATTTGTATACAAACACAATCAATCAATATTATGTGTTTGTGCAGAGAAGTTCAGGACATGCTCGTTTGGTATCGTAACAACCATTTTATGGTTTTATATATAGGGAGTGGAATTTGGTGGTGGTTGAATTTTCACCTATGCATGCATGGGGTGGGTAGCACGTGAAATATTTTTCTTTTTTAATTTGCATGTACTATTTCACTTCAAGAGTTGATTAACCAATTATATATATATATATATTTTATAATTTAAAAACAAGGGAAGAACCCAAGTTTTTTATGCATGCATGGGGTGGGTAGCACGTGAAATATTTTTCTTTTTTAATTTGCATGTACTATTTCACTTCAAGAGTTGATTAACCAATTATATATATCTATATTTTATAATTTAAAAACAAGGGAAGAACCCAAGTTTTTTTTGTTGTTGTTGTTTGTTTTGCTTTTTATAAAATGGCTACTGTACATAGCGACTGTGTTATCCTAAGTAAAAAGTTTATTATTGTCAAAGTATTTGCTCATTTATGTATGTATATATTTATCTTTGTAGTGGATAAAGATTTTTTTTTCCTTATTTTTTTTGTCTGCCTTGGGTCTTAGTTGCAGCACATGGGATCTTCATTGAGGCATGTGGGAGCTTTTGTTATGGCATGCGGTCTCTTCATTGCGGTGCTTGGGCTTCTCTCTAGTTGTGGTGTGTGGGTTTTCTCTCTCTAGTTGTGGCACGCAGGCTCCAGAGTGCATGGGTTCTTTAGTTTGTGGCACGCAGGCTGTCTCGTTGAGGCGCGCGAGCTCAGTAGTTGTGGCATGCGGGCTTAATTGCCCCATGGCATGTGGGATCTTAGTTCCCAGACCAGGGAGCGAACCCATGTGCCCAGCATTGGAAGGCAGATTCTTTACCACTGGACCACCAGGGAAGTCCCTGTAGTGGATAAAGACTAAAAAATATCTTTTAGAATAACATCTTGGGGGATTCTCCAGCTCTTAGAGGTGTCCCATCAGTATTGACTCCTTGACCTGAAGCTATTTGATCCTCTCAAAAAAACAGAGTGAGAACTTCCTTTTCTCCTTTATTTCCTCTCACTAAAAATAGCAATCTCATTTTGAAAACAACTGGAAGGTAACTGAAAACTTTCAGCGGTACTAAATCACTGTCAGGAAAAAAAAATCTTTTTTAAAAATTAGAAATGGCTCTAGAAAAGCCATTTAAATCTGACTAGCAGAAGCAGATTCCGAAGAAAACAGTGAACATGATCATTAGCCGCAACACATGCATTCGCTTATTCATTCAGCAAACAAACTTCTGATGAGCACCTAAGTCTCAGGGACTACAATCCATGCCTAAAATACAAAGATGAATAAAGGCCAGTTTCTGTTCTCAAGGAAATGAAAATCTTTTAAGAAAAAAAAAAAAGGATTTGTAGGTAGATAACTATGAGGAATAAAACAACAGTAAGCTGTGCAAGGAGTGATGACACAAAGGGGGAGAAATCAAAACCAACTGGGCAAGTTGGGCCAGGCTTCATATGGCACTGTCTTGAAGGATGCATTGGAGTATCATCCAGTGAGCAGCTTCCAACTCAGCTGAATTCTCATCATGCTTCTTGCCCAACCTATGTTACATTTTCAACCTTGTCTCTAAAATAAAGAAAAAGATAAAGCATTGGGTAGAAAAAAGCAAGAACGGTCTAATGGGCTCTATAAGACGAATGTATAGTGTACTTGTTGAATCTAGTATACACTGTCCATGTCCCCTTGATACATTCTGCCTGATGGTTTTCCGCTTGCATGCAACTAAGGACTATGTTTGATGGATTTCCCATGTGGGGAAGGCCAGAAGTGCTGGAATATTGAGAGCCCAAGTGGTATCCTTTAGTTAATGACGGATGAGAATTGGATGATAAATACCCTGATTTTTTGACTCTCAGATGGAACAAGTGTGAAGCATGCCTACACCATCTTCTAGAGGTGCCCAGTGACATTGAACCCCAGTTGTTCATAGTCATGACTTTCTCATGAATGCACCCTGTATGGGCAGTTTTCTATTTTCTTCCTCATTTCTCCACTTCCCTAGTGATGCTTCCTATGATCACCATCATAATGAACATCATGGACTCACATTCCTGTCCCAGGTCTGACACTGGGGAACCCAATTTTAAGACTTTGGGCAGTGGACTGGCCATGAAGGATAAGAGATGAAATGAAAGGCTCCCATGTCTCTGGCTTGGGAGACAGATGGGTAGCAGAACCAGCTAGCGAATATATACTGCCTTTCACTGCCTAGGGGTGTTTTGTTGAGTAAAGATCCTGACTAGCCAAGCCCTGAGGAGTATATGAAGGTTATTATAATCCAAACTGCCTGAGGGGTTATGAGCCTGTGTGGTAATGGGTTACGGTGGCTTTAGTATCCTAATTCTGCTAGCTTGTTACCTCTCCATGTGCAGCTGCAATGCCTTGGCCACTCCAGGGTTTCCCATTCCAGCGTGCGTCACTGTCCTTGTTGGATGTGGTTCCGGCACTTGCAAGTTTGGGCTGCTGCTTGCCTCCCTTAGTTCTGGTGCTGAGCGCTTCTCCCAGGGCCCTTCACACCTCTGTCAGCTACACTGCTGACCCTCTACTCCAGGCAGATGCTTGCCTCCACAGCTGCAGCAGCTCGACACTGTGCCCTAGGCCACTGTTGACCACCTGGGTGCTGCTGTTTCATGCTTTGCTTGGTGCTTTCAGTGTGCACGAAGCCACAGCTACTAAACATATCCATGAAATGGCAAGGGGAAACTTCCCATGCTCAGTGTTAGACAGGCATCCCTTGCTGTCCGAAAGTACAGTGTTCCTATGAAACCTGTATGCCAAAATGGCTGGTGTAGAGCAAAGGCGCAATTACCTTAGGACACACCTTGCTAACCGATGCACAAAATAAATCGACATAAAGCACAGACGCTCACAGACAGTTCTAAGCTATGGAGGCTTGATGCTGAGATGCTAAGTGTAGTTCCTGGGAAGGAGCTTGGCCGGGCCACTCTTGCTGTTTGGGATGCCCACCGCCTCTGTAGCCACTTGCTATGAAATGAATGCTGAACACTGTTTTCGCTTTTCATCTTTTTTATGAAAGCAAAATCCTCTTCAAATTTCTTTGGGTTAGTGTAAATAAGTACTAATGTAGGTCTCTCATAAAAGTGAAGTGGCATAAAATGAGCTTTCAAAGAGCGAGGGATACCGGTACTCTTCTAAGACAGTCACAGTACAGTTGCTGGGCCCCAAAGAGTGACTGTTTTAATAAAACTGATCCTTCAAGGTTGCAGGTAGATCTTTTATCCTAGTACACGCACTGGACGCCAAAGTGGTTATGGGTTCTGGTAACAGCCATCATGGTGTATTTGGGACTTCTCTATTCTAATACTTAGGCCAAGTATTAAATTAGCTTATTATGTCCGTATGTGTAGGATGAATTTTATCTTAGAGCAATAGACTTTCTCCTTGAAATTGTGCTTTTTTTGTAGCTCCACAAATTTCATGGACATGAATGTTCATATGTTGTCTAATAGTGGAGAGTTTTAAGTTATTAATTTTGTTTCTATTAGGAAATCCTTAGGCCCCCATGTCAATTAAACATAAAGAGATACTGAAAGATAAGGATATTATTTAACTCCCTTACTCACCAGATGCAGCTAAGCCTTTGAGACAAACCAGAATCCAAATCTACCCTGAATCTTGCATATTTTAAGTATGATCCAATGTCAGTTTTGTTACAGAAGTATAAATGATTGTTATTTATGCTCGCATGTTTTCCAGACAGTTAGAATATTTTGTTGTATTGATTTCCTGATTACTTGACTGAAGTTCATCAACAAACAGAAATCTAAAAAATGTCTCTCAGGGCCTAGAGAAACCATAATGATCAAAGAGTATAGTTATATTGATGCCGTGATGAGGAGAAGGGAAGAACTGAAGACATAATTATTCTTATGACAACTTATATCTTGCCATTAATGTATTATAGGTGCACATGGATCATTTTGTATAACATATTATTATGGACAATTTCAAACATATACAAAAATAGAAAAAAATGTATAACAAATACCACGTACCCCTCATTGAGCTCCAGCAGTTATAATCGTTACCATATTGTTTCCTCTCTACACCGACACACTGCCTATATCTAACTCTTTTGAAACAAATCCCAGAAAGTATATCTCTTCCTCCCTAAACATCTCAGCTTGTATTTCTAAAAGAATCCTCCTTCAAAACATAATAACAATGCCACTGTCACATCCAGAGAAAGTAATATTTTCTTAATATCATAAAATACACAGTGCTTTTGTTTCCCAGATTATCTGATAGGATATCACTAATTTTTAAATAATTGATTTGAGATCAACAAGACTGTACATTGGGGTTTTTAAATGTAATTGTTAAATCTACTTTAATCTATAGATTACTCTTAAAGTTTCCTCTGCCTCTCTCTTTCTCTTTCTCCTGTTGTTTTGAAGAAACAGGACCTTTTATCTAGATGTTGTTGATTATATCCCCATCTTATTGTTTAAAATGTTTCTCTGTCCCTGGTGGTTCCTATAAATTAGCAGTTAGATCTAGAGGGCTGCTCAGAGTTAGGCTTCTTTCTTTATTTTTCAAGATAAGTTTATTAATAGTTTTGTCTATTTTCATCAAAAGGTACGTAATGTTTGGTTGCCTCACTTTTATGGTGTGTGATATTAGCAACCATTGATGATCTTTGTCTTAATTGTTTTACTATGGTTTGCAAAATAGTGATATTCTATCACTCCTTCTTCATTTATTAGCTGGAATATTTCTATAAGTACAACTCCTCTGCATTACCTATTTGGTTACCTTGTAATATAGTCCATATAGAAAAAGCAGAATAAATGCTTCAGAGAACAATTTTCAAAAGAGAACAATTTTCCAAATAATGAATTGGTTCCTTAGTAGTCTCTTCCGAAAGTTACCAGTGGTGATTTTTGTGTATTTATTTTTGCTTGTTTGTTTTGGTATCACTATGAGTGTATAGATTTAAATATATCCAAGTATAATCAATACATTGCAATCCTTTCTTTTGTTGTTACTCTTATTGATCCTCCTATTTTTCCATCTATATCCAATGGAAGCCTCTTCACATTGGCTCCTGAGTCCTTTTGATATGAGACTAATAAACTTTGATAGGCCACATAGAACTTTGGTTGTAGACCACTAATGGGTGTCCCTGAGATGTGAGTGTAACTATTTTTTCTGGATTATTTAGTCATTTAAGACGTTTACTTAGTGACTAACATTTACTAGGAGTTAACAAGGCAACAGTGAAGGAGCAAATATTCCTCATTTCTATATTTGGACTAATAAAATCAATCAAATCAGTAGTTATGAAGAATTTATTACATAGTTAGCACTCTCGAAGATACTGTGTACAGAGAAAAAAGATGGGAGATTAGACTTTCATCCTATATCGAAACAAATTTCCAATCTGATCAGAGACTTGGCTTCTGAAAATCTTGGATGCCTAGAGTTGGCATCATCAACAATTAACACTTTCACAACTACTGAGTGATCAGATATAAAGACCACAATATGGAACCTCAACCTCTCCTCTTGTGAGTTAGGTTACATTATTCAACTTATTTCAAAATAAAGAAGACAGAATTATAGCACTTGCGATCTATAACCATAATATTTTTTCATTATTTATATCCCCTTCCCATTTTATATTCTTTAAAAAAAATATTTATTTATTTATTTGGCTGCCCCAGGTCTTAGTTGCGGCACACAGGATCTTTGTTGTGGCATGCAGGATCTTTAGTTGCAGCATATGGGATCTTTAGTTGTGGCATGCAGTCTTTAGTTGCGGCATGTGGGGTTTTTAGTGGTGCCATGCAAACTCTTAGTTGCAGCATGTGGGATCTAGTTCCCTGACCAGGGATCGCCCTGGGCTCCCTGCATTGGGAGCATGGAGTCTTAGCCACTAGACCACCAGGGAAGTCCCCCGTTTTACATTCTTGTATCATGTAATTGATTTTTTTGTGTGAACTCTTCACTTTTGACACAGTTTCATTATGAAACTAAAACTACTATAAACACACATGCATGTATTGATGTGTATGTAGAATGTGTTTTCATGGGTGTATGTATGTATATATAAATGTGGTCCAATGGAGTGGTGTGACTATCTTTGGCCTTCTAGGTTATATATATGAACACATGTTCTAGGGTTCCTGATTCTTCTCGCAGGTAGAAGGCAATTTCAGGTGTGGTGTAAACCCATAAAGGACCAGCCACATGTCAGGTCATCACAGTTTCCTTATAATTGTCCCCTGCCTTAAACTAGTATCCATATCATGGTATTGTATAAAAGTTTCATTGGATATAATTCATTTTGTCTTCTGTTGCTATTTTCCATGCTAACTCAACCATAATGGCCAAAGTGATGGCCAGCTTGTACGGCCATCAGTTTGCCATCAGTGATATTGCCTTCAAGCACATCGAGCACAGGAAGTTAATTCCCACTTATTATTAAGACAGTTACATCTGCCCAACAACATTATGAGACATATTTTTCTTTAATTAGAGCAATGACTTTGCAAATTTTAACCCTCCTATACGAGTAGACATGTGTATTAAAATGTATATTGTTCTACTCTACCTCTCCTTAATAGCATTCTTCTACAAAGAACCAATCTCAAATTTCCCCATTGTTAAGACATTTTACATGATGGTTGTTAAAGTGTAATGCTTCTCAAACTTGAACAATAAACAGGTCAACTTAAAAGGAATAAAAAATTCCTATGTTCAACCACTGCTGACAAATTAATTTTATTAAAAGTTACTTATATAGGCACAAATATAAAACAAAGGGCACACATTTTATGGTTAAAGGGCTTATAGATCTGTAACACCAAATAATATTTTCAAATTAAACACAAGTACGAAAAAGCAATAAAATTCAAATGTACAACCTTAATGCAACTGCTGATATTGTTTTGGATAAATTAAATGGCCTTTTGTAACATGAATATAGTACTAGATGTAATGGTACAAGTTCTTTTTTTTTTTCAAATAACATGCTTTTTGTTCTATATGTGTTGTTGAAAAGGCTCAATTATTTCACTGCTTTTCTCTGTTAAAACCTTTGCAAAATACTCGTGGATACACTATAACCATGTTTTTGCCATCATGTAGTCCTATGCTTTTGTCATCTGCCTGCACCAGTTACAAAGGGTCTAGTATTCTAGACTGTTTTCATTATCCCACAATCAAAGGCACAACTTAGTAAGTTTAGGAAACTGAAGTTCCAGTCTAGAACATGTTGTTCAATTAAAACTATCACTAGGAAAGAGAAGCTGTACCCTTAGAACTGGAGAAGAATTTAACGCGAGTATAATATGTGTACAACTGAGACGACTTTGCTCACCTCGTCATTAGAAGAGGCCAGATGGGGAACTGCATTTTTTAACAGCCAAGGAGATCTTAGATGGAAATCTACATGGACCTGGAAATTGCATAGAAGTATTTGCTTAGAGGTGTTCCTTCAAATCATTCTAAATAAGCTCCTAATAACTGTTTTAGATGATCTCAGAGATGAAGTCAGTAGATAACAGTATTTTTTTTGTTAAAAAGGAAAAACAGTTCTTCTTTGCAATATGTTTATTCAAATATACAGAAAATTGTATAAACAAAATATTAATTTAAAGTAGTTATTTTGGCTCATGGAATTGTGGTATTAATTATTTAACATTTCATTCAATATTTAATGAAGATTTGCTGAGTTTTATGACACCAGCATTATCCTAAAGTCTTTGCCTGCTCAGAATTTTCTAATGTATTCATAATGACTGCATTTTAAACCTAAAACAAAACATAAAATGCATGTTTAAAAAATAGCAGTGTGAATAGTTGCATGCTGAAGATAAGTTGAATGAGTGAATCAAGCACACCATAAAAGCACCCTTATTAAATGGGTATTATATGCCAGTCACTATTCCATTCTTCAACCATTTATAAAGTCAAGTATTTCCCTAAGTGAGAAAAAAAAAGTAAAAGTAAATGAGTATCTGCCTATATAGACAAAAATAAAACAAAAACAAAAAACCATAGCAACAAAACCCAAAAACCAAACCAAGACAAAAAACTGTAATGAAATACGCTTATACTTCAACAGAATTTTCTCAGAATGGCAGGCTATATATATTTTATTTTTCCATGTTATAGAGATTCCAAATTTTCTATAACTAGCATGTATAATTTTATGAGAAAAAATTGAACAATTCTATTCAATGAATACATTGAGTCCAATCATGCAGTACGTCTGATGTGTATAAAGCGTTGCAATTTTTGAATGAACTTAGCAATAAAAGGATCATGTTTCCCATCTTGGCGTGTTCACTGAGGTTGGCATGCAGGGTTTTTATCTATATGGCATGACATTTTGAGACCAAACAATAGACGGGGAGACGTGAACCAGAAAGAAAGTTTCAGTCGTATCTTTAATGGTCACGTTCTAGCCCCTAACTGAGATCACTAATGAACCCAGAATATGAGTCTATAAATGCATTAGTGTAGCCTAAGGCAAAACTGTGAAAAACTTCCTATTCAGTAAAATAAATGTAAAAGACTTGCGTGGAGGTACAGGGCCAAAGGTTAGGTTAAAAGGTTTATAAAGAAGACCGCCAAAATGGAGAAAAGGTAGCATCATAATCCCATTATTTCTAGTGAGATCTATATATTCAAGACTCTCTGACTCTTGGTCTGTGGGAAAGGCATCTAGAATGGAAACAAGATCAAAACAGTTTGGAAATTATGAATATGTTTCCTAAACGAAGTGCCTTATACTTCTAACCAAGAGAGACATACACAAAAGTCTGTTTCTCAGTCTTATTACCATTCTAGAAATGGTTTGTTCTGTTAGTATTTAAGAGTAACCACTAATTGAATGCAGCACACATTGGAGAATAGTGTTTTTAGAAGATAACAGCACAAGAAAAAAAGGAAATGGCATTGCTGCTTGCCAGCAATAGACATGTGGCCCCTCATACCGTTTCTATAAAATAACCACCAGGGAAGCTAATGTCTTGCTGCAGTTCTTGCAACATTATTTCCAGCCGTGAGCTAAGACTGCTACAAGAGCTAAGACTGCAAAACTGGTCCCGTTATTCAGTAAAACATTACTTATTCAAACCAACTATGTGCCAGAAAGAAAAGACAGATGATTTGGTTATGGTTTCTCTCCCGGAGAGAGAATTCCTGTTCTGAAAATCACGTGATCTTTACACGCTTTGGTTGACTTTGATGTGACCAAAACGACCAATCAACCAAACAAAACTGGGATTGGATGAGATTACCCTAATCTAGCAGCACGGGAAGGTTGTTAAGACTTGGGTTCTGAGGCCAAATTACCTGGATTCAAATCATGTGCCTTCTGCTTTATGTAGTACATACTCTCAGGCGGGTCCTTCATCTTCTCTGTGCCTCAGTTTACTCATCTGAGAAAAAGGGGATTTTTAAGAGTATCAATCTCGTAGGATTGTTTTGAAAATTAAATGAATGAGTAAATTACTTTGAACTGTGTCTGGCACATTACGGCAAGTTATTACCTCAATAAGAAGAATAACTTTATATTTACTAAAAAATGAAATTCATTAAATAAACATATTTGGAATAGATTAGTAAGAGTACTGTATAGTTCATTAACTGTGCTGCCTTTTGACATATTAAAAACAAACCCGGGGACTTCCCTGGTGGTCCAGTGGTTAAGACTCCACGCTCCCAAGGCGGTGGGGGGAGCCTGGGTTCAATCCCTGGTCAGGGAACTAGATCCCGCATGCTGCAACTAAAGATCCCACGTGCCACAAGGAAGATCCCACGTGCCACAACTAAGACCCAGAGCAGGCAAATAATTAAATAAATATATTTTTTAAATTATTAAAAAAACTAACAAACCTGCTCATACCTCCCCAAAAATACCCTCCTGGATGCCTGCTTTAAAACAGTTGTATGCATTTATAATGTCTAAAAAATAGTTTAGTCATCTTAAATAGCAGATTTGTAATAATGTAGATTGCAATTATAATAATGTAAATTGATTTTAAAAGACTTAAAGTAACATATAGAAGTTAGTTGAATTAGGTAAAAAATTAACCAATAAGATTCTAGCTCTGTTTGGAAGTAAACCACCTCCAGGTTGAATTCATATTTATACAGGTGAAAAAAAATAAGGAAAATAGAAAACACCTTTTGCAACTCTGTTCTTAATAAATATTAATTGAATGAATGAACATTTCCTTAAAAGGCTGTAATCTTATTTGACATTAGTTGAGGGATCAAAATATACCTTTTTTCAGGAGACCAGATTGCTAGATAATTTTCAGATAAAATAAACAGAAGGATTCCCGTTAAGATAATTGACAGTTCTCAGGTAGATCAAGCAGTGGGAGGAATTTGTGTTAAGATATTAACATTTAAGTTACAATTAAGTTGGCAGGAGTCCATGCACTACCTGGAGACCCAGAGATTTTTAGTGTAGGTAAGGCTTTTCCTAGAACTTGAAGGAAATAAACTTTGCAGTAGTGATTGATAAGCATGAGGATATTGAAGAAAGAATTGACCTACATTCTTGCCTTTTGGTTTTCCTAAACTCATAGTATATATTATAGTTTTATTTATCTTTAATAAACTTTGTTACGAAGCATAATATAAATGGGAAAAGTGCATACGCCATAAACAACCACTACTTGGATCAAGAAATAGGAGTTAATATATCTGATTTTTACTGCCATCTCCTCTTACACTGAAAATGTAAGTTTCTAATGACATTAATGTAATTACATATTTGGTTTATACTATTTTATGTAATGGTTCCAAGATAACTGTTCCTGAGTTATTTTTATAAAACAGTAATTAGAGGTTAATAATGATTTCGGCATTTATTTCATATTGACAATATTATGTGTTTATAGACGTCGGCTACCCCCTCTGATGATCAGACTTCTCTCAATTACCTGTCTGAAGACAGCCTTTCTTTGCAGCTGTTTATTTCTTATCCCATCTGGAGCCTGTGCCATCAGACCTTATGTCTGCTGTATTTTTTCCACTGGCAAATCAAGTTTCCTTTTTTGAACTGCTCGTTCCTAGCCTTGGTTGCTGATGTGGATGTTTCATTTGTTCTTCCTTTTAGGTTGTGCTCTGGCTTTAAAAATGTTTTCTCACTGGTTCTCTGCTTTCATTTCATTCCTCCCCTCTTCCTAGGCCCTTAAATCACAGTATCTTCTAGAGTTCCAGATGAAAGAATCAGGACTCAGTCGAGGCATGAGGTGATAGTATTCCTTTCAGCCTAGTGCTTAATAGACCTGGCTCTGGAATCAAGCAAACCAAGGCTTATATGTACAAGCTTGACCATAAACTAAGCCTCACTTTTCTACCTGCCTTTGTCAAAAGTTTTCAGTACATGTTAGCTATTGTAATGTTTCTTCTCCTGTATGAATGCACCATGAAGGTGTTGAGTATGTCTACTTCATTTAATGCTGCTTAGTAAGTGCCTGACACATATTAGGCCCTGAAATATTTACTTAATGAATCAAGGTAACATTTAAAGGGAAAACATAATTGCTTAACTTAGCATTAAATATGCTGGAGGAGACATGACACATTGGTTTAAAAAAATAAAAGGAGAGTTTATGGTGACTGTAATATTACATAGATGCAAAAAAAAAAAAAGAGAGAGAAGGAAATATAGTATGGTAATGGAAATGATGCACAGACACCCTCTTTGTTGACACTGAAAGTACGTTCATCAGACCAAATCTATGCTGTTCAGCTCTGGGAAACATAATTTAAATGAGATGTTGAAAAATTAGAGCCTGTCTAGAAAGCAATGATAATTTCAGGTGTATTAGCTGTGTTCAAATAATCAAAGAGCTGTTCTGTGGAAAAGGGATGATGCGTATTATTGTTAGGCTGAACAGAAAGAAAAGGGAGACAGATAACCACTCATGATTTAAACAAATGAATAACATCATCCCGGAAACACTAACTGAGACCTCCGTGTGTGCTAGGTCAGGGCGTAGCAAATGAATAAAAAATCAGTCCTGGGCTCCAGGAGTTTACAGCGGCCAGGAGAGGACAGGGCCCTCCTCTCCAAATTACAGCACAGAATCCAGGTGTACCTATACAGTAGTTTCATGCTCCCTATTCTTAAACTTGAGTTAAAGATGAATTCAATTTTCTATTTTTTCTAGTTTAAACATTTAGTGGGTTTTTACTTACGCAGTTTTCTAAAGGGTCAGTGGCTCCTGAGGGAAGAAAAGTTTCCTCCTTAGTACAAGCTAGGTTGAATCCATATGTTCCCTCCAACTGCTGTGCCCCCTCCCTCTGTGAGTTGTTCTTTGAAAGGGGAGGCCATAGGATGCAGGCGAAGCCTCATCAGCAGAACTAGGCCTGAGGATAACAGCAGGGAGTGACCCAGGGATCACGGGTGCCATTGAAGGGGGGACTGGGAGGGTGACGCAAAAATAAATAAATAAACAAACAAATGTGGTAACAGTGAAATATAGCCAAAGATAGAAAAAGCTTCATCTGGAAGTAGTGAGTTCTCTCTCACTAGGGTGTGGCATAGGGACTTAATTAACATCTATTTAAGGAATGCTATGGAGAGGTTTGGGACACACATTAGGAAATGGAGACTATTAGGGATTTTTCCAGTGTTGTCACTTGAGCCTTACTGGTACCTAGGTGTGTTTCACGGGCCATCTCTAGGGTGAGAATAGAGCCTGGATGCCCACAGGCACCACCACCATCATTCTTTAAGCTGAAGCTCGCTCTTTATATTCCGTAGTGGGCTTCTGTGTCACAGTCTATTGGAAGAAATAGTTTCCTTTCAACCCTGAGATCCCTGGTTCCTATGTACTTCTCATAAGTCCTTGGAGCAATTTCATTGGTTGTTTTTATTTTCATTTTTAATTTTATTTTTATTTATTTATTTTTGGTTGTGTTGGGTCTTTGTTACTGCACACGGGCTTTCTCTAGTTGTGGCAAGCTCTTCGTTACAGTGCGTGGGCTTCTCATTGCGGTGGCTTCTCTTGTTGTGGAGCACAGGCTCTAGGCTCGCGGGCTTCAGTAGCTGTGGCACACGGGCTCAGTAGTTGTGGCTCGCGGGCTCTAGAGCGCAGGCTCAGTAGCTGTGGCGCACGGGCTTCGTTGCTCCGCGGCATGTGGAATCTTCCCAGACCAGGGCTCAAACCCGTGTCCCCTGCATTGGCAGGCGGATTCTTAACCACTGCACCACCAGGGAACTCCCTGGTATTTTTAATACTGGTTGAATGTGTTGGGGTGAAGGGATCCTGTTGCACCGAATATGATTCTCTCTCATGAGTCCACACAGAACTTAAATTCCAGAAACATTTTATTAATATATTTCTTGATTGATATAATAAAACTATGTTAAGCTTGATCCATTTCTAGCATGTTGGCACAGTCGAGTTAGCAAATAACAAAATGAAAAAAATGATGATAAATGGGTGGGCATACTAATATGCCTTTGTATACAGCAAACAGTAAGAAGCAGATGGGACAGTCTGAGTAACACATTGACAAGAGTTTCTGCAGCCAACTGGTGTTGCACCTGTTAACCTGGAAGGAGACTAATGTAGGGGAACAGCTACTGTCTTTCCTTATTTCTTAGCACAAAAAAAGATGTTTTATTACATTCATTGTAACTTCTCCTTGGCAATAAATTTAGGTTACAGCTTCTTCCTAGTTTCCACATTTGCCTTTTCTCATGCTAGCATACAGTCTTTGAAAATTCCATCTAATTTGATAAAATGAACTGTTCCGTCAAGGCAGTATAAAATTGTTTTTCTTAAATTTTGTCCCAGTTCATTGAATTTAATGATCTATGGTGGATATTTCTATATTGATATGCTTTTGTTTTTTATTTTTTGTTTTCTCAAGCTCTCTATGAGTGATGTCTAGCAGTGTCTTTCTTAATGTTTCGAACTATTTAAAATCCTTGATTTTAACAATTCTAATACTGTTATATATATCAATGATCTTTTATATCTAACTGATATTAAATGTCTATGTTAATTTTTTAAAAATCCTGTACTGTCATCACTAGTATAGAGATGAGCAAAATCCCTAAGCACTAGTCTAGACATATGTGACCTAGTTGGTAATTCTTTGCTGAATGAATGAAAAATACAGAAATGGATAGTTTTTCCCCTTCCACATCTTATGTATCTTTTATAATGCTCATTTTGCATTAGGTATTAGTTCATTTATGCCCCCTTTTAATAGAAGAAAATGTAATTTTATCTTTTGCATGTAGAAATGACCTTGCAGTCAGTTTCTGACACCTTAAATTTGAATTTGAACTTGGAAGGCCTACTAAAATGTAGTAATGTGAACTTTCAAAATTATTATAAAGTTAATCAATCTGAATTTTAACATAAGGTAAAAAATGAAGAACATTAAGTCTTACCTTGTTATGAGAGCTAGAATTTACAACCTGAAAAATAAAGTAGGGGAATTCACTTGGACAGCTTTATTTTTAAACTCAAACTTCTAAATTTTGGAAAATGCATAGAAAGTACCAAGCAGTGGAAAAATATATTACAGGTTGTGAAAGATATTTCAGCCTCCCATGAGACTGGGACTCTTAGAATCAACATGTGATAAAATTGATCTGAACCTTATCTCTGATGCTGGAAACATGTGGCAGCCTTGTGATGGCTCTGAAGTAAGCTAAAGAAGCAGAACAAATGGTAGGAGAGTTACCCCCTTCTTCTTTTACGGGAAAGACTATTATTGAGAATGCAGACTAAGAAAACACCCCATCAACAGTAAAGTGGCTTGGGAAAAATGTTTGATCATAGCACATCTTGAAGTTTCTACTTAAGGCTATTCTACATGAATATTTGAAAAGAGGAGATGTCAAATATAAAAGCGCAAGAGGCCCTGAGGCTTTAGTATCTTTATTTGCGTTAAGGTTTCTCATAAATAATTCTATTTTGGGATATAAGCTTAAAAGGCAGCTGCTCAGCCTTCTGGTAAATATGTAATAAATCTGACTCTTTTTAATATCAAAGTTACCCTTAGGATAGTAAGTGCATTTATTTTAAAGAAATATAAAAACAAAATGAATAAAACATTTCAGGTACCTCAGATCGTAGCAAATTAGTCATCAAGTCTCTCTGAGTTTTTCTTGGATTATATGAATAATGCCTTGGGATAGAGTGAAACTCACCAAATTGTGTTTCTGAGAACTGGGGGTGGGAAAGCTTTCAAAAAGGAGAAACCCATGGGAAGAATTTTTCTACTGACTGTCAAGTAATTCATCTTAACAGAGGAAAAGCTGATTTTCAATCAGTTTAAGGTGATAGAAGATGTCAGAATTCCAGGGGCTTTTTTGTGTGTGTTCAATAGCCCACTTAACCCACTGAAGAACACCCCAGGAATAACAAGTGAATCATAAGGTAGAGTGGCATTCAAGTGCACTTGTTTTCTTTAATATTGATATTTTCCCCTTAAAATTATATGTCTAGAAAAGCTTGTCCTTAGAAGCAGTCCGTTCGGGTCAGAAAAAATAAATAATGGTGTCAAATACAAAGTTAGATTGCCTTGCCAAGATTTCAGGAACTCCGGGGCTAGAGAAATGGGGCTTGAAGGAAGGCTGTTGGTTTGTGCACCCCTGTATTTTTGTCAGGACAAAGGTAGGGTATAATTAGAAGCTACAGCTGTTGAAATCCTTATGATAGTTTTATCCCTTGGCCTGTCAGCTGAATATTGCTGACAATATCAGAATTCTTTAGCACAAAAGGATTGAGCGGCTCTGGACTGATAATTTTCTCAGTTTATGGTGTGTGTGATGATTTTGTAAAGTGGAACATAGTTGGGGATGGGAGCTTCATAATCCTAGAATGTAACTTTAGGCAGTTCAGTCAGCCAAGTACCATCTGCAAACTGGACAGAATTCAGTGGACAAAAGCAAACTCAATTGTCCGTCTACTCCCTTGTACTCCCAGGGCCTGGCTTATAGTGCACGGCTCATAAAAGACTCCTAAATAAAGGAATAAATGAGAGAGTGCACAGATGAATACGTCTCTGGGATTTCAAGAGGCTTTTGTGTCCATGCATCCCACGTAGCTGTCTCCTGTCCTTTTGAATTCATAACAAAGAGAGTTTATTTGTTTGTTTGTTTTCTGTCATGTCTGGTCTTAGAAAGCGAGAACAGACAATTATAATGAATAGAAAGCACAGTGAATGAAAATTCACAAGACCAAGGCCAAGTCATTTAAACCTTCTAAGTTCTCACCTGGAGAGGCATCTGATAATACTTGCTTTCTCTACTTACGGCGTTCCCAAAGCATGCTGTCCAAGATGTAAGTCACCACACAGCACATGGCCAAATTGACTACAGTCTCCTGCGTCTTCCTCCCCTGGCACAGAGCAAACATGGTGATCTCCCTAAACACACAGGCTCATGCAGTGGATAAGCACTTGGATTCTTGTTTGAATTCCATCTTTGCAACTTACTAGCTCCATAATGGTTGCTTCATTACTCATCTGTAAAATGATGTTAATGTGATACCTATTTCTATGAGAATTAAATGGCTAATACATGCAAATTGCCTAGAACAGTGTCTGGCTTGTTGTTAAGTGTTCAGTAAATCCTAACTTTTGTAGTTGGATTATTATTAATTACTATTATTATTATTTCCTATTTGTTCCTGTACCTTATTTAAACCCATTCTCTACATAATGAACTCTAACTCCCCAAAATGAAATATTGGTTTCCTAAAATCTAGCCCATGGTTATAGTTCTGACTTCATCCACCACAGCTCCTGACTGCACATCTTACGCTCTAGCAGTACCAGGCCACCTGTAATTCCTCCTATGGACCACCCTGTTTTCTACCTCCGCACCTTTGCACAGGCTGTTTAGTCTGCCTAGGCTAATGCTTTCCTGTTGCCCTGACAAACTCCTATCTATCCTCTGATACCACCAAATAATATGGCTGTAGTCTTCACCTTATGCCAGTAGGTAAATGCAGGAAGGCTTTCTTTCTAAGCACCAGGAGTGATTTCTTCACGATGGTCCCTGGCAGGCCAGCGCCACAGCTTCTGCCGTCAGCCATATCTCCCCTAATAGATGCTCTTGGGACCATTGGAGGAGGTGACCTCCTTTCTGCATATAGTGCTGAGCCTTTCTTTCAAGGGCGTATTCAACAAGGGTGGGTTTTTGATTGCTGTCCAATTTGCAGTTATGGACAAATTTTTTTGTTTTTGTTTTTGGAGCCTGTTTGAAAAGCGATGGAGACTAATCCAAATTCATCTGAGTCTGTTAAGAATATACTGTAATCATCAGTGTTTTTAGAAAATGCTTCTTCACTCTTGACCAATGTTTCCCATCCCAAGAATTTTCTTCCAATTAAAACATAAACCAGAATAGGCAACACTTTGAATGTAGAGGAGAATGGGAGACCGGAGCACAGTGGTGGCGTTATAGGGGTTGAAACCCTGTCAGAACCTCAGAAACAAAGAGGAATACCTTTGCTAATTTTTATGTGCATTGTTAGGGAGAGGAAAAAGTGTCCTTAGGTAGTTCACTGCTTCCCAGTAATTCTCCGCCTTGTATTGAGGCAGGCTTGGGTGCTGCCATATTTTCAGTAGGAATCAAAAATATCTGTTTGTCTATCTCTCTATCAATTATTGGTGTGTATATGTGTGTTTAAGGATTTCATTGAAACAGTGGTGAGGCATCACAACTTAAATATTATTGTTTTACTTCATATACACTTTACGCCTAGGTTCCATAGTAAGTAATAGCGTAGATGGGTGCATTTTAAGTTTCATTTGGTTTTATTCAGTGTGTTGATTCAAGACACTATAGAAATATTTAAAATATTTCAACTTAAAACACTTCTTTAAAATATTATATTTGATGAATACACAGAAAGTTGTCATTTAATGAAAAGGACATGTTACTGAGTCCAAGCTTGTACTGCTTGCCACAGGACAGGCCAATAAATGGAGAGACAGGTGTTAGGGCAAGGAATACCAACTTTATTCAGAAAGCCAGCAGACTGAGAAGATGGCAGTCTAAAGTCCTAAAGAACCATTTTGCCTAGATCTGGATGCTAGTTTCTTTTATAGAGCAAAGAGGTGGGGAGGTGAGAAGGTAAAGTAAAAAGGCCTTAAGTTGTTGCAAATATTTCCTGGTTTCGGCCTAATTTGAGAGGGGTTATGTTAATTTCCTCTTTCCTGCAGCCATTCATAGGTAGGCCTGGTCAGGATGTTTCCTATGAGCTGAACAAAGGTATTTTTAGCTTAACCTTCAGGCATGGGAGGCAGTGTTCCCAGAGATGGGCCATGATGGATACTTTAAGCTATAGGCAACATCCCTTTAGTGATAAACTTGTAGCAAAAGCAATAGAATACAGAGTTTAAAGTAAAAGAAACAGATCTACTATGGAGTCAGATTTGTTCTTTCCTATCTCAGACACATGTTTGTGATTTGTTAAGCGTTGATGTAAAAGTTTTGTTCAGTCATTTTTAAATGAGGAAATTTTGAGCAACCGCTTTGAGTTTGAATTTTGTCACCTCTAAAATTAAGATTATTATAACTCGTTACCAAAGCTCTTTTGAATTGTGATGTAAGGTTAAAATGCTTTTGAAAATGTAAAATGCTGCATAAATATTATTGTTGTGCTTACTGTCATTCCAAACATTTTTGAGACAATAGTTAAGCCATAGGTAACATGGTCCCAAAGTTCTCATTAACGTTGGTCAAATTATTTAAATGTTTTTGCCTCACTTGCTTCTCCAGAATAAAATACTCTAGTCAGTCTGCTTTAGAATCTAGGGATATAAAATTGGCACATACCTCTTTAGCAACTAAAATGTTCATTGCTGATGCATTTAACAGAAGTAACACAGATATAATTAAGCAGGTAGAAAGAAAGAGAGAATGAACATGTAGAAGCAACCTGCTGTATTCCAGATTTCATGCTCACTTAATTGGATGATCCAAGCTAATCTCTTCTCTAATGCCCAGGTGAAAGAAATGTCAGTTCCCTTTATTTTTCTAAGTCAAATTGAGTATGCTGCTAAAGCCCCACCTACCAGGGTAGATCTAAATATGACCTCTTATGTTTTGGACTATACAGTCCCTTCTCTGGAGTTTCAAAACAAATCTGCTGAGACTATGTGGCATCCAAAGAACAGGGAGAAGACTATAGCCCTTAATCCAACATTGAGTAAGCACTTTGACTCATTCAAATGGGAAGCGACTCTTTCTCTACTAGATGAAGGTAAAGGGAATTTTTTCCCAGTGACTATTCTCAAGGTCAAGAGGGATTTTAATTATCAATACACTCTCTTGCTCTTTTGCTCCGTGTCAATTTTACAGTGGTTTAGTTACAGTGACAACAACTATAATAGAAAACTTTCTGAAAGAGCTACTAGTCAAACAATAACTAATTAGTTGTGTGTCTTTGTACAACCAGATTTAGGATGCAGATTCATAACTGGTAAATTGAGGGAGGCAAATTACATTGCACATTTCTTTAGGTTTGTTACACCTAAAACAACTTAGGAATCTGTTTTTCTTCCAAAGCATCTTTCTGGAAAAGCTGGTTTTCCTCTTCTGCTCCCCTTATGTCTTTATGCATTCCTCTGCTCCTCCCCTGTAATAGATGAAGGGGAACAGAATATGCTACCACAAAATGTGCCACTTTGGCATGCAGATTATTTTGAGCTGAAGACAACTGTGTCCCAAAAGACTCTGGAAGATCTTTTTAACTGCCACTTAACTGCCTAAAAGAATTTAGATAGGGGGCGTGGTCCAAGAAAAGAGCCATCACCAGGGATAACTACAAAGTATATGTGCTAGGTGTGGTAAGCAGGAGGGAGCTCGGTGGCAGGGCCTATTTGTTCAAGGCCTCTCTGTGTCCCATTGTCTCTGCATGGCAGGCAAACATTTATTTACCATACATTTGTTCTTCCCATCTTCCTTTGAATTGTCTTCCTTCCCTCTGGAGCTCCAGACCCCTACCCCCTTCTCCTTAGCTCAGGATGGCATATAAGCCTCAAATGCCTGGCTGTCTTTGAGCATGTCATGTCTATGTGGGATTCCCATGCCTACAAAATTAAACTTGTTTTTCTCCTGTTAATCTGTCTTATGTTAACTTAATTATTAGACCAGCCAGAAAACCCTAGAAGGGTAGAGGAAAAAAATTTCCTCCCCTACACTGAGTTACCCTAATTAGAGGCCTGGGCAAAATGTTTCACTGCTGGAATTATAATATTTCAGTAGTTTACATTATGGTTTTTTTCTGATTTCCCAGGGTACACTGAAATGTTACGATAACATGAAAAATGTATGACTTTCCCCAATGGAAAGTTAATTAACAATTGCATTTATTTTTTGATGAAGAGCTTCATGGTGCTGTTTTTTTGTTTTTTCTTTTTCTTAAATGGTTAAATAATGCTAAATTAGAACATCTTTGGTCTAATGCTGAATTAGACCATTCTTTGGCAACCCAGGTACAAGCTATTTTCCTTTCTTGTTGTTTATTGTTGTTTAATTTTATGATTCCATAAATAAGTAAATGCAATTTGAATTATTGTCATTAAGAGTCATTAAGAAGGAAACTGCCTTCAAATGATGTCATGAAGCCAATTTTAAAATAGAGATGTCTATTTTTACAGGAGAAAAGGAAGGAGAAAATAATGAATGAATACAACTTCGCTTTTGAGATTTTTGTTGTTGCTGTTGCTCTTGAGTTAGGCTGTAGGCCAGATCTGTAATTGCTCATGTATATACTTTCTAAAATTTGCTTAAGGAAATCTGGATGAATTTTCCAAAAGGCAATTAAAGGTTTACAGTGGAAAAATTACCCTTCTTCATAAATATTGGTGAGTGAAATAGTCTCCTGTCATGGAGGATATGCTGGACAATATATTGAGAAGCGCAGCTCCGGGAAAAATTAAACTTGTGTTTATCAGAAATACCAGGATTTTAGCTTGTTTACCAATTTGTTACTAATTTGTTAAAGCAGCTGTGTTTGCAAAATATATAAACCTTACATTTTAAGCTTAGAAACTTCTTTCCTACATCTTCTAAGAAGTCCAGTGGTCTTCTACCTTTGCTGTGAATTGGGAATTCATGAGAACCTTTACAACTTGAAAATGCCTGAGTCTCACCTCAGAAGATTCTGATTTAATTGGATTGGGAGGAGAGGGACATCCGTGGTGGTCTAGTGGTAAAGAATCCACCTTCCAATGCGTCCAGGGGATACAGGTTTGATCCCTGGTCGGGGAACTAAGATCCCACATGCTGTGGGGCAACTAAGCCGGCTTACCACAACTACAGAGCCCACGTGCCCTGAAGCCCGTGCACCACAACTAGAGAGAGAAAACCCTCACGACACAACTGGAGAGAAGCCCGCACATCACAACGAAAGATCCCAAATGCCTCAACGAAGATCCTGCAAGCCACAACGAAGACCCGACACAGCCAAAAAATAAAATAAATAAATAAATAAATAAAGTAATTGGATTGGGAGGAAACCTGATCACTGGGATGTTTTAAAGCTCCCCAGGTAATTATAATGTACAGTAAATGTTGCAAAACCAGTGAACTTATAAACAACATACCATTTCGTATACAACAGCTGGTAAATTCAAAGAGTATGTGGACATAAGAATAAGCCAAAAAACCCAATGTCAATAAAGCAGGCACCTCATAAGTATATGTTTGCAATAACATATCACTGAAAATGATTGAATACCTTGGTATACCAGGGTTTTTTTGTTACAAAACACCTAAAAGAATTATTATGTAGCAAAATCAGCAAGCCATTCAAAACAAATAAGAAAAGTCAGTTAATAGATCACATGTCATCTTTTTTAGGTAATATCGAAAACTGAATATGTATCCATCTATCTGTTGTTATATATCCACTACAAATAAAGAACAGGATGTTAGTAGTGTTTAATGGTAGAAAACAAGTTACTTCTACTTGTGTTAATAGTTATTTTGATATTTTTCTACAGTAAACATACACTGCTTTTGTAATAAGAAAAGGTAGTGTTATTTTCTTAAATTTTAAAAAGAAGTCTACTTAGAAATTAATGAAATCCGAAAACCACACATTAAACTTCTGAGATAAGAGCAAAGCTGTAACCAAAAACATTCATAGCCTTAAATGCTTTTATATTTGAGATAAAAGAGGAAATAAGAGAGTTAAACATTTGACTTTATAAGAAATAAAAAATCAGTAGAAGAAATATCTTCAAAAATATTTTATAGACAAATGCTTTCAAACATAAGTATGACTTATCATATATTTGAAAACGTGCAAACCATGACAATAGCTTTGAAACTTCTATATTCATATTCGAATGCCCACACAGCCTTGATTATGAAATTTGAAAAACAAATAGCACAAACTTTGAAAACTATAGACCAGTCTCAGGAATACATATGTTAAAATCCTATAAAATATAGTAAATTACACCAACAAGACTAAATTACTATACTTAAAGTGGATTTATCTGAGGAAAACAGGTATGCTTAATATATGACCCAACAATCCCACTACTGGGCACACACCCTGAGAAAACCATAATTCAAAAAGGGTCATGTACCACAATGTTCATTG
>NC_041234.1:16939695-16945278 GCF_002837175.3 Physeter macrocephalus | reverse complement strand
TGTACCGCAATGTTCATTGCAGCTCTATTTACAATAGCCAGGACATGGAAGCAACCTAAGGGCCCATCGACAGATGAATGGATAAAGAAGATGTGGCATATATATACAATGGAATATTACTCAGCCATAAAAAGAAACGAAATTGAGTTATTTGTAGTGAGGTGGATGGACCTAGAATCTGTCATACAGAGCAAAGTGAGTCAGAAAGAGAAAAACAAATACCGTATGCTAACACATAAATATGGAATCTAAAAAAAAAAAAAAAAATTGGCTCTGAAGAACCTAGGGCCAGGACAGGAATAAAGATGAGAGACGCAAGAGGGAGGAGATATGGGGATATAAGTATACGTATAGCTGATTCACTTACACACCATTGTAAAGCAATTATACTCCAATAAAGATGTTTTTTAAAAATTAAATTAAAAAAAGCTTCCCTGGTGGCGCAGTGGTTGAGGGTCCGCCTGCCGATGCAGGGGACACGGGTTCGTGCCCCGGTCTGGGAAGATCCCACATTGCTGCGGAGCGGCCGGGCCCGTGAGCCATGGCTGCTGAGCCTGCACATCTGGAGCCTGCACTCCGCAAAGGGAGAGGCCACAACATTGAGAGGCCCGCGTACCACACACACACACACAAAAGAGACTCAATTTACATCCTTCATTGTACATCCTTCATTGCATCTTTCTATAAATTATGAACAAATATTGATAAAATAGTCTGTTCCCGATTTGAGTAGAAACAAACAAAAAAAAGGGACTTTTAGCAATGTAAAAATAAATGACAGTTGATAAGCATGCCAAATAGTATCTATAAGATAACAGTAAACTCCATAATCAATGTTGAAATACTGAACGTACCTCCATTAAAATCAGAAACGCAACTAGAATGTGCATCAAATGCCCTTTTTAATACTATTCTGGATGTTCTAGCCGATGAAATATGCTAAGTAAGAGAAATGGAAAGTATACGTATTGGAAAAGGAAATCAAATTATTCATATTAGAACATGTTATTATCGTCCACTTGGACCTAAGTGAATCAGCAACAATG
Organism: Physeter macrocephalus; assembly: GCF_002837175.3. Lineage (NCBI taxonomy): Eukaryota > Metazoa > Chordata > Mammalia > Artiodactyla > Physeteridae > Physeter > Physeter macrocephalus. The sequence continues at coordinate 16,944,232 of NC_041234.1, read as the reverse complement.
ACATCTACTCTGCCATATACCTGGTAAAGAAAAAATTAGAATAATTATATATTATATACAAGCTTTCCTACATGCTAGTAACTATTTAGACAACCTATTAGAAATCAAAGCTCTCATTCTGCACAGTAGAGGGTCAAAATACGAAATTATTATGTATTTATTTAGCATGGTGTTTGAAGATATACAAAACTTTAGTGAAAAACATAAAAGAATATTTGAATACATGCACAGATACATCCAATATTTCTTGATGAGAAGTTTAATATTTTGTACATATAATTTCTCCCCAAATTTACCTAAAATATAATAGCAACACATAAATATTAAGTTGGAGGGAGGCTGGGAGGGCTTCGGATGTGACAAAAATTATTCTAAACTTCATCAGGCAGCAACATAGATGAGACGTAATTAGAAAATGTTAAAAACCTTAAAGGTCATTGTCCATCTCCATACTAAAATGTATAAGAAATCTCCTACTAAAAGAATATATAGATGAGTGAAAAGAAAGAGAAAGTCCCCAAATATACTCAAGTATATATAATAAAAATGACATTTCAAATCAGTGGGTAAAGATGGATTAGGAAAGTAGTGGTTTTGGTAATCATTTGGTAATCATATAAAAAATCAGAACCCTCACTCACATAATGTACTAAATTAAATTTGAGTTAGATAAAATATTCAAATATAAATAAGCTTAAGAAGTCCAAGGAACAGGAGAACAATAAGTAAATATTTCTACAATGAAATGATGGAAAATACTTCTCTAGAGGTGACAACAGAGTCAAAAATTTAAATGGAAGACACACATAGATATTTTTAAAACTCTGTACATTAAAAACAGACTGAAATTGAATCTTACAGATCAATTAAGAAAAAGAAATACACTGCCTAATTTTTAAAAGATGCAGAGGAAAGAATTGATATAAAATCCAAAGACATATGAGAAAGTGTTCAACTTTATTTCTAATCAAATACATGAAAATGAAATAACATTTTTTTAACCTTGTATGTTGATAAGAGCCTGAATTGGTATATTTCATAGAGCAGTTTTGTAGTAGCCATCAGAATCCTTAACAGTGTGCATCCACTGACTGAACAATTGCATTTCTAGGGAATTATCTAAAGGAATATTTAAGTCTGTACGCACATATTGAGTTACACAAGTATTTATTATTTTTACAATGAAACATGAAAGTAACGCAAATACCCATCAGTAGGGGGCTTAAAAAATAATGGTATATCTCTAAAGAAGAGAAATTTAAAGTTTCAGAATTAACTGCATTGATATTAAAGGTAATGCAAGTACTTAATTTAAAAAAGACTATAATATATAGTATGCACACATATAATGTCACAGTATGATCTCATTTATATATGAGTGTATATCAAAATATAAATATTCGTTATCTCTGAGAAGTGGATTTATACATAATTTTAATTCTCTCATTTTTGCTTATCAGGATTTTCAAAAACGCATGCAATGAATATTAATAAATGTGAAATTGAAGAAATAATTTTATTTTATTTGAATTATTATCTACACATGATTAAAGTACTTTTCATTTCACAAGTTCTTTTACTTAAACACACTGTGTCCCTCTCCCATTTGTAACTCCTCAGAGGTATATACTTTGAGTTGTTTTATTTTTCTAATTCTTACCTTTTTCAAATCTTTAATAACATATTCACATCTCTAATCTGTGATTTTCTCATTTTTTTCATTGTTGATAGTCTTTCTCCTGTGAAAAATGAGGAAAAATTAATTCATTTTCATATGCTCCCCATACTTCTGCTGTTGATTACTTTTTCATCTTAAATGCAATCCAGAAATCTTTATTTTTTTCTTCTTTAAACTGTCCACAGTATCTCTAAATTCCTGGCATGTTAAATGGAGATTTTAATGGCCCTACATGTTTCTTCACTTCTATTGACTTTCTTCCCCTGAATTCTGTAAACTGTATGTTAATTTTATGTTGAGTTGCATTTCTTCTTCGTCTTCTAACTATAATTGTCTCTGTGTTTTGTCAAAGAGTCATTCTAAAAATTGAAAACATATAAACAGCATGTACATTATTATGGTACCGTACATCTAGTTTATTGTGGAGCCGACTATGGTGTTGGGCTTACATTTCCTTTCCTACAGTTTCAATGACAGGTTACCTCTGCAGCTTTAAAGAGAATGTTCCTGTCTTCAAGTTCAAATGGTTTCTCTTTTCTTTGAACCACTAATCTCTCAAATTCAAATAGAAAGACAGAGGTTACTGAGTCTCTAGAGTCTTCATCTCCCAAATCTCTTTTTCTCTCCCTCTCCCTCCCTCTTTCTGTCACACACACACACACACACACACACACACACACACACCTTTCAGAAGGTAGGAGAAGAGGATCCTATCTAAGGGGCAGGAGGAGGGGAAACTTCTTTGGGAACTCTCATACTTTAATAATGTCTTATCTCATCATATTCCTTTTGGGGGACTTAATAGTTTGTAGTTTGGGGTTTGGGTATTTATTAATTTTAAGCTGTATTCTTTTAAAAATGTTTCAAAGACTTTATTTCTTTTAGAGTGGTTTTAGTTTCACAGCAAAATTAAGGGGAAGGTACAGAGATTTCCTGTATACCTCCTACCCTTACACATGCTTATCCTCCCCCATTATCAACATCCCCCACTACGTGGTACATTTGTTACAATTGATGAACCTACATTGACATATAATAATCACACTAAGTCATGCGGCTGCATTAGGGTTCCCTCTTGGTGTTATATATTTTATGGTTTTGGACGAATGTATAATGATGTGTATCCATTATTATGGTTTCATACAGAGTAGTTTCACTGCTCTGAAAATCCTCTGTGCTCTGCTTATTCATTCCTCTATACCCCACCCCACAAACATGGCAACCACAGATCTTTTTACTCTCTCTTTAGTTTTGTTTTTTCCAGACTGTCATATAGTTGAAATCATACAGCATGTAGCCTTTTCAGATTAGCTTCTCTCATGTAATAATATGCAGTTAAGCTTCTTCCATGTTGTTTTGTGGGTTGGTAATTCATTTCTTTCTACTGCTAAATAATATTCCATTGTCTGGCTGTACCAGTGTTTGTTTATCCATTTACCTACTAAAGGACATCTTGGTGGCTTCCAAGTTTTGGCAGTTATGAAAACAGCTTCTATAAACATCTGGTGTAGGTTTTTGTGTAGACATGAGTTTTCAGCTCCTCTGGGAAAATACCAAAGAGTACAATTGCTGGATCCTATTGTAAGAGTATGTTTAGTTTTGTAAGAAACTGCCATAGTGTTTTCCAAAGTGGCTGTACCATTTTCTATTCCCTCCAACAAGTGAGAGTTCCTGTTGTTCTACATCCTTACCAGCATTTGGTGTTGTCAGTGTTCCACATTTTGGAACACTGATACTTTAATAATGTCTTATCATATTGCTTTTGGGGTTTTATTTGTTTGTTTTATTGTTTTTTTTTTCCTCTCTGATGGGCTGCAGAGTAGGGAAAAAGAAAAAGGGTCAAACACTTTTGTGAGAAGCTGGAGTTTAAGATAGAAGACATATTGGAAGGACTTTTTTTTTTTAACATCTTTATTGGAGTATAATTGCTTTAAAATGGTGTGTTAGTTTCTGCTTTATAATAAAGTGAATCGGCTATACATATACCTATATCCCCATATCTCCTCCCTCTTGCATCTCCCTCCCATCCTCCCTATCCCACCCCTCTAGGTGGTCACAAAGCACCAAGATGACCTCCCTGTGCTATGTGGCTGCTTCCCACTAGCTATCTATTTTACATTTGGTAGTGTATATATGTCCATACCACTCTCTCACTTCATCCCAGCTTCCCATTCCCCCTCCCCATGTCCTCAAGTACATTCCCTATGTCTGTGTCTTTATTCCTGTCCAGCTGCTAGGTTCTTCAGAACCATTTTTTTTATTCCATATATATGTGTTAGTGTACGGTATTTGTTTTTTTCTCTTTCTGACTTACTTCACTCTGTAGGAAAGACTCTAGGTCCATCCACCTCACTACAAATAACTCAATTTCCTTTCTTTATATGGCTGAGTAATATTCCATTGTATATATGTGCCACATCTTCTTTATCCATTCATATGTTGATGGACACTAAGGTTGCTTCCATGTCCTGGCTACTGTAAATAGAGCTACAATGACTATTGTGATACATGACTCTTTTTGAATTATGGTTTTCACAGGGTATATGCCCAGTAGTGGAATTGCTGGGTCGTATGGTAGTTCTGTTTTTAGTTTTTTAGGGAAACCTCCATACTGTTCTCCATAGTGGCTGTATCAACTTACATTCCCACCAACAGTGCAAGAGGGTTCCCTTTTCTCCACACCCTCTCCAGCATTTATTGTTTGTAGATCTTTTGATAATGGCCATTCTGACTGGTGTGAAGTGATACCTCACTGTAGTTTCGATTTGCATTTCTCTAATGATTAGTGATGTTGAGTGTCCTTTCATGTTGTTGGCAATCTGTATATGTTCTTTGGAGAAATGTCTGTTTAGGTCTTCT
>NC_041234.1:16866475-16939574 GCF_002837175.3 Physeter macrocephalus | reverse complement strand
GTAAATTTTGGAGATTAATCCTTTGTCAGTTGCTTCATTTGCAAATAATTTCTCCCATTCTGATGGCTGTCTTTACGTCTTGTTTACAGTTTCCTTTGCTGTGCAAAATATTTTAAGTTTCATTTGGTCCCATTTGTTTTTATTTTTACTTCCATTTCTCTAGGAGGTGTGTCAAAAAGGATCTTGCTGTGATTTATGTCATAGAGTGTTCTGCCTATGTTTTCCTCTAAGAGTTTGATAGTGTCTGGCCTTACATTTAGGTCTTTAATCCATTTTGAGTTTATTTTTGTGTATGGTATTAGGGAGTGTTCTAACTTCATTCTTTTACATGTAGCTGTCCAGTTTTCCCAGCACCACTTATTGAAGAGGCGGTCTTTACTCCATTATATATTCCTGCCTCCTTTATCAAACATAAGGTGACCATATGTGCGTGGGTTTCTCTCTGGGCTTTCTATCCTGTTCCATTGATCTATATTTCAGTATTTGTGCCAGTAGCAGACTGTCTTGATTTACTGTAGCTTTGTAGTATAGTCTGAAGTCAGAGAGCCTGATTGCTCCAGCTCCGTTTTTCTTTTTCAAGATTGCTTTCGCTATTCGAGGTCTTTTGTGTTTCCATATAAATTGTGAAATTTTTTGTTTTACTTCTGTGAAAAATGCCATTGGTAGTCTGATATTGAATCTGTACATGACTTTGGGTAGTATCGTCATTTTCACAATATTGATTCTTCCAGTCCAAGAACATGGTATATCTCTCCATCTGTTTGTATCTTCTTTAATTTCTTTCATCAGTGTCTTATAGTTTTCTGTGTACAGGTCTTTTGTCTCCTTAGGTGGGTTTATTCCTAGGTATTTTATTCTTTTTGTTGCAGTGGTAAATGGGAGTGTTTCCTTAATTTCTCTTTCAGATTGTTCATCATTAGTGTATAGGAATGCAAGAGGTTTCTGTGCATTAATTTTGTCTCCTGCTACTTTACCAAATTCATGGATTAGCTCTAGTAGTTTTCTGGGAGCATCTTTAGGATTTTCTATGTATAGTATCATGTCATCTGCAAACAGTGACAGTTTTATTTCTTTTCTGATTTGGATTCCTTTTATTTCTTTTTCTTCTCTGATTGCTGTGGCTATAACTTCCAAACTATGTTGAATAATAGTGGTGAGAGTGGACAAGCTTGTCTTGTTCCTGATCTTAGAGGAAATGGTTTCAGTTTTTCACCATTGAGAACAATGTTGGCTGTGGGTTTGTCATATATGGCCTTTATTATGTTCAGGTAATTTCCCTCTATGCCTACTTTCTGGAGCGTTTTTTTTTATCATAAATTGGTGTTGAATTTTGTCAAAGGCGTTTCCTGCATCTATTGAGATGATCGTATGGTTTTTCTCCTTCAATTTGTCAATATGGTTTATCTCATTGATTGATTTGCGTATATTGAAGAATCCTTGCATTCCTGCGATAAACCCCACTTGATCAGGGTGTACTATCCTTTAATGTGCTGCTGGATTCTGTTTGCTAGTATTTTGTTGAGGGTTTTTGCATCTGTGTTCATCAGTGATATTGGCCTGTAGTTTTCTTTCTTTGTGACATCTTTGTCTGGTTTTGATATCAGGGGGATGATGGTGGCCTCATAGAATGAGTTTGGGAGTGTTCCTCCCTCTGCTATATTTTGGAAGAGTTTGAAAAGGATATCTACATGTTTGATAGAATTCGCCTATGAAGCCATCTGGTCCTGGGCTTTTGTTTACTGGAAGATTTTTAATCACAGTCTCAATATCATTGCTTGTGATTGGTCTGTTTATATTATCTATTTCTTCCTGGTTCAGTCTCAGAAGTTTGTGCTTCTCTAAGAATGTGTCCATTTCTTCCAGGTTGTCCATTTTATTGGCATATAGTTGCTTGTAGTAATCTCTCAAGATCCTTGGTATTTCTGCAGTGTCAGTTGTTACTTCTTTTTCATTTCTATTTCTGTTGATTTGAGTCTTCTCCCTTTTTTTCTTGATGAGTCGGGCTAATGGTTTGTCAGTTTTTTTTATCTTCTCAAAGAACCAGCTTTTAGTTTTATTTATCTTTGTTATCATTTCTTTTTCATATTTTTCTGATCTGATCTTTATGATTTCTTCCCTCTGCTAACTTCAGGGTTTTTTTGTTCTTTCTCCAATTGCTTTCGGCGTAACGTTAGGTTGTTTATTTGAGATGTTTCTTGTTTCTTGAGGTAGGATTGTATTGCTATAAACTTCCCTCTTATAACTGCTTTTGCTGCATCCCATAGGTTTTTGGTGGTCGTGTTTTCGCTGTCATTTGTTTCTAGGTATTTTTTGAATTCCTCTTTGATTTCTTCAGTGATCGCTTTGTTATTAAGTAGTGTATTGTTTAGCCTCCACCATTGTGGAGCACAGGCTCTGGACGCGCAGGCTCAGCAGCCATGGCTCACGGGCCCAGCCGCTCCGCGGCATGTGGGATCTTCCCGGACCGGGGCATGAACCTGCGTCCCCTGCATCGGCAGGCAGATTCTCAACCACTGCGCCACCAGGGAAGCCCTGATCTGATCTTTATGATTTCTTTCCTTCTGCTAACTTTGGGGGGTTTTTCTTCTTCTTTCTCTAATTGCTTTAGGTGTAAGTTTAGGTTGTTTATTAGAGATGTTTCTTGTTTCTTGAGGTAGGCTTGTATTGCTATAAACTTCCCTCTTGTTGGCTTGTCGTGTTTTCATTGTCATTTGTTTCTAGGTAATTTTTGATTCCCACTTTGATTTCTTCAGTGATCTCTCGGTTATTTAGTAGTGTATTGTTTTGACTCCATGTGTTTGTATTTTTTACAGATTTTTTGCTGTAATTGATATCTAGTCTCATAGCATTGTGATCGGCAAAGATACTTGATATGATTTCAGTTTTCTTAAATTTACCAAGGCTTGATTTGTGACCCAAGATATGATCTATCCTGGAGAATGTTCCATGAGCACTTGAGAAAAAAGTGTATTCTATTGTTTTTGGAAGGAATGTCCTATAAATATCAGTTAAGTCCATCTTGTTTAATGCATCATTTAAAGCTTGTATTTCCTTATTTATTTTCATTTTGGATGCTCTGTCCATTGGTGAAAGGGGGGACGTTAAAGTCCCCTACTATGATTGTGTTACTCTTGATTTCCCCTTTTATGGCTGTTAGCATTTGACTTATGTATTGCGGTGCTCCTATGTTGGGTGCATAAATATTTACAATTTTTCTGTCTTCTTCTTGGATTAATCCCTTGATTATTATGTAGTGTCCTTCTTTGTCTCTTGTAATAGTCTTTGTTTTAAAGTCTATTTTGTCTGATATGAGAATTGATACTACAGCTTTGTTTTGATTTCCATTTGCATGGAATATCTTTTTCCATCCCCTCACTTTCAGTCTGTATGTGTCCCTGGGTCTGAAGTGGGTCTCTTGTACACAGTATATATATGGATCTTGTTTTTGGATCCATTCAGCCAGTCTGTGTCTTTTGGCGGGAGCATTTAATCCATTTACATTTAAGGTAGTTAATGATATGTATGTTCCTATTACCATTTTCTTAATTGTTTTAGGTTTGTTCTTGTAGGTCTTTTCATTCTCTTGTGTTGCCTGCCTAGAGAACTTCCTTTAGCATTTGTTGTGAATCTGGTTTGGTGGTGCTGAATTCTCATAGCTTTTGCTTGTCTGTAAAGGTTTTAATTTCTCCGTTGAAGCTCAATGAGATCCTACTGGGTAGAGTAATCTTGGTTGTAGGTTTTTCCCTTTCATCACTTTAAGTATATCCTGCCACCTCTTCTGGCCTGCAGAGCTTCTGCTGAAAGTTCAGCTGTTAATCTTATGGGGATTCCTTGTATGTTATTTGTTGTTTTTCCCTTGCTGCTTTTAATATTCATTCTTTGTATTTAATTTTTGTTAGTTTGATTAACATGTGTCCTGGTGTGTTTCTCTTTGGATTTATCCTGTATGGCACTCTCTGTGCTTCCTGGACTTGATTGACTATTTCTTTCCCCATATTAGGGAAGTTTTCAACTATAATCTCTTCAAATATTTTCTCAGTCCCTTTCTCTTTCTCTTCTTCTTCTGGGACCCCTATTATTTGAATGTTGGTGCATTTAATGTTGTCCCAGAGGTCTCTGAGAGTGTCCTCAATTCTTTTCATTCTTTTTTCTTTACTCTACTCTGCAGTAGTTATTTCCACTATTTTACCTTCCAGGTCACTTATCTGTTCTTCTGCCTCAATTATTCTGCTACTCATTCCTTCTAGAGTATTTTTACTTTCATTAATTGTGTTGTTCATCATTGTTTTTTGCTCTTTAGTTTTTCTAGGTCCTTGTTAAACGTTTCTTGTATTGTTTCCATTCTATTTCCAAGTATTTGGATCATCTTTAGTATTATTACTCTGAATTCTTTTTCAGAGAGACTGCCTATTTCCTCTTCATTTTTTTGGTCTGGTGGGTTTGTACTTTGCTACTTCATCTGCTCTGTGTATCTCTGTCCTTTCATTTTCATTTACTTACTATGTTTGGGGTCTCCTTTTCACAGTTTGCATGTTCGTAGTTCCTTTTGTTTTTGGTGTCTGTCCCCAGTGGCTAAGGTTGGTTCAGTGTGTTGTGTAGGCTTCCTCGTGGAGGGGACTGGTAACCGTGTTCTGGTGGATGAGACTGGAACTTGTCTTTCTGGTGGGCAGTACTTCATCCAGTCGTGTGTTTGGGGATGTCTGTAAACTTATTATGATTTTAGGCAGCCTCTCTTCTAATGGGTGGGGTTGTGTTCCTGTCTTGCTAGTTGTTTGGCATAGGGTGTCCAGCACCGTAGCTTGCTGGTCAATGAGTGGAGCTGGGTCTTAGCGTTGAGATGGAGATATCTGGGAGAGCTTTTGCCATTTGATATTATGTGGAGCTGGGAGATCTCTGGTGGACCAGTGTCCTGAACTTGTCTCTCCCACCACAGAGGCACAGGCCTGACACCTGCCCGGAGTACCAAGACCCTGTCAGCCACATGGCTGAGAAAGTCAGGGTGAAAAAAAGAAAGAAAGAAAGAATAAAATAAAGTTATAAAATAAAACATTAAAAAGTAATTTAAAAAAAGAAAGAAAGAAGAGAGCAACCAAACCAGAAAACAATCCACCAATGATAACAAGCACTAAAAACTGTACTAAAAAAAAAAAAAAAAAAGGACAGAGAGAACCCTAGGAGAAATGGTAAAAGCAAAACTATACAGACAAAATCACACAAAGAAGCATACACATACACACTCACAGAAAGAAAAAAAGGAAAAAAATATATATATCTATATATTAAAATAAAGGAAGAGAGCAACGAAATCAATAAACAAATCTACCAATGATAATAAACTCTAAATACTAAACTAAGATAAACATAAAACCAGAAACAAATTAGATGCAGAAAGCAAACCCCAAGTCTACAGTTGCTCCCAAAGTCCACCACCTCAATTTTGGGATGATTCATTGTCTCTTCAATTATTCCACACATGCCGGGCACATCAAGTTGGTTGTGGAGATTTAATCCACTGCTTCTGAGGCTGCTGGGAGAGATTTCCCTTTCTCTTCTTTGTTCACACAGCTCCTGGGGTTCAGCTTTGGATTTGGTCCTGCCTCTGCATGTAGGTCGCCTGAGGGCGTCTGTTCCCACTCAGACAGGACGGGGTTAAAGAGCAGCTGATTAGGGGGCTCTGGCTCACTCAGGCTGGGGGAAGGGAGGGGTACGGAATGCAGGGTGAGCCTGCGGCAGCAGAGGCCAGCACGTTACAACAGCCTGAGGTGCGTCGTGTGTTCTCCCGGGTAAGTGTCCCTGGATCATGGGACCCCTGGGTAAATGTCCCTGGATCACGGGACCCTGACAGTGGCTGGCTGCACAGGCTCTCGGGAGGGGAGGTGTGGATAGTGACCTGTGCTTGCACACAGGCTTCTTGGTGGCAGCAGCAGCAGCCTTAGTGTCTCATGCTCATCTTTGGTGTCCACACTGATAGCTGTGGCTAGCACCTGTCTCTGGAGCTCGTTTAGGCAATGCTCTGAATCCTGTCTCCTCATGCACCGTGAAACAATGGTCTCTTGTGTATTAGGCAGTTCCAGACTTTTTCCGGGACTCCCTCCCGGCTAGCTGTGGTGCACTAACCCCCTTCAGGCTGTGTTCACGCAGCCCACCCCAGTCCTATCCCTGGGATCCGACCTCCGATGCCAGAGCCTCAGCTCCCAACCCCCATCCGCCCTGGCAGGTGAGCAGACAAGCCTCTCGGGCTGGTGAGTGCTGGTCGGCACCAATCCTCTGTGCAGGAATCTCTCCGCTTTGCCCTCTGCACCCCTATTGTTGCGCTCTCCTCCGTGGCTCTGAAGCTTCCCCCCTCCGCCACCCGCAGTCTCCGCCCGCGAAGGGCCTTCCCAGTGTGTGGAAACCTTTCCTCCTTCACAGCTCCCTCCCAGAGGTGCAGGTCCCATCCCTATTCTTTTGTCTCTGCTTTTTCTTTTTACTTTTACCCTTCCCAGGTATGTGGGGATTTTCTTGCCTTTTGGGAAGTTTGAGGTCTTTTGCCAGCGTTCAGTAGGTGTTCTGTAGGAGTTGTTCCACATGTAGATATATTTCTGATGTATTTGTGGGGAGGAAGTTGATCTCCACGTCTTACTACTGTACCATCTTGAAGGTCTCCAGAATGACATTTTAAAAAGAGAATGTATAATATTGTATTTAAGATGTCAACTCTCAGGCTTCCCTGGTGGCGCAGTGGTTGAGAATCTGCCTGCCATTGCAGGGGACACGGGTTCGAGCCCTGGTCTGGGAAGATCCCACATGCCACGGAGCAACTAGGCCCGTGAGCCACAAGTACTGAGCCTCCGCTTCTGGAGCTTGTGCTCCACAACAAGGGAGGCCGCAACAGTGAGAGGCCCGCACACCGCGATGAAGAGTGGCCCCCACTTGCTGCAACTGAAGAAAGCCCTCGCACAGAAGCGAAGACCCAACACAGCCAAAAAATTATTTATTTATTTATTTAAAAAAAAAGATATCAACTCTCTGGAGCCTCAAAGCAGACTCCTTGCTATTACAGCCAAATCCTCAGTAAACATCTACTACAGTGTAGAAGACTGACTCAGAGACATATAAAGTTACTTAGTAGCCATTTATTTTATGCATATATAGGAGAAACCAATAATAGATCAATTCCATTTAACAAAGGCAAAGGTAGGATTTACATAGGAAAAAGAGAAGAGAGAAGGGAAGAACAATTTAGACATTTGAAAATGGTGAGGTTTATTTTCTTTTCCTTAAGAAAGGTGCTTATAGTTGGCAGCAAGCTAAGGGACCAAAATCAATGCCTACTAACCAAATATACTTGTGACCACACACACGCTCCCGCAAACACACACACAACAAGGAAACCTCACAGCTTTATTTAGCTTGCTACAGCCTTTAAGAATTTATTCCACCATGGGGAATTTTAGTAAGAGGGAATGGGGATAGGGGTGGTTATCACAGAATATGGGTTGAGGGATTCTAAGGAGGGCTTTTGGAAGCAGAAGCAAGTTCTCAATTGCGTGTTGTCAAGAGATAGAGGCAATACCATATTGAGTATTTTAATTTTTCTTTGAGAGCTGGGAAAATTAAGAAGGGGCTCGAATTGTTATTGGCAGTGGATCTACAGTGAGTCCTGTTAGTCAAGGGAGGGGATGGCATGTTAATCATTTTCCTGTTTGAGGAGTGCCTTGTCTCTATCTAGTTCAACCATGGTCAGAGTGGCCTTCCCTGGACATTGTTTATTTTCCATGAGTGCTTGCTGTCTATCTTCAGTTGGGGACATCATGACCTAGTTGCCAGCAAGTCTGCTTTTTCACTTTCTCAGTCCCTCCTTTTGGCCAAGGGCAGACAAGTTCAGACCAAAGAACATTGATCTGTGGGGTCCTGGTCCATACAAGTCAGGACATTCTGCCCTTGAACAGCCAGATCAGTCATTAAGGGAATAAATTTGGTTGTTGATGGATGCCCCAGAAGATCATGAGTGTTTCCTCAGAATGTGTTTGGGACAGGCTGTTTCTGCTTTATGTCTGCCAGTGTCCTTCCATAGCAGTTACATTTCAGTTATGCCCTTGCTGTCATCCAGTTTTTCTGAACAGATATGAAAGCTGGGTCTTAGCTTCCATTCCCTCCATATACAGATTCCAAGGTGACAACATGTGTACAAGGTAGTTCACTATGGAATGTCATCCCTTTTAGCAAGGGTGACTCAACTTCCAGCATTTTGTCTGTATGAGTTTTCCAATATATATGACAACTATGTGTGCAGGACCCAATCCCATAAAGATGTCTCATATTGATACAGCAATAAAACCTTAGACCTGAATGACTTGTGTGGCTTTACCTAGGTGCCCCTCATTTCTTAGTCTTTCTATTAGTAACTTCAACATTTTAAGAATAAGTTCCAAACTTCATAGCCTTTTTTCCTATTGTTATGCATGTCAAAGATGGATAGGCCTTTGAGGAAGTGAGGTGCTGTTCCTGATAGTACTTTGCAGGATTTCTCACCTGTTTCCCAAGATCTGAGGGTGGGATCTGAGCTGGAATTCTGCCTACCTCTCTAGGGCTACAGAATCTGAAGACCCTTTCTGTCTGTGCATAAAGACCCTCAGCAAGAGCATGTCTATATAGACCAAAACCACTGTCAGTCCGGTAATGAGAATCATAGAGAATGGGAGGAGAGACTAGCTTGGTCTTGCTTCTATGTCATTGAATTGGCTGCATACCTTCTCGGGGAGCTTGTCTGGACAAGGTACCTCTATTTTTAGCAGTGTAACTCCAGGAATACTCTGGACAGTAAAGCTTAAGCATTCAGCAGATTAGGAAAGACAAAAGATGGCCAAAACTGAAATGGAGCCCAAAGTATAAATGATTGAAATTGGGAAAGTACATCATAGCTGGACCAGTTTTTCCTCTTGTTCAAAATACTATTTTATTTGCGAGCAATTTTCTTCCACTTCAAACTTTCTCCTTATATACCCTTTCATTCAAAATGTTGATTCTCCTTCCTGTTGTAATTAACCATTCTGAGATGGAAACACATATTCCTAAGTGAAATACTTTCGAAGAGTTGAATTAAGCAGAGAGTGGGTTTATCTAGGTTCTTGTCTAATGGTTAATAGAATTGCCAAAGAAGAATTTCAAAGTCTGAAAAGCTACCAATGAAATGTTTTTTCTGTGTGAAAACTAAACATTTTTAGTCAGGTGGAGGTTTACATCTCCATAATTAGAGTGAAAAAAGGACAAAATCATACATGCACGTTGCCCCAAAATGACACTTATGTAAATGCTTTCAGAGTCAATAAAATGTCAGTGCAACTTTCTTTTCAAGCTAAAGGGAAACTTTGGTGATATGGGTTCTAGCCTTGAGTCTTCTGGTTACCAGCTAAGCGACCTTGGGCAAAGAATATGTGCCTCCGTCTTCCATCAAATGAGTCCATTTATAACAAAATTGGTGAAAATCAGATTACCAATCATAAAGAAGATAATAGCAAAGAAGTTTTATTTGAAGAAGAGAATATCAGTGTGAATGGGACTTTGGAGAGGTCAGATATTTTCGCTGGATTTTTCTCTATTGTCATTTCTATCTAGTCTCCCCTTCTGCTCAAGGGAATATATCTAATTAGTGTAATTTTTGGTCTCAGTACAAAAACACCACTCGTAAGGAGTCAGCAATGAATAAGACTAGCTAAGACTTTCCGGTCTTTGAAGTTGAGAGATAAACCAGCAATTGGCTCCAAATTACAGCTCATTTATAGATTTAAAATAGAATCTACGTGTGGTCAACTGTTCCTATGGAATCCGATTTTATCCCTTAATATAAAGCTTTGTCCTTTCTTCCTCAGCTTCTCTCTGGACTTATGCTTCTTTTTATTATTTGTTATTTAATGTCATTTTAAGGTAAAAGAAATTTAAATGTTTAGCACAAATTTTACTGTTCATCTTTGTATGGTTCAATGCCATTTTAAATGCAAAAATAAGAGTGTTTTAACTTGTATGCAGAATCACTGAAATTGCACAATTCATATTTCATATCTCATCCATGCATATGTATTTTGTTTATACCAAAATCGTGGAAATGCTATACAAAGCTAACTCAACTGTTTTTATTTCACTTCTACTTTTGGCTCACTGATGAGTAAGGAAGGACTAAAAACAAAGAAAGAGAAAAGGAAGGTTGGGTTGCCCTATCTTTCTCTTTCCTTTTATGTCGTCATTTTCAGTGAAGTTGGCTGTCTAATACTAGGAAAGAACACAAGTAAGAAAGGATATGGTAGGATTTTGGGGTCGTTAGTATTTCTTACAAAGTCACTGCCTTTTTCTTCATTCAGATCAAGCTTTGATTCACATGGGAAAGCATGATTTTTCATGACTGTCTACACCCCTGCTTATTATACACTTACCATATAGTAGCTTAGAGTCTCACCAAACTCTTATGCATTGTGGTTCCATGAGAATTTTGTGCTCATACGGTACTGCTAATGCCAAACATGAATGGAGCAGCAAGGAATGGTGGACACATATATTGCATGCCTCTCCTGTCATGTGCATACTCCATTGCCCCGTGTGACTTCACATATAAACAAGTTCAAAGACAAAATTATTAAAAATTTCAGGATGGCAACAGCAGAGCACTGAATCAAGAGTGGGGCCCTTCTGAATCAGGGCCCCGTGGGACAGTACAGGTCACGTGCCCATCATGCCATAAAATGTTGAAGTCTCAAAACTGTATGTGAGATGTCTTGATCAGTAAAATGAAACAACATTTTTCAGACCTTCTCGGAACCATTGCTATGCCTGTATGTTTCAGAATCTCCAAAAGTGATAGAAGATTTATCCCTTACAATCTTTAGGAGTGAAAAAGATGGCCAGAACTTCTGGGGACGGAACCTCAGATGGGTCATCTTTTTCTCTGCTGAATTTATTGTCTTTCCAATAAGTGCTCCAGGGATGAGCACAGACTGCTTCATACTCATCACATTTCCCCCATATTTACAGATGGATCAGCCAAGTGTCAATGTGGTAATGGACAGTGAAAAATACGATGACCTACTAGTTCAAATTTGTGTACTTTGTATCAATAGATACTCTCCCCATCTCACCCCTGACCCACCACAACATATGCACAGATACACACACATTGAGCCACCTAAACGGGAAGCTAAATTATAATTGGAAGGTTATTTGGTGAGTACAGGATTTGAGCAAAGGGAGAGAAATATTAATAAAGCAACAGAGCTTTGTCCAACACAGATATGTATATATATATATATATATATATATATACCTGCTAGTGGACCAGCTATTTGTGATTATAAATGTATATGCTCATTTTATATATTGTGGAAAACATAATATCACCTATAACCCAACTCATGTTTATGCTGGGCATGTGGTGACCACCCTTTCTCTGCTCTGTAGTAGCCATTTGCTTTTTTTGGAGTATTTTTAAAGTTGTCAGTATTGTCAGATTTTGCCAGAGTTTACATCTTCTTCTCTTCATTGTGGTAAATTTCTTAACCAATCATTTCAAATTGTTTTCCTATAATTTTTTTAATCTAAGTATCAAAAATTAAACATTTTAGGAAGGGTATTATTATTTGATCTATGGACTACTCAGAAGCCTTATTCTACATGTGAAAGAATTTTCTAGTTTTAAATATAATACGCTGGACTGATGAATAAAGACAAAAAATAAATTATGCCTACCCACTTTTGAAATAGCCAAATATAGTGTAAAATAAAAACAGCCTTAATGATTCTTTAAATCTCGTGTAGTTGACGAATTCTACAGTAACTGGGGTTGGTAGTAACTAAAACCTGTTACATTCCTAATGATGCCCAATGAGCCATGGGAAATGAATAGGTGGATACAGTCCAGTTGCTAGAAAATAGTTGTTTGTTACTGACTTGTCTGAGAGGAAATGAACACTTTCATCTATCAGGGACAGAGTATAAAGTGTTCCTCACTGAAGCATTTCTAAAAGCTCTAAGCTCCTTTGAATACTGATAGGGCTCTGAAATTAAAGGTAAAATATGCAAGTAATCTGGTCTATCACAGGTTATTTTATGAGCTTCTGATATTTTTTATTCCTTTTGTAAGTATGATTTTCCCAGATTCCAAAGCCAATAAATTCTATAATCTTTATTCTGTATAAAGTTATCAGCAAGGTAATATATAGTTTCCTTTAAAAAAAAGAGTGTAAATTACTAAGAAAAATCAGAATTCGTGTGGAATTCATAGGAGTAGGTCTTAAAGAGAACCACAGAATCAGTAGTTCTCAAATGTGGCTACACGTTGGAGCTTTTACAAATAACGATGCCTAGATCCTATTTCCAGAGATTCTGACTTAAGTGGTCTGTGGTCCCAGTATCCACATTTTAAAAGCTCCCCAGTTGATTCTAATATGCGTCCAAGGTTGAGAACTACTGTAAAATGAAGGGAATTCAGGAGTCACAGAAAAGCAACTCCACTACTTTCCTGAGAGTCTTTGAATAATCATCATAACCCGGAAACTCAAATTACCAATAGTCACAGAGGTGGTGGGTAGCTATTTTACTGCAAGATATCAGTCTAGTATTGCTTACCTCAGTGTTTACTCTTAACTGCCATAATGAAAAGTGAAAGACTGACTCTTCATGTTCAGGTATGGTTTGTGTAGAGTATGTCTGTAAAACAGTATTGTGACTGATTTCCTCCATTCATCCATTCAGGGGCTAAACCATGAAAGTTTTTAAAGGGAGAATCATTTGGGGGAGGGGGTCAAAGTCTTCCTTATCTTCCACTGTGTGCAGACTTTCTTCTGATTGGTTGGTGGTGAGGTAATAGGGCAGAGCTCCAGGGAGCTTGTGTTCAGCCTGAAGTTACCATCCTCCACCTGGTTGGGGGCCTTAGTTCCTGCAGTAGTACTCAAAGGTATTGTTTTGTACTTCCTTGAGGAGGAAGGAGGACCCTGCTTTAATCCCTGCTTTAATTTCTTGATTGATCCTTCTTTGTTTCTGCATTCCTTCCCTTCCCTGATAAGCAACTCTTTCAATCTGCCCTTTGGAACTCTGGGAGGGTCAAGGAGGCTGAATGAAGCCTATTTCCTACAAACAAGAAACAGGAGACACAGAAAGGATTTGTCCCTAGGAGGGCGCCACAGGGCCCTGCTCTGTTTCATAGGCATGCATATGTAGGGGAGGAAAAATAATTGTCTCTTTACCCTCCTAGATTTTTGGCTGAGACTCCCCCTCCCTTGTGCTAAAAAGACAGATTAACAGGAGAAAAACAGAGGAGTAATAACCTGGATACCTCCTGTATACATGGGAGAGACCCAGGAAAACTGAGCAACTCCCTGAAGTAGGCTAAGTCCCCACTTTAATTACCGTCTTCAACTAAAGACACAAGATGTTGGGGAAGGGGAACCAGTTATGGGAAGTTACCAGGACAAGCACAGTAAACAGGGATAAGGTTGTGATGCAGATTTGAGTCCCTGTCTTCTCCTTTGATAAAAGTTTCTAGGGATTTAGAGATTCTTCTCTTCCTGGTACAGAGAGGGAGACACACTTACAAATGGAGATTCCTCTTATAAATGTAAGTGTCCCTTACAAAAGGGTGATTTCTGTCTGCTCTGTTTCAGAGATTCTCCTATATCTGTAGCCTCTCAAAAATAATCGGCCAGAAGTAATCTTTATGCCAAAGAAGCATATTTTGGAGGAGGCATATTTTGCTCCCCTTGACATACATATGTAATAAATCTGAAAAGCCAATAAAAAACAAACAAAAACAAAGGTAGTTAACCCTGGGCAGGAGGAGGGTAAAGCACAGGAAAGGGGTAGTGGAGGTGCACAGTTTTAGGTTCAGGTGTGAGTTATAGTAGATATTTCACTTCTTGGCATGAGCATGTGTTTGTTATATTATTATGCTTTGTAACTGTCGATGAAAAATTAATCAGTCGATCCAAATTTGAGGATTATAACCCAGGAAAAGCATCTCGGAAAGCTCTGAGAACTGTTCCACTCGTTAGAATTCAAGGCACAGTTTTTTGAGATAGAGGGCTGTACATCAAATGAAGTATTATGGACAGTTTACATAATCCAGATCTAAGTGTCATCGTGGTGGGTCCTGTGACCCCTTCCAAGATCAAGAAGGAATGTTACCTTTTAAGGAATTGTCTTGTGGATGCTGGGAAAATGCTGCTCGTTATGGTTGAGCAGGTATTCCTGCCGATGGGGGAGGTTTGGTCGATGCATAATGCAGATATACAGTGCACAGTAGAGGGGAAAGAGGAGGCCACAGGGCAGAGAACACTTTTTTATGTTTAAATTTTTCTTGTCTTGCCATAAAATATGAAGTTTACTTCACATAACTTAGCTATACATTGCCTCAGTGTATATTTTATGCCTCAAATATATTACAAGAAGGGAAAGGATGAAAGAAAATTGGAAAAAATTGGAGGCAAGCACAGGATTTGTGGCAGAAGACAGCATGCTTTCTTCAACATCTTGAATGCATCTTGAAACCCAGTGTTTACTGCTTTGTTTCTAAAAGAGATGCATCTATTGAAATCTTATTTATAAGGTACTTGTAAATACTTCTCATTAGTTTAGCTAACACTCTCAACCCAATGTTTTGATGATGGCTACCATCGTTCATTGATTCACTGTTATACTCTGTAATGTCCTTGACTCTTTAGGCATCAAATCACATTAAATTGGTAAGGTGAAAAGTATTTCCTTATTTATCGAAACCTTTAGAGAGCAACAAAATTGGGCACAACCTTCCACTGAAGTAGAAGGGTCAGGAAGGAAGCTGAGTAACAGAGTAGTAAAGTAGGTTGAGCAAGACTATACTTCATGCTGCTGGGACAGAGCCCCAAATCCTGACTCACCACCCCGCGTTGTGATGGTGTGTCCGCTCTGCAGTTCTCCTTCCTAAGTTGATATGCATCTGTCTCCTTAGGACCAGGGGGGTATTTATCCTGGAATGGGTTTTCCGGCAACAAGTCTCATTTCAGAGGCTTTGGGCATCGAGACAGCACCCTCGTCACTGCCTCTCAGATGGTTCCCCATTCAAGAGCAGTCATTTAATCTCAGGACACTTTTCCTCACAGTCAACAGTTTTTCTTTTGTGTAATTAAGTCTCATTTTTTCTAGATAGATCTATTTGTGCCAGAACTCTTCTGCTGCCTTGAAGCTTGCACCATTCAGTTATTTTTAGTGTTATCTCTTTCCTTTCATTAGCACAGAGCTAAACTGCACATATTTTGTTCTTTCAGCTTTCCCCAGATTAAGATCTTTGAGCTCCTTAGTCATTCATTTGAGCTGTTGCATTGAATTTCCTCCAGTTCATTTAAATCCTTGAGTTAAGTTTATTATGCCCAGAATCAATAAAGCACCATGTTCTCACATCTATTCACCAACCCCAAGCAGTGGTAGGTGTAAGGCTTATATACCTCTGTGACTTTGCCTGTTTGCTCCCTTAGTGGGCAGACTCTGAGCTAAAATGTAAATTCAATGAAAAGTTTTTCATAATGTTCCCAGTCTGTACTGGGAACTTTCCTCAGGACAGTATCTCCTTTACAGCTTTTAATTTTTCAGTGCCTTTATGTTTTAATTTGTTTTTTAAATGTACATTTGTTTCAAAATTGAAAAAGATCTGTGGTCAGTCTTTTTTGTTGTTGTTTTGTTAAAACATATTTTCATTTTTCAATATGTTGTCTCTAATTGAATGGGAGGAATAGGTATTGCCTTTCAAAGGGATTTTAGCTATCTAAGTTTGAATAAAGTGAATTTTCCGTACCTTGGAGATGGTTACACTCAGGAGGCTGCATCAGTATGGATTATAGTTGTTCTTTATCCCTGGAATCAACCTGATTCTCTGGATGGAAGAACAGAGGGTGTGAATCCCCAGCTCCAGCTGGTGGAGATCACTTTGCTCAGAAGATTTGCATGTAAATTTGCATTCTCTCTGGAATCACTGATTTCTTTCAGCTTTTCCTGGAATTGGGAGCCAGAGACATCTTCTGAACAGCGGACCCGATAGCCTGGAGCGTTCTTGCACTTTTACTTCCATCATTCAAATTATACTATTGTGTGGATCATTCCCCAGAGCTCATTGCCCTTCTCTGCTAGGAATACCAATGTATATTTGCGTTTCTTTCACTGTGTACCCACAACTCTTCTTTCTTTGCCCCTATGAGATGTATTCAAATATTAAATATTGTCCCTGTATTTCTACCTATTTTCCAAATGCCTTGGAGACCTGGTATAGACAATCTTGCTCTTCTTCCTATTGCATTTTAACCTCATAGGCTGGAAATATATTGATGAATTGTATATAAGGTTGGCACTGTCCCTAAAACTGAAATCTATTCACTCTAATACAGAAGTTCAGGAAACCATATATATAATGTGGTGCACATCATCACTACTTTTCTAATGCATGCTTATTATTTACTGTACAAGTTTTCAAATATAAGTCCTATACACACACCTTTCACAAAAGAGCAGCATCAGTGTTAAATAAATCACTGCTAAATAGGCATGGATTTTTTTTGTTATTACAACTTACCAAATCAAATTACTTATTCCAGTGGAATGTCATTCAAACATTTTATTGTAGCTTTACCAACAAGGAAACTGAATCTATTAGCCAAGGTAGAAAATAGCCTTGATATAGTAAATCGATTGTTATGATGTCAATTACATGCGTGCACAGAAGTTTGATTTTTTTTTTATTTGTATTGGATTATAGTTGCTTTACAATGTTGTGTTAGTCTCTGCTATACAGCAAAGTGAACCAGTTATACGTATACATATATCCCCTCTGTTTTAGATTTCCTTCCCATTTAGGTCACCACAGAGCACTGAGTAGAGTTCCCTGTGCTATACAACAGGTTCTCGTTAGTTATATATTTTATACATAGTAGTGTATACATGTCAATCCCAATCTCCCAATGCATCCCACCCCCTGCTTCCCCCCTTGGTATCCATAAGTTTGTTCTCTACATCTGTGTCTCTATTTCTGCTTTGCAGATAAGTTCATCTGTACCATTATTCTAGATTCCACATATAAGGGATATTATACGATATTTGTTTTTCCCTTTTTGACTTACTTCACTCTGTATGACAGTCCCTAGGTCTATCCACGTCTCTGCAAATGGCACTATTTCATTCCTTTTTACGGCTGAGTGATATTCCATTGTATATATGTACCACATCTTCTTTATCCATTCCTCTGTTGATGGACATTTAGGTTGCTTCCATGTCCTGGCTATTGTAAATAGTGCTGCAATGAACATTGGGGTGTATGTATCTTTTTGAATTATGGTTTTCTCCAGGTATATTAGCATATAGTTGGTCCTTAGCATAATGTGTGTGTGTGTGTGGGTGTGTGTGAAATATATGTCTATGTAATTAAGATAAAATATACTGTATCAATCATGGCTTGCTGATTGAATCCAGCAATACAAATTAGTGAAGAACATTTAAAAATTGAAATAGTTTTAAAAATCAGAATTCCTGTATTTTTTTCTGAAAAACTGGGAGGTCTAGAAACTCTAGGTCCTCATTTTAACTTGGTAATATTTGTCTGGTCCTTAATGGGGGCTTCCTCCTTTTAGATGAGTGAGCACAGTCTAATTTATCACAGCTACCATTGGATCTGTTTTCCTTACATACTTTATCTTCCTGGATATTATAGGTATTTGACTTTCAAACCTGAATATGAAATAAAGATTTATGATGTAATATAAGTTGGTAGAAATAAGTTCAGTATACCTATGTGAAAAACATAATTTCTCAACTGGCTAATTGTTCTGTACTATATTCAGTTAGCTGGCATTTGGTTTTCACTCATGTACATTTTCAATAATCATACATTCATTATCATTTGGTAATATGACAAATCTACCCCCTTTACAATTAACTTTAAATCACTCTTTATGTTAGCATGTGAGTATATGTGTATGCCTATGTATACATACATACACGCACATACTTACACACTTAAATTTTTGTTTGATTCTCTCAATGACCTTAACAGTAAAGGCACTTTTAGTCTGTTGATTTATACCTCAGCCTAAACTTGAGCAAAAGATTCAGCACATCAGAATAATACAGTTATGATATTTTTCTGTTTATTCTCAGTAAATATGCATTATCTATATAACCTGCATGTGATATAAGCATACATTACCTGTGCAATGCACTATAATAAAAAATAATTCAATAATCAAAAATAAGCATGCATTCTCTCCATAGCAACCAGAGAATGCAGTTCCTCTGTTGAGCCACGTGACTGTATAGGGGAGGAATTGTCCCTCTATCCTTCTAGGTTCTTGGCTGAGACACCCCTCTAATAAAAGACAGATTAAGAGGAGAAAATAAGGAGTTTAATAACATGTATATCTCTTGTATACAGGGAGAGACCCAGGAAAACTGAGTAACTCCCTGAAATGGCCCAAGCTACCACCTTAAATACCATCTCCAGCTAAAGACAAAAGAAGATTTTGTGGGCAGGGGTTCAGGGTGGTAGAGAGCCAGTTATGGGAGGTTATTAAGAAAAACTCAGGAAATAACAGTATGATTGTTATATAGATTTAAGTCCTTGCCATCTCCATTGCTAAGAGTTTCTAGAGATTCGGTCATCCCCCTCTTCCTTACAAATTGAGATATCCCCTGTAAACGCAAATGTCTCTTATTTAAAAAGTGTAACTTCTATTCAGTTTTCAGAGCTTTTCATATGCCTGTTTTTTCTTAAAAGTAACCAGCTCAAAATAATCCTTATGCCAAAGTGGCATATTTTGGAGTGACATATCCTGCTTCACTTCAACTAACTACAGTAATTTTAGATTATTTCCTTACTAGGACTCCACTTCTATTCTTAATTCAGCATATTTGCGTTCAAGCAGGTTATCAGTAAAACTGACTGCTAAGGAAGGCAAGAAATACATTTCCCTCCAAAACTGAGGCGTTCATAGTTCATCGAACACACCTATGAATCTGCTAGGTGGCGTTTCGAGGGGCTCCGAAGAGCTCCAGTACTTTATGTCTCAGTACAGAAAGAATTCATTGAGAGGCAAAATGATAGATAAGAAGTGATCTATTGGAATTGGGTGCTTGTGAGGCTTATAAGAGGGTGGGCAAGAGGGTGTCACACGCCAAGAACTTAGTGGGCTACAGTTTTATAATCAAAGGAAAAAAGGGAGGGGGAAAAGACTACCTTCTTCCTCATTCTTGAGTATACATACACGCACATACTTACACACTTAAATTTTTGTTTGATTCTCTCAATGACCTTAACAGTAAAGGCACTTTTAGTCTGTTGATTTATACCTCAGCCTAAACTTGAGCAAAAGATTCAGCACATCAGAATAATACAGTTATGATATTTTTCTGTTTATTCTCAGTAAATATGCATTATCTATATAACCTGCATGTGATATAAGCATACATTACCTGTGCAATGCACTATAATAAAAAATAATTCAATAATCAAAAATAAGCATGCATTCTCTCCATAGCAACCAGAGAATGCAGTTCCTCTGTTGAGCCACGTGACTGTATAGGGGAGGAATTGTCCCTCTATCCTTCTAGGTTCTTGGCTGAGACACCCCTCTAATAAAAGACAGATTAAGAGGAGAAAATAAGGAGTTTAATAACATGTATATCTCTTGTATACAGGGAGAGACCCAGGAAAACTGAGTAACTCCCTGAAATGGCCCAAGCTACCACCTTAAATACCATCTCCAGCTAAAGACAAAAGAAGATTTTGTGGGCAGGGGTTCAGGGTGGTAGAGAGCCAGTTATGGGAGGTTATTAAGAAAAACTCAGGAAATAACAGTATGATTGTTATATAGATTTAAGTCCTTGCCATCTCCATTGCTAAGAGTTTCTAGAGATTCGGTCATCCCCCTCTTCCTTACAAATTGAGATATCCCCTGTAAACGCAAATGTCTCTTATTTAAAAAGTGTAACTTCTATTCAGTTTTCAGAGCTTTTCATATGCCTGTTTTTTCTTAAAAGTAACCAGCTCAAAATAATCCTTATGCCAAAGTGGCATATTTTGGAGTGACATATCCTGCTTCACTTCAACT
The DNA here is from genome assembly GCF_002837175.3 of Physeter macrocephalus. Classification (NCBI taxonomy): domain Eukaryota; kingdom Metazoa; phylum Chordata; class Mammalia; order Artiodactyla; family Physeteridae; genus Physeter; species Physeter macrocephalus. The sequence goes on along the minus strand of NC_041234.1, from coordinate 16,919,487 downwards.
AACTACAGTAATTTTAGATTATTTCCTTACTAGGACTCCACTTCTATTCTTAATTCAGCATATTTGCGTTCAAGCAGGTTATCAGTAAAACTGACTGCTAAGGAAGGCAAGAAATACATTTCCCTCCAAAACTGAGGCGTTCATAGTTCATCGAACACACCTATGAATCTGCTAGGTGGCGTTTCGAGGGGCTCCGAAGAGCTCCAGTACTTTATGTCTCAGTACAGAAAGAATTCATTGAGAGGCAAAATGATAGATAAGAAGTGATCTATTGGAATTGGGTGCTTGTGAGGCTTATAAGAGGGTGGGCAAGAGGGTGTCACACGCCAAGAACTTAGTGGGCTACAGTTTTATAATCAAAGGAAAAAAGGGAGGGGGAAAAGACTACCTTCTTCCTCATTCTTGAGTAGACATCACACTTTCATCATCAGCCCCTCCTCCAGGTTGGGCAGGGGAGTTTTCTTGTCCCTACATGGTCAAGCTGGGACTGTCATGGTGCAATGGAAAAATTATTTCAGGTTTCAGTACAATGAGGCTCTTTCACTTTGAAATGTCACCTTTCCATAAATTATTGTTTTTTTATGTGTGCAGAGAGCATGTCTTGGGGTTATTAACTTACTGAGGTCACTGGGCAGGATGTGGGTCTCTTGCCACCATTGTTTTATTGTTTGGGGGTATGTCTCATGCTTCTGTTGCATGGTTTTGTTGCTAAGCAAGCCTGCTTGGTTCTGTGGTTAAGCAAACCTGCTCTTTTGAGTGATCATTAACTTACAGGGGTCTCTCATACTTTTTTCTTTACTTACAATCCCCTCGTGGGATTAACTCTTTAACTACCTACTTTGTCCCTTTACTCTGTCCCTATCACCTATACTAATCATGTATTATATGTATAGGGTTGGGTTAAGTGTAGAGGATAGAAAAATGGAGAAACAGATAAAGCCCTTAAAGTGTTCACAATCTAGTACAGTGTAAAGTAGATAAATTAATATAATATAGCAGGTTGCATATTCACTAGTAAAGATTTATCTTAAATGGTATAGAAGCATAAGAGGAAGTGAATGATTTTGCTTAGGGGAAGGGTGATATTTGAAATGCATCTCAGAGAATGTAGGGATTTGCAGCAAGGAAAATTGGGAGTATGGAGGAGTAAGGGGTGCATTCCAGGAGAGAGGGACTGGTAATACAAAAGCTTAGAGGAATACTATTTCTTGTTGTCTTGGAAGAACAGTGAGTAGTTTTATGTTTCTCAAATGTTCCCTGCTTGAGGGAAGTGCTGAAAATAGGCCTAGAAAGGCAGTCAGTGATGAGTCTGTGAAGATATTTAAATCATCTTAAGTGGCTGGGAAATAACTTCTACAAAATTTTAGTTGTATAACGTAATAAAAGCTCCTCTTAACCCACGTACTGAGTGTAAGTTCCTACTTCTCTGAATAGAGTAACAGACATAATAATAATACAATATCATACATTTCTATAACACATTTTGATTTTCCAATTACTTTAAGTACATGATGGATTTTGACACCATCGATAATCCCGATGAGTTGGTTGAGCTTGGCATGGTATTATCAATTTGCAGTAGAAGAACAGAGGAGAAGTCAGAGGAACAGTGAGAGAAAGCAGCTGGCCTTGTGCTGTATCTGCTGTGTTGCCCTCCACATTCTTCATCAAATCAAAGGATGTTGAGCTGAAGGAGAGCTCAGTAGCATTCAGCTCCGCTACGCTGCACACCAGCTATACACCAGGCAATCAATATGGTTTGGACACAGCTGATATAATTTGGTGGAGCTCTAATTGAATTTTTTCCCCTTCTTAATATCATTACACCTATAGAACATCTTCAATTAAGTGTTCCCCCATCAGTCTCAAAATTAAATATCCCAAATGGAACTCATTATCTACTCCCACATAAACCAGCTCCTCATGACTGTTTCCCCTTTCTATTATAGGCACCACTGCTTCCAGGCTCCTAAATCTGAAACCCCTGTAGTCATTTCTTTTCTTTTTTTTTTTTTTAATTCCTTTTCCATCAGCCACTGAATGCTATTGACTATTCTCTGAAATCATTTCTATGCATAACTTCCTTTACTTTATCGGTAAATGTTTTGGAATACATTTGAACAAATCAAGGAATTAGTGAACAAAAGAATGAATACATGAATAAACCAATGAATATTCACTGTTCTCATTACCTTTATCTATAGAAGTACAACCGTTTGCGATGTGTGAGAGTATCTGAGTATAAGCAGCTGCCCCCCACCCCACATAAATTAATCCTGTATGAGGGATTCCCCTTACATGTGCATTCTTTGAAAGTCTCTTAAATTATATTAAAATGCCTCTTATATTCAAAGCCACTCTGACTTGCTTTACTTTGAATAAGATAATACTCTGTAGAAGACACATCGTTGCATGTTTTAGATCCACAAGGTGAAATTGATTGAAAAACATGGAGATAAATATCAAATAAGTATTAAGTTATTCTAGGTATATGACTTCATCATTTTACTCTCTAGGTGTCTTTTTTTTTTTTTTTAGTAGAGGGAAGGATTATTTATTTATTTATTTATTTTTGACTGTGTTGGGTCTTCGTTTCGTGCGAGGGCTTTCTCTAGTTGCGGCAAGCGGAGGCCACTCTTCATCGCGGTGCGGGGGCCACTCTTCATCGCGGTGCGCGGGCCTTTCATTATCGCGGCCTCTTTTGTTGCGGGGCACAGGCTCCAGACGCGCAGGCTCAGTAGTTGTGGCTCACGGGCCCAGTTGCTCCGCGGCATATGGGATCTTCCCAGACCAGGGCTCAAACCCGTGTCCCCTGCATTGGCAGGCAGATTCTCAACCACTGTGCCACCAGGGAAGCCCCAGTGTCATTTTTTTTAAATGAAGTGTAGTTGGTTTACAATGTTGTGTTAGTTTCTGGTGTATAGCCATGTGATTCAGGTATGTGTGTGTGTGTGTGTGAGTGTGTGTGTGTGTGTGTGTGTGTGTGTGTGTGTGTGTATTCTTTTTTCAGATTATTTCCCTAGGTGTCCTTGTTAATGAGTCTTTTAGATATCACACATACACACACACTCACATATATAAAACAGTACTGTATATCTAAATATACACCTGAAAGACAAGTGGAGAGATAAAAACCACCACAACTTTCTTACCGGCAAAAAAATGAATGTCGTGTGAGATAAAGTTTTCACAGTGAATAATACAAATATTCAAGAAGTACTGTATCTTAAACTGTGTAGCTGTAAATGGAAATGATGTGTTCTGGAAAAAGAAACAAAACACTGCTTGATGAAGCAAAAAATTGGTTCTTTGGATAAAGAAAACAATGACATCAAAGCTACCTGCAAAGAGACTGAATAAAACTGTTTAATGAAACATGAGTATGAAGGAAAAAAAAAAGCCAGCATTTCTAATATTTTATCTTACATGTATTTTATTGTTATATATAATTAATAAGGTATAATTCATTGTTAATGTTATAAAAGTTTATTTGGTTGTTTCGTCTATAGCCCTTAAAGTTTATACATCCATGTTGGCCTAAAACCTTTTTTGGGGGGTGAGGAACCTATTTTCTCTTTGGAAAATGTAGACTGCTGAATACATGGTAAAGGTTCTGAACTCAGTTGTATCACTCAGGGTTGGCGGCTTAGGGGACATTCCCCACAACAGTAAGCATTGTACTGACACCAGCAGGGTGTTCTACAGTTCAACTCAATTCTGACACTCTCTACCCAGAGATAGGAGATCATATCAGATTGCACATTTTAAGGGTTCAGTCCCACAAGACTGCCCCCTTCCCCTCCTACTTCAAAAGCCAATCTTAAGTCCAGGTTGTTACCTAGATTTCTGACCAGCGGGCTATAAATCAGAGGTTCCTAGGAGCCCTGCTTTGGGTTTGATTAATTTACTAGAGCAGCTTACAGTACTCAGAGAAACATTTTGCTTACTAGATCACAGATTTATTAGAAAAGGATATAACTCCAGAACAGCTAGGTGGAAGAGACGCATAGGGTAAGGTGTTTGGGAACAGCTTGGAGCTTCCATACTCTCTCCAGGCATTCTATTCTCCCCAAATCTCCACATGTTCACCAACTTGGAAGCTCTCAGAACCCTACCCTTTTGGGTTTTTATGGAGCGTTCATTACATAGGCATGATTAAATCATTGGCCATTGGTAATGGAACTCAATCTCCACCCTCTCTCCCCTCCCTGGAAGGGAAGTCAGGGGGTGGGTGGGACTGAAAGCTCTAACCCTCAACTCCTGGTTGGTTACCCTAGCAACCGCCCCCATCCTTAGGTGATCTAGGGGCTTTTCAAAGTCACCTCATTGACATAACAAAGACACCTTTATTGCTCTCCTCATAGGAAATTCCAAAGGTTTTAGGAGCTCTGTGCCAAAAATGGGGATGAAGAACAAATACATATTTCTTATTATAAATCACAGTATCACAAATGAGATGGTTTTATGTTTGAGCACCCAAGATACATTTTACAAGGGGGCAGGAAAACATATGTCTCTCGTCTCTGCATCATGCTGCTATAGAGAAGGAAAATGTTTCCCTTCTTCCCTTCTAGGTTCTTTGACTGGCCTACTAATTAAATGGATAAAAGCCAGATTAACAGGAGAAAAAAACACATTTAATTTCATGCATATGGGAACCCCAAAGGATGAGCCTCCCAGACAGTGAGGTAATTGAGACTCATATTCCATCCTGAGCTAAGGAGAGGTGGGGTAGGGATCTGGGTATTCAAAGGGGAGGAAGACGATTCACAGGAAGGTAGGAAGAGCAAATGTTTGCCAGGCCATGAACATAAGACTTTCTGATATAAAACTTGATCTCGGGTAACATCTCCTTGTACAGGCCCCCTATCTAAATTCTTTTAGGCAGTTCAGGGGGAAGTAAAAAGCTCTTCTTGAGTCTGTTGATCCTTGATTGTCTTCAGCTCAAAATAATCCACATGCCAAAGTGGCATATTCTGGGGCAGCCTGCCCTGAACCCCATCACTGCCTTGAATATCAGACTTAGCTTCCTTATTAAGGACATGAAGGCTTCAGAAGGACAAAAGAGCAAAACTTCAGGAACATTAATATAGAAGCTAAGGATTGAAAGGATTAGGTGATTAAACCTTAAATCTGCTTCAGGGAATTTATAACCTAATTGGGAAATCAACCTAGATATCTGAAAACTTAAAAAAAAATTGTATTCATTTGGCCAGCAGATTTTTTTGGCCTATTATTTGTTTGTGTGTAGTAGGATAAAAGACTTGTCACCCTTCAGTAAATTAGTATTTCCTTCATAACTTTCTTCATATATGCAATAAATATATACTGAGAATCTATTGTTTGCCAGGGAAAGGAAATAAATACTCTTTTTCAACGGGGGTTAGTTTCAGAGTGGACTGGAATGATTTGGAAAGAAGGGATTTGAGAAAGGGTGAATAAGATGCAGATTTCTCTCACAGAGGCAAGCCTTACAAGTGGGATGAATAGAGACCCAAATAATTTACTGATATGCATTATGGCATAAATGTCAGTAAGTGCATTTCAGTAATAGTTATAGCTAGGATTTTTTGAGCAATTAATATGAGTCAGACACTAAGCCAAGACCTTTCCAAGAGATCTTGTATTTAAATCTTACAATAACCTATTGAATTTGGCAAGATGATCACATCCATTTTAAAAATAGGAAAACCATATTTTAAGTATCTCAACCACGATCCAACAGCTAGGCAGCGATCAAATCACCCTAAGCTATCAAAACACTATTCTTTGTTTCCACTACACTGATCTTTCATCAAACTTAATATAGTCTCTTATACTCTTTTCCATCATTGTGGCTGTTTCTTAAAGATTAGAATGTTTTGCAGTTTTGATTGCTATGTAGGCGTGTACTGATTAAAATAACCCTTAGAAGTAATCTGACTAATTTTAGTTGCTGTCATCTACAATACTTTTATATATTATCCCTCTCAAAAATGTTTAATTGCTCTTCTTAAAGCCTTTCTAGAAATGCCTACTCTATTTTTTCAAGTTACTGTGTCTTTCATTGGATGCATTAGATTACTGACAGTTTCATGTAGTTCATTTACTGGATTCAAGATACAGTTCAGTTACTCAGGGATTCCAAAAGTTAACAACTTCTGAAAGTGCATGAATCCCTTCTACCCACTGGTTGCATCCAAAGCATTCAGATTTTATTTGCTAAATCAGGGGTTCTATCCCTTAAAGTTCCTTGGAGGATACTATCAGAATGAAAAGACTCAAAATAGCAGTCTTCCAGAATACAACATTGTGCTTTTAAATTTAAAAGTATTCCCAATATAACATTAGTGTCTGCTGATGTGGTCACCCCAATTCCAACAAGGCACATTCTTAGAACTACATAGGCTATCCTTAACATGCCAAAATAAGTTGCAAATTTAGTCAGTTAATGGATTTTCTTTAAAAAAAAAACTATATGTAAAATTTTTGAAAAGCCTACTTAGTCACTTGGAAAAATTGGGGCTATGGCGTTGAAAATTGTCTTCCTAGAAGTCCTAAATACAGCTATACCCATAAGTCTTGGAGCCACCTTGTACCGTTTCTCTAGCCCTCCAGATTAACTCCATGTTTGTCCGTCCTGAATATTCAGGTTATGCTTAATATTCTGTCTCAATATTTCATTTTATAAATATATTTTGATGCTAAAAGTTTACGCGTGCAACATTAATGTTCTTTCTTTTCGGATATGAGGATTTTACTGGTGACCTGCATTTTTCAACGCTTCAGTGTGTGTAGTAATAGATTTGGGCTGTTATTCATGTCCCAGCCAATCTTCAACTTCACACACACTTTCTATCGCCAAACCTTTCACATCCATTCATCAAGGTTTGGAATGTAACCTCTGTCTCTGAAAAATAATTTTCTCATTGTTCCAGAGGAAGAAAATCAGTTAAAAAAAAAAAAAAAAAAAAAGCAAAGCTAATCAGTGTCCTCACATAGGAATTACACCTGCAATCTGGGCTGTGGTTTGAAATATGCTGTAATCCGCTGAACTCACTCAGGTAACACTAGTAGATAACATTTTAATATTCTAATTCTTTAATTTATAAAATTGAGACTCACTTTACAACCACAGGCTTATGAGAAATCTTGGTGTCCAGATGCCAGAGGGATTTATCGTTTTCCAATATCAATAGAGTCTTCTGTAAACAAAAGAAAGAAAGCAAGTTTTTGATCATTTCTGTATTTCTGTCTTGACATTTCCTGTATCTTCTCATGGCTGTGTACTCAAAAGTTGATATTTACTTTTCATTACTCAGGTACTTAGATGGATGTTCAAATTTGGTAGTTTATATGTGTCCATAAACTTACAACTAATTTTTTGAAAGCTGCACTTTCTATAATTAACAGTGATAATCCATCTTTTTAATGTGTTTCTGCTTTGGGTATCTTTTCCCAATTAAAAGTAATGTCTTATTTTGTGAGACATAGCTTTATTTATTTTTAATTAAACAAATAAACACTAGCGAAACCTATGAAAAATTATTTTCAAAAAATATAAGAAAAAAATATAAGAAATGCATGTGATAAAAACCTTTTTATATCACCACTATAATGAAAGGTTTGGGTTTTTTAAATAATTTAATCACTGTTAATGAATTCATCCATGAAGGACCAAAGGCAATTATCGTTAACATCAATAGCAAAGCATATATAGTTGCTTTTACTTCATCCTAGCTTCATCCACATAATGAGATTTGATCATGACATCTAACAGTTTAATCACTTAAAATTATTAGTAGTGTTAGTGTTTTGTATGTGTGGAAAAGGTCTTATGTAGCCATCAATGTAAAGTTCTGTTTTCAGTGGTAAAACTGGTTATGAAAAATGTAGCAATTGATATCTGGAAATGAGACGTTGAAATCTATGCTTGCCGTAAGTGGAATTTCTGCCAACACACAGTGAAAAATGGGAAAAGTCATATTTGTTTTATATGCAAATTATGTAGTAGCAAACCTACTTTACTCTTGTAATTTAATTTCGGGAAATTCCTTTTGGAATTGCTCAGTCTGGTTGATAACATTATGGCGACTCAACAATACAGTTTAAGGTTTCATGCCAATACTACAGTTATTTTACTGACAGAGATAAATCTGGAGCAAGCTCGGAAATGCTTTCTTCCTCTTCTCTTCTCCCTCAAGTTCAAGGATAGGTCTATTTTCTCAAGACTCTTCTAAATAGATAGTTAAAAGCAAAATTGTTATAAAATCATTCATGTATCATCTGCAAATGTGAGAAATGAACTGTTTCCTTGTTTGTTAGTTTTTGAGAACACAGTTTTTCTTATTAATTTGAAAGTATACATTAAGGCACTTTTGTCACTTAAAAGGGCCAAAGGGAAATGAAATAGGAAAAAAGTTAAAAAACAATTCGTAGCCAGGCTTTTGAACTTTATCCCTCAGTATCCCTTTAAAGTTTCAAGCCCTCTGAGGAGACTTTTAGCTCTTCTTACTCTCTCCTTCTGCTTTCATATACCCCATGACATATCTCCCAGACCCTTCATATCTGTCATCATGGAGTAGCTTTTTTCCAATTTGATCATACATATTTAGTCGAGGTGGAAACTGTATTATTTAACTTTATATTCCTTATGTACTCTCTGTGTACCATACATAGAGTCTAGGAGTTCCACAAATGTTTATATAAATTATACATGGAAGGATAAATGATGAATGGAAGGGGACTTCCCTGGTGGTCCAGTGGTAAAGAATCTGCCTTCCCATGCAGAGGACGTGGGTTCGATCCCTGTTCGGGGAACTAAGATCCCACATGCCACGAGGCAACTAAGCCTGCACGCCACAACTACTGAGCTCGCCCTCCTCAATGAGAGAGCCCATGTGCCACAACTACAGAGCCCACGTGCCCTGGAGCCTATGCGCCACAACTAGAGAGAAGAGAAAACCCACATGCCACAACTAGAGAGAAGTCCGCACACCGCAACAAAGACCCGACACAGCCAAAAAAATAAAGCAAATAAATTAAGTAAATAAATATATCTTTTAAAAAGACCTGCAAGAAAAGTATTTTAAAAAATGATGAATGGAAGGATGGATAGATGGATGGATGGATAAATGTAAAGATGGATGGTTGGATGGATATGTTTACAGTCCTTTCCATGTAAGCAATTTTTTTCAAAACAGTGATCTCTAAAGTGCCCTTTAAGCTCCAATTACCTAATTAGTTTCACATAGTACAAATTTCAAAAAGGTAAACAAAAAAGGATATACAGTTAAAATTGTTTCTCCTATCCTGTCACCCAGCCAGCTAGTTATCCTCTTCCACTCTTATTAGAGAGAACTGGGATTACTGGTTTCTCACGTATCCTTCCAGAGGTATGCCATGCACATGCGTGCCTGCATGTATGCATACACACGTACCAATCCACACCTATCAACATGGTATGAGAGTGCCTATTTGCTCATGCCATCAACAACAGAGTATATTTCAAACAGTTTTATCTTTGCATATCTGATTGGTAAAAAAAAAATCGTCTTTAATGTGAATTAATCTAATAGTGAGTGAGGGTGACCATACTTTCAAATGTTTGAGCCATTTTCTATTGCTTTTTCTATGAGCTCTGTTCATTTCCTTTGCAAATTTTAGAATTCCTTCTAAAATTGTTTTAGAGCCAGTTGATAGATGAGAACTAGTCTCTTTTTTTAAATCAGAAGCAGTATTATCCAGCATATTCAAACCTACTCATTCATTTGATTCAGCACTATTGCTCATTGTTTGATTGCTTCAAAAGATTACACAGTCAAGGAGGATAGTTTCAACATTCTCGACCATATTAAAAAAAATGTTCTTTCAGCTATGAAGGCAGATCTGAAAAGAGGTCCTACAAACAGTCATGGAGGACTCTTTCCCACTTCAGTAACTTTGCACAGGCTGTTCCCTGGAAAAACCTTTGCTATTATTTTGCGTGATGGAATATTTCTCATCCTTTAGATGTCAGTTTAATTGTACTTCCTCAAAGACACCTTGCTTGATTATTAAATCTAGACTAACCTCCTCTGGCTCTCTATTGTAGGCATGCTGCATCTTAACGTCTTGTTTATTCCTTCTATAACATTTATCACATTTTGTAGTTATATCATTTTGTCATTTACTTGCTGTTCTCTTCAATAAGCTGGAGGTTCCGTGGGAGCAGTTTCCACGTCTGTCTTGTTTACTGTTTTATCTCTACTGCCTGATGCATGATGTGGCATAAAATAAACACTCAGCAAATATTTGTTGAAAGAATAAGTGAACGGACTCATCTAAGTTCTGCTTTGTTGGTCAAAAATTCAGCTATTACTCTGGAAGTAAACCAGGCAGATATCTATTTCCAGTGGGCTGAGTTTAATTCAACTGAGTTTTTACTATGTGCAAGCTAAGAGATAAAGGGAGAGAGAGAGAGAGAGAGAGATGGATTCTTGAAGGAGTTCATCGTTTTTACTCCTGAACTTATTCACCACTTACTGCAAATGGATTTCACAAATAAACTCTAAGGTCAGACATCATCATTGCTCTAAGACAAATACAACCAGAGTACTTTGAGGTTCAGATATAATTGATGGATAAATGCAAAGCTAGGAGAAATTTATTAACAATGATTTTTAAATCTCATTTTTCTAGTAACTCTCAGGGAGGCAAAACTTAAAAAAAAATTATACAGGGACTTCCCTGGTGGCACAGTGGTTAAGAATCTGCCTGCCAATGCAGGGAACGCAGGTTCGAGCCCTGGTCCGGGAAGATCCCACATGCCACAGAGCAACTAAGCCTGTGTGCCGCAACTACTGAGCCTGAGCTCTAGAGCCTGCTCTCTAGAGCCCACGAGCCACAGCTAGTGAGCCCACACGCTGCAACTACTGAAGCCCGCCTGCCTAGAGCCCGTGCTCCGCAACAAGAGAAGCCTCCGCAGTGAGAAGCCCGCACACTGCAACAAAGAGTAGCCCCCGCTTGCCGCAACTAGAGAAAGCTCACGCACAGCAATGAAGATCCAACGCAGCCAAAAAAAAAAATAAAGAAAAAAATTGTACATAGTACCGGGGCTTTTCACTCTGTCTCTTAATTAAAATTCAATAGAATATGTATTTCAATAGATCATATATGCCAGGAACCACCAAGGTGTATTGACTATTACATGATAATGATCATCTTAAGGGGGCTTTTATCCACCTAGTGTTTTACTGGGGATAGGGTTTGGAGTATAAAGTTAAATTAATTGTAATCTAAGAATGACTTCAACACATAAAATATCAAGGTTCAACCTTTCTTTTTGTACAGGCACTGATTGAATCTTTTAACCATTAATCCCCAGTCCCATTTGCAAGGACTTTCCTTTTTGGAGAGATTTGACTTACCCATTGAACCATGAGTTGATGCTTTCCATTTTGGTGTTTGGTTGCTTTTAGAGCAAGCCCTCTTAGGGAAAGAAGAGTATATGCGGTGAGATGTCTCCAAAGAAACTAATTATTAAAGTCAATCTAGAATGTAATTTATCAATGATTATTAACTCATGAACAGTGTGACTACCTGTATTTGTCCGTGGAGAAAATATAGAAAGTAGATGTTTAGAATAGCGAACCTAGGAAATAGGGATTGGAAAGTAGATCGTTTATAGAATAATAAGTACCTTCTCTTACTTCACTTGTCATTTGGAGAATTTTTTAAATGAATAAAACACCAAAAAATTGGCATGTAGAATTTGGTACTGTGAACTGAAAATTGAAAAATATAAGAAATGTAGGGCTTCCCTGGTGGCGCAGTGGTTGCGCGTCCGCCTGCCGATGCAGGGGAACCGGGTTCGCGCCCCGGTCCAGGAGGATCCCACATGCCACGGAGTGGCTGGGCCCGTGAGCCATGGCCGCTGAGCCTGCGCGTCCGGAGCCTGTGCTGAGGCCGCAGCAGAGGGAGGCCCGCGTACCACAAAAAAAAAAAAAAAGAAAAAAAAAAAGAAAAATATAAGAAATGTAAAAGTTAAAAGGTAAAAGAAATTTTAATAAGTATAGCTTTATGTTCTGACATTTGTGGGAGGCATGCAAAAGAAGGATCAACACATAAGCATCTATGTATTTTATGGTTGAATAGTAAAAAAAAAAAAAAAAAAAAAAAAAAAAATTCAGTGAAAAAGAATATTCCCTGAGGATGTCCTGAACATAGAACTTTATTGTGGGACATTATCTCTGGAAACTCCTTCCTATTGCTCTCACCGCTGCTTCATCTTCAACCATGACTATTTGCCATGTCTTCATAATTCTGTCTGGGTTCCTTGACTGTGGTCTTTCTAGGCCAATCCTTGCACACACCGCTCTCAGAGTGACCCATGTAACATGACTTTCATGATCCTGCTTGTCCAAAGTTTCAACTCCTTAGCCCAGTCTCCAAGGTTCTCTATCTTTTGTCATTTCCCTGCTTTTATCTCATTTCCTTCACTCCTTGTCTGTCCTACTTACACTTTACGGCAGTCTCCTTAAGACCTTGAATGCCATTTCCCACTTTCTCAACCTGAAAAGGTTCTTTGATCATCCTTTGGGACCCAGATAAAATCTGATCTTTTGAATGATACATTTCATTAATTCTCTGTGGTGGAATAAATCTCCCTCTCTGCTTTGATGTCCCTGTAGCACTTTGTACTAACCTGTATTGCAACAGCTGTCCTGTTGCATAATATGCTCTTCTAAATGCTCTTCTCCTCAATCCAGTAATAATATCTGCAAAGCTAGGACCTTGTATTATTGTGTATCTCATGTGTTAGAACTGTACTAAACGTCCATAAGAGATTTCAAATCAATTACTGTGGTACGTTACTTTGTTTTCAATCAAATTTATTTTTTAGAGTAGTTTTAGGTTCACAGCAAAATGAGTGGAAAGTAGAAATTTCCCATATACCCTCTTTTCTAATACCTGCATAGCTTCCCTGATTATCAACATCCTCCACCAGCGTGGCACATTTATAACAATTAGTGAACCTACGTTAATGCATCGTAATCACCCAGAGTCCATAGCTTACATTAGAGTTCACTCTTAATGTGGGTGATACATCCCTAAGCTATGAAGATAGTACTTTCATTCTCTGTAAGAATACATATTGAAATTTGGGGGATATTTTGATGCAAGCATAGATGAAATAGGCCTTGGATTTCAAGAGTCAATTTTATCTTTAATGGACTTTTACAGTCGGGATATAATAAAATTCTTTAACATAAAGTAATACCAATTATATAGACCTTTACAATAGATAGTAAGGTCTGTGACTGTGTGGGTATGTCCACCAGAGATATCCCACAGTTATATGTTTTGCCCGTGAACTAAGAAAACTAAATAAGCATCAATGTCTTAATTAGACTTCAACACAACAGGTGGAACCTGCATTTGAACGCAACTCATGATTGCCTAGAATGTGGATCTGGATTGTATTCAGTCCTCCTAAAATCTCTAATCTCTACCAGGGGCTGATGTAGAAATGAATCTTCTTTCTTTTTACTGACAGTGGAATTTTATATACTCTTCATTTGGGGTCTGGTGAGGATATCTGTAGAGCAGCTTCACTTTTCAGAGTTATTCAGAAAGCTATTATAAGCTTCTTTTCTGCTCAGCAGGCAATTCCTGGAGTGACAGGACCCACTGGGAGTCTCCCATAGTGGCCAATCACAAAGGGAGATGCTTCCAGCACTCTCAACAAAGTCAGGATGCCTTTCTGGAAATGAGAATTTTTTCAGCAAATCTAAGTGTAAACTAGAAAACCCAACAGGTAAAATCCATAGAACAGGGATCACCCACCAAATTTTTATATTATAAAGGGTGAACACAGCCAGAAGATACAATTTACCTTCTTTCCCCCACCCCCTCCCCATAGCTGACAGTAAAGGGTTAGAGAAAAATTGTCAAGAGAGGAGTTTGGGAATTTGAAGTTTCCTTACTGACTAGCAACTGAAAAAGCACAGCTTTAAGAAATGTTCTGATTTGATTTTCTATGTTTGATAGTGTTTTGTGTTTGTACCTTTGTGTGTGATGTGTGGTGTAGGTGCTTGCAAAGTAAGATATGTAGTAAACAAACAAACAAACAAACATGCCTTTTAGCCCCCATCATAATACTTGCTGAACTCTCTTTCTCGATGTTTCTGACAGAATAAACAAAGATCACAGGTACTAATGGGCTGTGCTTGAAAATGATACAAATATTTCACTTTTTAAAAACTTGTAGCTAATTATATCTTTAACACACATAAATACTAATATCAGAACTTAAAACATTGCTATAAATTTAAATAAGGAATTTAAAACAATAAAATGTATTATCCAGAGAGACAAAGTATTGACATGCGAAAGAGTTTTTACTCATTTATGGTATCAGCCACCGTCAGAGATAAAGTAAACTTAATGGGGTCTGATGGGATATATGGTTGGTTAAATTGGCTAGAATTTTGTGGGATTTATATTTTCACTCTCTCTTGGACTTGGGAATCAAGTAGTAAATTATGAAATTGTGTATATTACTTTTGTTTATCATCCTATTTACAGTATCACACCGGACTCAATTTAGAGTAGATAGTATTTCTAGTTACCTTTCCTCAGAGAATAAACATCTGCTCAAATGCGTTTCAGCATTTTAATTGTGTTAATAGGAATAATTCAAAAATATAATACAAAGCTCAGCACATTCCATTTCAGAGAGAATGAGGAAAGTGATTGTTGACTCTGATTGATATTTTTCCATTGTAAGGAGAGTGGATTTTTCCATCTTTGTAACATTTCATTTCATACAGCACTCTAGAAAAGGCAAAATATACTTTTACTACTATTATAAAGATTAGAAGCAGAGGTAAATGGCTTAATTATTGTTAACATTATTAATAAAACTATGTTAATGTTGCTATGGTGCTTTACAATTCATGAATCATATTTGTGTATTTTAATAGATTTGATTGTAATAGCTAGCACCACCTCTCAGAATAGACCAAGCAAAAGAGGGTGAAAAAAGTAGCACAAGTGGCACATGGAGTTTAAGAATTTATGACACTTGAAGTCTGTCACCTTAGACCATGTACTTAACACACCTCTGAGCCTCAACTTTCTTATTCAAAAAATGGGAATATTAATACTGACTTTATGGAGTGATTGATTGATTGGAAGTGAGGAACTGTTTCTAAAGCCCTGGCACAGCTGGGTTCTCAATATCCATAATTCCATTTCCCTTTTTAATTTAATAACCAAAGACAACGGACTGCAGTGATGGTATTAAGGAGAAAGGAGGTAATTTAGCTTTCACTTAGTGTTCATCAGCCCTCCACAGCAAGCCACCCAAGCCAACATACAATCTATGAAAAGAGAGAAACCCACATTCAAGGCAAGTGCTGTGTGTTTTCTCTCCCCTCTTCCTCTCCTAGCTGGATGGCCACATGTGAACCAGGGCTTAGACTAGGCTAAGGCAAGTGAGACGCTTGCCTCTAGTGCACAATGTAAGAAGCTATCTAAAAATTCACAAATTAAGATCAGTAACATTTTATTTCAATATTTTGCACATCATAATTAACACCAACCAGCTCATGATGAACAAAATATCAACATTTTAAGTAAATACAGGATCTGACCTTGCACTTGCCTCACTCACTGCACTTGCCTCACCCTAATCTCCGCTTGACCACTCAACTCAGGGACTAGAATATTGGCCATTCCGTCCACCTATCTGCTCCTCCCCTCATTCCATCCTCCAGTGGCCCCCAACCTGGGATAATAAACATACCTTGAATGTATCTTCTCTGATTTTCTCAAAATACCTTGTCAGATATATCTGCCTCAATAATATTTCTTTGAATTTTAGTGTAGCAGTGAAAAGTTGACCCTCTTCTCCCAGTCCCGTCTTCTGAGAGGGCTTTTCAGTCTGGCAACTATGGAAACAGCATCAAAGAGAGAAAGGAATGTGGCGGGGGGGTTCGGCTGCCTCCCCGCTCCGTGCCTCCACTTCATGTCATACCATCCCATACCATCCCCACTCTGTTGTATGTATTACAGGATTTGTATTTTCTCCTTTTTTTTTTTTTCTTCCTTTCCTTTCTGCCCCCTGTGCATTCAAGATTATGAAACTTTCCTGTGGGCCCTGCCTTTCCTTTTCCTCTTCCTGTTCACCCTGGTGGTGTGTGGGTGGGGTGGGGAGGGGGGACCCCCACATATATATCACCCCAACAGCCCTAAGTCTCCTCCTTTATTATTAGGAAACAAAACAACAACGACAAAAAATGGCGTCATGAATATGAACAGCATTGTCAGATGAATTAGTTGAAGGGTTCTTCTTTTCTTCTTTTTTTTTTTTCTTTTTGTACTACAACCTGGATTTGAGTTCTGTCTGTACTAATGACTGAATGTCTGACCTTGGGCAAGTTGCTTAGGTTCTTTGAGCCTCAGTTTTCTCGTTCAAAAAATGGGAATAATATTCCTTATGCCTTAGGGCCATTGTGAAAATATTTAATTTGATGCTTGGCACATAAGACTTTGTTTTCATTTTCGAATGTTATTAGAAGGATAGTTGAGATTTGCTTTTTTTCACGTAACGTCGTATCCCTGAAATTCATCCTGATGGTTTTGTGTAGCAGTACTTCCCTTGTTTTCACTACAGTGTGATTTAATTATTCATTCTCCTGCCAAAGAGCTTTTGGGCTGCTGGAAGATTTTTCTAATTTTGTTATTTTGAAGAGTGCTGCTATGAACATTCTTGTACATGTTTCTTGGTACAGATACTGCTCAGTTTTTCATGCCACCAACGGATATCTCAAGATTTGACCATGCTTTGCAATGAAATCCAGAGTCTGCACCCATCGATTCCAATACCTGTCTCATGTTTAGCCAGACGCAAGAGGTCAATAAGACCTCTGAGGAATGCACTTAGAGTTGTTCCTCTGCAGGACATGAGGCTGGGGACTACGTCTGTGGTTCCTATGCCTCGTTGATTGAGGGCTGTCCAGGGACATCACATTCCCTGCTCTGTGGAGGCTGAGTGAGTTTCCATGACTTTGGAGGAAGTCTTGAGGCAGACACATGGAGAGATGCAGTGGGTGCTTGACCTGGTGAGCCTTTAGTGGGCCTGGGGACTGTCCCTCACTGTGCTGATCACAGTAGGCCCACAGATTGAGGTGTGTGGCATCTGCTACGTAGTTCAGACGGGATTTCCCAGTTATCTGGTGCCTTGATCTACTTTGACAAAATGTCCCAAAGAAGATCCAGTGTAGCTCTGGCCCATTGCTGTTAATCCTTCACGTCTAGGATCATGTAATTTATGGTTGTTCTCTTTTATTTCTCAGGTATTCTTTTAGTATCTAAAAGCCCCGTAGCCTGTTTTACTTGATATAAATGATGATTAAATCGTGTAAGTTCATTTTAAATTCACAGTTTGAGGTTATTCACATAACAGGCTCTCAATAAATACTTTTGAAATGCCTTTCTGTGTTCTAGAAACAGATCTTTTTTTTTTATTGAGCAATTGGTTTATTTTTTAAGCTTCTAATATCTCTCTTTTGCAAATATGTCTATTTCCAAAGTCTAACTAACAGTTTTACTTTTATTTAATTTATTAATTAATATTTATTTATTTATTAACATCTTTATTGGAGTATAATTGCTTTACAACCCCTCTCGTGGTCACAAAGCACAGAGGTGATCTCCCTGTGCTATGCGGCAGCTTCCCACTAGCTATCTAATTTACATTTGGTAGTGCATATATGTCCCTGCCACTCTCTCACTTCGTCACAGCTTACCCTTCCCCCTCCCCATGTCCTCAAGTCCATGCTCTAGTAGGTCTGTGTTTTATTCCTGTCCTACCACTAATCTCTTCATGACATTTTTTTTTCTTAGATTCCATATATATGTGTTAGCATACGGTATTTGTTTTTCTCCTTCTGACTTACTTCACTCTGTATGACAGACTCCAGGTCTATCCACCTCATTACAAATAACTCAGTTTCATTTCTTTTTATGGCTGAGTAATATTCCATTGTATATATGTGCCACATCTTCTTTATCCATTCATCTGTTGATGGACACTTAGGTTGCTTCCATGTCCTGGCTATTGTAAATAGAGCTACAATGAACATTTTGGTACATGACTCTTTTTGAATTATGGTTTTCTCAGGGTATATGCCCAGTAGTGGGATTGCTGGGTCGTGTGGTAGTTCTATTTGTAGTTTTTAGAAACAGATCTTAACTGTAATAAAGCCTTCAGCAGGCAGACTGTTTCCTCAAAGTTGCAAAGTGACTGACAGTAATATATAAAGCTAGAAGCTTCAAGGAAAATGTTACCAGGGGTACTTTTAAACTATAGGAACAATCAGTTTTCATGATAAGCTACCTCCATCCCCTTCCCCACTGAAGCCTCTGGTCTCCTATGATTATTGAACTCCCATCTTTTCAGTGCAGAAAACTACACACTGGAAGGGGGACGATTTCCAGAGGAAACAGCTACTTTCCTTTTAGTTGATCGTTGTTATATTAACTTGTCAGTCATTCCACCATATGTTTGCCTTAAAAAATATTTTTTATTACATAGGGAGAAAGGAATATTTATAATATATAGGGTTTAAATAATAAAAATAATTTATCAATTTAGATTACCCTCAGTAATTTGTAGCCGCCTGTGTACCCCTCCGCAATTTTATCACTTCCCCCACTATCTCCGGAGATAATCACTCTACTGAATTTTGCTTTGCTTTATCATCTTGCTACATATGTATGTATTCCTAAGTAATAAATTGTTTTGTTCTGCATGCTTTTGAACTTCATATAATTGGAATCATATTGCATCTAGTCTTGTGTGACTGCTTTTTCCAATCAGCATTATGTTGCTGAGATTCATCCACGTCAGTGAATATAGCTGTAGCTCATTCATTTCCAAACTGTCACATTCCATCATAGGAATAAACCACAGTTTATTTATACATCCTGCTGTTGATGGATATTTGGGTTGTTTCCAGTTTTATCTCTTCTCCTATTATACTCAATGCTCCTTGTGTACACCGAGGTGTGGGATTGCTAGGTCACAGGGTTCAAGTATGTGTCTTCAGATATACTCTGTACCTCCTTTATCCTGCTCTACTGGCTACCACTGGGACATTGACACTTGCAGGCTCTGAGTGCCAGGCTTCCATGTCACCTCGCTTCCAGCTCTGCTTGGCAAATGGTGGAGGATTGGAGAGTCAGAGCAGACCCCAGGGTACTACTCTTCCTTCCTTTGTGCCTCAAGCAGTGTCTTTGACAGCAGCTGCCAATGCCTTGGGGTTCCAGCTCCAGACACATAGGCCCATAAGGGCTCCAGCTTACACCGAATGAACTCATGACCTTGTCAGAGAGGAAAACTAATTTTGTCTCTACTCTTCTAGGTTCTTGGCTGAGACTCCCCTATAATAAAACAGTGTAAAGGAAAAAAAAAATGTTGTCTTATTTTTTCCTTCTAGGCTCTTTGGCTGGGCTAATAATTAAACTGACATAAAACAGATTAACAGGAGAAAAAGAAATTTAATTACGTACGTACAGGACCTCATAAAAATATGATGCTCAAAGAAGTGACCAGAGCAAGCAGCTTTTATGTTTTTTAGGCAAAGAAACAAATTTGTGAAGAATTGACCAGACACAGGAGTTTGGGCTTGGGAGAGTAAATTGGTAAAGAAGTAACAAGGTTTCTGCGGGCTTCTCAGCCCTGAATTCCCTGTCACTGGTGATAAGGATGCCTCTCTTTCTCCTGGCACAGGGAGGTTCTTTTCACGTGGGAGATTTATGTCCTGCTTTTCAGGGGTACAAAAGAGGATCAGAGTATTGTTGGGGAGGAAGAAATTTTCCTCTACCCTTCTACGTTCTTCTGGATGGTCTAAGAATTAAATTGGCATGAGACAGATTAACATGAGAAATCAAACAAAAGTTTAATAAGGTGGATACATAAGAGAGACCCAGGAGAACTAAGTAACTCCCCCAAATGGCTGAAGCCCTCACCATCTTTAACTAAAGACATATTTGTCCCCCCTACACTTGATAATGTCAAATTTTAATTTTTGGCTACTATAATGGGTATAAGTTGTTTCTCACTGTAATTTTAATTTGCGTTTCACTAATTAAAATGAGGTTTGACTTACCTTCAATAAAATTCATATTTCGATTTATCTTATCTTGAACTATACTTTGATTTATTATAGTACAACATTTAACTCAATTTTTCCGTTTTATTTATTCATTCATTTAATGTAACCCATATAAGTTAAGTTCTAGTATATACTAGGCATAGTTCAATGTGTAACTACGAACTTAAGGTATGTTTTAGAAATAAAATAATCGGGGAGCACAGCCTTCGAAAATGGATTAGTGTCAGGATATCCTTTATCATGTTTACTCCTTCCCTGCTTCTTTCATTATCATCTATAAGATCAATTACTGTGATGTCATTAAGAACATGTGGATTATTTCTAAAATTCAGTGTCAAAGTTCACCTGTTTGTAGGCCTCATACAGGAATTTCAATATCAATAGAAGATTGTTGTTATCAAAGGTTCTAAAAAATTCTGGACTACAGACATTGCAGACAATTGTAGACTGTGTCATGCCTTGAAAAGTATGAGCTAAGAACAAAAATATAGAAAACTTTTAGGATGTAAAGTAATTCGTACAATATCTTAGCCTAAAATATTGAAATGGCGAAAATGGCTTTTCCTTCACAGTCAGTTACTGAAGTGTGCGGACAGGACTAAAGATGAGTTCTGTGTGGACATGGCAGTGTTGATTGCTTGGGCTGCTGGTCGTGCTGCTCACTGCTAATGCTGATAATTCAGAGAACTTTAAAAACATGACTTTGTGAAGGGAGAAAAAAGCTACTTAAGAGAGGCAACATTATGTTTTATTTTGCTGGTCAATGTTCAGACTCCTAAAAAACTACAGAAGCAAAAATATATTTTGAACCTTTCTAAGAAAGCACATTCTAGCGTTTTACGTCTTCACGTACATAGGGTCAGTCATCCACAGTCACATCTTCCCATCATTATCCTAACCCTAAATCAGCAAGAAAATATTATATTAAATACATTGTACTTAAGAAGGCAGGAAACTACCCTATACAAACATTTTCATTTAAACCTTTCATCCAGAAGATAAAAAGTGTTCTGTCATTCAAAGGACTAGATCTCAGCCATCTGGAAAAATCATTTGTCCAGAGTGACACTTGCCCTGGTTTGGTTTAACTTGGGTTTTAATGTGGTTCTTGTGTGTGTATGTTTGTGCATGTGTGCAATTCTATGATCTATTAAGTTGCTGTGTAATTTCAAGACATGGCAGTGATTAGAACTTTTAGAAACAAATTACTTCTGTTTTTCTGATTAATGTGTATGTGTTTCTGTCTCTGTGCAAAGGAGGAGACCAAAACACGGGTTAGATGCATGGGAATAGAACTGAATGTTGTAAACCCAAATTCCAAATGAAAGACAGAGATATCGTGGAGGGGGGTTGGGTAGGTAGTGAGAGAGGAAAGAACAAAAGACTTGCAGGAATCTATAAAATGTTCTGCTTTATTAGTTAAAAATAGTAAAAATCTAGTGGAATATTTTACATTATTTTCCAGTTCCCCACCTTTTTCTTTACTGTCCTGAAATAAATTATTTAATTTTTGAACTTCAAGTATTGGGCCAAGCTGTACTAGTTGTTGAATTTAATCTCTTACTGGATGTGTGTAGTGCTTCTCTTGTTGCATAAGTAGCATATATTTTGTGGTCGCATCGCTACAGAAACTAGATGAATTAAGTATACTGCAGGGTAACATGAGAGAAACTTGAATAAAAGACAAAGCTGACACATGGTGGAAAATACCTGTTGTCCTACAAAAACTTGATTCTCTACTGTCATGTGGCTAAATACTCCTTATTATCCCTGTGGATATGATACCTGGATTGTGAGCTCATCCTGTAATGAGCACATATTATTTGTTTTGTGGTTCCTCTCATGCATTTTGAGTTCAAACCACATTGTCTTTCCTGGAGCTTGACCAGAAAGTTGATTGTCCAGTAGGGTTTCTTGTAAGAAATTCTTACAGCAGTAAACAGTTCTCTATGGCAGAAAAATCCTGTCTACATATACTGATCTTATTTTTTAATTTATACTCCGGGTGTTCCTTTTCTGTACATACAGGCAAAACTGCACAGTCCTTTTCAGAAAGGGTCAAAACCCTACTTGGAATTAAAACAGAGCAGTTAGATGGTATCAGGGTCACCTTAAATAAACTCAGCAGGCTTCCAATCAAAATAAGATTTCAGATGTAATTAACCCATTAACCTAATGAGATGCACAAATTTCTGTCACCAACGATTTCCTGAGCACTTCTTTCACTCATGTACCAAATATCAACCTGGTACTTTTTGTAGTCAATTCACATACCATGCCAGTGCATCCTAAATTTGCAGATGTGATATAACTAGCATGGATTCACATAATTGGCATCACACAGAATTTTTAAAATATCAGCTATCTCATGAAATTTATTCATGTGAATCTGGAAGATTCTTTGTGATGTTTTAGCTCTTACTCTCAGAGGTTCAGATGTCAAAGTATTTTTAGAATGGGTCCACAAGGCATCATTATTTTGTAATTATAAGCTTGTTGATTGACAGCAAATGTGTTTGATGAAAATGTTGCCTTAGTGAAGTGATCCTGGTTAGTTCTGGAGACAGACTGCTTAGATCTAAACTCTCATGAGGGGAAAGAAAGAACTTGAAGTGATTTTAAAATCACGTACGTGAAGATATAAGCTCTCTCATGAAATGCTAAAAGGTTGTTTTTGCTCTCAGACTTGAAACATTTCCACTGTACATTCCAAACTTTTAGAAATTTGATTATTAAAACCTTTTGTGCAAAACGTACTTTAAAAAATTATCTCAGTGTTGTTCACTAAGATTACAGATATTTTGTTTTAAAAAGGAGAACGAAATCGGTTGATATTTCTCACGGGAAGGAAAGTGTGCAGTTATGCTCTGCCGCAGGAGATTAAAATGCAGGGAGCTGTAATAGTGTTTTTGATGATAATATTATGTCATTAAATAAAATAAAGGATGTAATATGTTATAACTTAACAGAAAGCTTTGTTATTATTTAAAATCTACATTTTAAATTATTGGCATGTTTAGTCTTGCAAAGGATCATGGGTGATTCATAACTATAGGACTGTTTTTCTTTCTCAGAAATTTAACAGTAAGATAATATCGAATTCTATGAGGACCTTGGGCCAAAGTGAGGCAGGAAAGATGTGAAGAGATGTATAATATATAGACAGGGGAGCAATGAGTCTCTCTCAGTGGGTGTCTGAGTTTATGCCTAACAGTATTTATGACCAAGATGAGTGAATGAGGCATTTGTCAGTTCTTTAGTTTCAATGCTTTTATGAAACCTAGGTTTATTTCTCTAAAGTCAGTAGAAAATTCAAATTAAGCTTCATAGTGTTGCAAATTTCAGATCTCTGAGGGGTGTGCATTAATAAGTATTCAAAAATATTTTGTCATTTAATATTATTATGTTAATTTTTGCATAATTGGATTCTTCTTTACTGTTTGAAAACTTTCTTTACTAGGCTAAACATTCCCTCAGTGATCATGTTAAACAGTTTCC
The DNA here is from genome assembly GCF_002837175.3 of Physeter macrocephalus. Taxonomy (NCBI): domain Eukaryota; kingdom Metazoa; phylum Chordata; class Mammalia; order Artiodactyla; family Physeteridae; genus Physeter; species Physeter macrocephalus. The sequence goes on along the minus strand of NC_041234.1, from coordinate 16,895,845 downwards.
TTATGTTCATCTATCAGTGTTTGAATTGTCACCAGTGTGTGCAGTCCAAATATTTTTTTTTAAAAACTTTACCAGAATGATGATGATTTTGAAGGAGGAAAGTTACAGCAAATTTGGATTAATTCTCCCTCATTAATGATTAAGTCAAATAAACACCTGGATATCTCATTTCTTCGCAGAGCTGTATGTACATGAAGAATAGGTACAATATTTAGTACAATTTATAGTGGGTGGTGGAGGGAAGGAGATTATGAGAGAAGGAGAAAACTTGATTGTAAAAATGCTTGTTAGTCATGATTTGACACAAAAGCAAAATGAAAAGTTTCCAGAATGAAGCCTTACACTGGCACAGCAGGTCTATAAATATCACTACAGTTTTTCAAATTAAAATCTAAAACGAAGCATTTTGAAGTGGTTTTGCAAATAAGAATTTACTCAAGATGTTTCAAAAAGTGAATAGAATATCACAGTGAAGAAATTATTGCAGTGATGGTAAAGTTAAGTGAAATTTTCACTATCAGGTCCGATAATACTCAGTAGAGTACTTGCTCATGAATTTAAAGTAAAATGTTTTTATTCCAAAGTTTAGAGGACATCACAGTCAATCAAGAAATGCATAGAGTAAGTGATTTTCAAAATCTTTCATAAAATCAGTGTCTTAGCTTCATTTACCTATATGTAAAATAACCACACATATATCCTACATAACAGATGCCATTCCGATAAATTTTTCCTGATCATAATATTTATATAGAATCCATTTTGCTTGGCAGATTGATTTGGTCTAACCTACAGATTAGTATGGTCCCTCTCAACCTCTACACTTCTGTGTGCCACCATCATCTTCCTGGAGTAACAAAATAGCATCCGAACCGGTCTCCTTCATCCACTCTTGCCTCACTTCTGTCATCCTAATTGTAGCACTCAGAGCAACCTTTTGAAAAGGTCAATTAAATCGTCTCACCTCTTCGTTAAAACTCTTTCATTCTACCAAGAGTAAATTCCAGATCTTTTACCTTGACCTATATAACTGAAACTTGCCTCCCTCGCCAATTTCAACTCAGCTTTAGACAAGCTATCTCCTTCTTAGCTCTTGAATGTAATAAACTTTTGACCCCCTTGGTGTCTGCTTATGTACATTCATTGGCTACAATGCTCTTTTCCCCTACTTCTGTTTTCTGAGCAATCAGACATTTATTTATTTACTCACCCATTCATTTGTTCATTCATTTACTCAGTAATTCAGTGTTTGTAAACTGGGGGCAATTTTGCCCCCCATGGGACATATGGCAATGTCTGGAGACATTTGTAGTTGTCACAACTGAAGAAGGGGGCAGTGCTGCTGGTATCTAATGGGTAGAGGCCAGGAATGCTGCTAAACATGCTACAACATGTAGGAGAGCCCATCATAACAAAGAAGTAACTCACCAAAAATGTCAGTAGTGTCAAGATCGAGAATCCCTGCAAATGATTCATGCCCTCTTCTAGGTGGCAGGAATATGGTGGTGAACCAAATGAATATGGCTGAACCTTTCATAAGCGAATATGTTAGGGGTAAGACAGCCAATAAGCTGGTTAACAAACAACTAAATATATACTTTTTCCTCCCGGACCGGGGCGCGAACCCGGTTCCCCTGCATCGGCAGGCGGACGCGCAACCACTGCGCCACCAGGGAAGCCCTACAACTAAATATATACTTTTAAATCATGTTGAACGCTCTCAAGGAAAAGGGCAGTAGAGAATGACCATTGAAATTTACTTTAGAGCAGGTGGTATCTGAGGAGGTGGTGTTTACGCTAAGATCAGAAAAGTGAGACAGATACAGCCACGGCTTATAGTAATTATTTATTAAACATCAACAGTAAAATGTTGCATTTTTCTTAACCATGTCCTTTTATTATAACTGAGGATGCTTCAAATTATTTTTTAGAACCTTTTCATCACAAATTCTTTGCCAAGGGGACCCGTCTAGCATTTGTCTCTTGTGAGCAATTAAATCCTCACAAAATTGGTGAATCCCCAACTTTATGTGCCTCCTGCTCATTTCTATGAAATTATCTGAAAAAAAAAAAAAAAATGTACCAGGGTTCCTAATTTGGTTGGAAAGCAAAATGTTGCTGTATTTGTCAGTAACAAAATTTGTCATTCTATAGCAAGATAACATAGGAAACTATAATAATTTTACATATTTACTTAAAACAGTTTCAAATCTGATTGTTTCTCTGTGGAAAGTCCCATGCTTCCAGTAAGGACTGTTTTCAGAAATACATAAGTACATTAAATAACAAGAGATATATGACATGATTTTAAACGTGGCCAAAGAGTGAGATCTCTTCCTCTCCTTTCTCTTTCTTACTTTGAACTGTGTCACCAACAACATACAGGGCCTAATCATTTTAATTATACATCTTTTAAAAATTACAAAAAGGACTGTTTTTAATGTCAGTTACTAGTTAAATGCTAAAATCTATCAACTTGGTGTCTATAGCCTTACCCTGTATTCTGCTCAAAACCTTCTGGACATTTCCATTTGAATATACCACAGGGCCCTGACCCCACTTGTCCCAAGCTAAACCTATCATCATCTCTATTGCACCTCTTCTTAGAGTATTTCTATTGGTGAAGGGTATTTATAAATATTGATACTGAGTGAGCCAAATAAAAAATCTAGGAGTGATGCCTTGAAGAGAGCATGAGGTCCTGACAATGTTCACTTCTTGACCTGAATCCTGGTTAAATAGATGCATTAAGTCAGTGAAAATTCATTGAACTGTGCACTTATGACTTGTACAATTTTCTCTACATATTTCTTATTTCAGTAAAAAGATTACATAGAAATTCTAAAAGCCAAGCCTCACCTTTTCCTCTCACTCATCCCGCACATCTAATGTGACAGCAGATTTCTCATAACGGCTGTTAGTTGTTGAGGGCTTGCTGTGTCTTTGATATTGTAATCAGCTATTTACCTGATCTGCCACTCAAGAATTTCTGTGGTGCAGGTATTATGATTGTTTGCATTTTACATGTGTAGAAAAAGAGACTTACAGAAGCTACATTATTTGTCTAAGGTCACACAGCAACAAAATGGCAGAAGTAGAATTTGAACCTGAACCAGTGTTTGTAATCACCGTGGCATCTTACCTCTCCTGTGTTCCATCTCCATAAAAATGGAATATTCTATTTCTTATCCATCCTTCCTACCTAAACGGAGCAGGACCCTGTGGTCCTTGCCCCACTCCCCATGTCCTCAGCCTGCCTTTTGTCTGTGGAAAACCTTTAGCCAAAGAATAAGTTTAATCAGAGAAGTGAGAAAATGCGGAAACAAAGGAAAACAGTCAAAGAAGACCAAATAATAATAGTTTAGGCAGTAAGCATAGTCAGGGACCTCCTTAAGGGCTACGGATAATACTCTGAGCCATATCCTGTGAGCTGTCTTGTAGAGACTGACACCCCCACCAGGTGGAAGAAGTTAACTACATGATGACCAAGCTGTAGGTGCTGGTCAGACCACCGATGACCAATATCAAGAGGACTGTCAGAGCTGACTGTGCTGTTTCTGCATGTAGCCCCCTCCCTCCTCCTATAAAAGCTCTTGCCCACTGATTGTTGGGGGGGTGTGGGAGTCGGCCTTTGGACAGGCATCTGCCCGCCCCCGTGGTTGCCAGCATCCAAAATAAAGCAAACTTTCCTTTCCACCAACCTGGCCTCTTTATTGGCTTTTGAGTGGCGAGCAGGTGGACCCCACTTTTGGTTACACTACCTGTCATTAGTTAAGGTCCTCAGATCTTCACTCTTATGATGATAATATCTTAAAAAATCTTGTACACTTTAGTGTACCCCAAATTCAATCTAATCACTGCCAGGGTTAGCGGTCTTTCTACAATGGAAAACTCTACATGTACTTTATTTAAAATCTGTTAATGCAGTGGTTTGCAACCTTGGCTACGTTATTAGAATCACAAGGCCCCACCCACCCAAGATCAATTAAAACAGAATTTCTGAAGATGGGGACCTGGGAGTGAGCATTTTTTAAAAGTTCCTAGGGGACTCTCATGTGCAGCCACCATTGGAAACCACTGGTTTAATGTCTCTGTCCAGCTTTCATGCTAAAAATAATCTCATCAGTGCACAAAAGGCCCTTCATAATCTAGTCCCTGCCTCCCTCTCTCTTGCTTCCTCTGTATACCTCCCTTCTTTTCCAACTTAATCCCCCACCCCCAGCAATATATACTTCACTCTAATTATACAAAATCTGGGTTTTCCCACAGGGATCATTTCTTTTTTATATACCATGCCTTTATATAGGCCAGTCTTCCTCCCTGCATGCTCTTCTCTTGGTTCTCAATTTAATAGAATTCTTGTGCATCTTTCAAACAGCCAATCTGGCATCACCTTCTCTGAAGACATTCCTCTAAGTTGTATTTGTTTAACTGTTTAGCTATTCGTTATTGATTTATTTTGTATTTTATGAGTTAATACATGCACATGGTACAGAATTCATAAAATAAAAATAGATATATATATATAACTCTCACTGATACTCTGGTTCCTCAATTCAGTCTCCCAGAGGCAATCCACGTTTCTAGATTTTAACTGTATCATTCCAGAAATATACTGTGCTTCTCCAAATATATATGTGTTCATGGACATGTGTGTATATACTTTCCTACACATGGTGACATATTGTCTACATTCTTCTGCTCCTTGCCTTTTTTACTTAACAACATAGTTTATCATTTCTTATCTCAACATATGGAACTTTGTCAGTCTAATATTTGCATCGTATTCTGTGATATGGATATACAGCCATTTATTCAACTAAATGCCAACCTATGGCATTTAGGTTGTTTCCTATATTTGTTATTACAAAGGATACTTTGTAATATACTTTATACTTTAGTATAAAGAATATTGCAGTACAGATAACTTATATTTCTTTGTGTTAGTACCTCAATTCTAGAAGTAGAAGAGCTATGTCAGAGACTATGTACATTTAAAAATTGGATATATTGTTCTCAAAACCATCCTGCCCATTAATTTGTTTTAGGAACACTACCCCTTTATTCACACCGTTCTCTGTGCATACTACTGGAGTAGAATTATCATTTTAAACTGCAGACATTTCATTCATTCATTCGCTCATTTATTAGATCTCTTATCTATTTCAAAACTATTTATTAAGAATTTTCTATGGGCTTCCCTGTTGGCACAGTGGTTGAGAGTCTGCCTGCCAATGCAGGGGACACGGGTTTGAGCCCTGGTCTGGGAAGATCCCACATGCCACGGAGCACCTAAACCCGTGCGCCACAACTACTGGGCCTGTGCTCTAGAGCCCGCGTGCCACAACTACTGAGCCCGCGAACCACAGCTACTGAAGCCCGCATGCCTAGAGCCTGTGCTCCACAACAAGGGAGGCCACCGTGTTGAGAAATGAGAATCCCGCACACCGCAACAAAGAGTAGTCCCTGCTCACTGCAACTAGAGAAGGCCCGTGTGCAGCGGCAGGGACCCAACGCAGCCAAAAGTAAATAAATAAAATAAATAAATTTATTTAAAAAAAAAGAATTTTCTATATGATAAGTACTGTACCCTTGGCCCTAGAAATGGAATTATTAAATAATGTAAAGTGCTCCTAACACTCAAAGAACATGTTATCTAGTGAGGGATAGAGAAAGTAAACAGAAAATTACAGTACTAGAGAAGGTGGTAGGCGAGGGACATGTAATCCTATCAGGGAGTATTGGGATGGTACTTATAAGAAGTGTTTTCTAAGCTCATGAGAGTTAGTCAAGGCAATATGTTCTACACCTACAAAGCTCCATGATAAGAGAGGACATTATGCCATTTGAGAACTGAGAGTGCTCAGTATGGTTATAAAGTGGGTGATTTAATGGAAAGTTGGATGAAGGATGCTCATGTGAGAATAGAAAGATAAGCAGGCCAGCAAGGTCTTCTAAGTCATGTTAAAGAGTTGGAATTTTATAATGTGGTCATTGGGGTGGGGGCCCCGTTGTGGCTCTAATCAGTGTGTTAGTACAAAAAGAAATATGTTTTACAGGATAATCCTGTGGTGAAGAGAATAGATAGGAGATTAGAAGCTTTTAATACGCATTGAGAGATTCTGGTAGGAGCCAGATGAAGACAAAGGGACACAACTGGAAATAGAGTTAGGAGGTAGGGTTCAGTAGAACCAGGTGAGTGATACTAAATATGGGGTAAAGAGGAAGAAAGAAATGAGATGAGGTCAGGTTTCCAGCTTGGGTAGACTGATAGATGGGAGTAATTTACATCTTCCTCCTTATTTGATTGTAAGCTCCCTGAGCAGAGGGTTGTTTTATTTTTACTTCTTATCCTCAAGCATGTGCCTGGCACATAGATTTCAGAAAACGAAATGAATGAATGAATGAATGAATGAATGAGTAACTGAGACTGTTTTGTAGGAGAGGTGGACCACATTAGAAAAGTTCCTCGTTTGGCCATAACGCCATCAATGAGTAAGTATTTAGCTAGGAGTAATTTTATGTTTTTCTCCTGAAGAAATAATATCGTGCATTATTTTTTTCTCAATTGCTGTATGTTAACCTCTTTATGTAACGCCCAGAGAAACATACACACAATGAGCTCAGTATCCATGCTTGTCTCTCATGTAGTTGTATCAGATAAAATTTCATCAGATAAATTCTGCTTTGGTCTACATGTTGCTATGAATGCTCTTATTTTAAAAGGTTAATCTGCTCTCAGTTACATTTTTTTTTTTGCACTTAACCCTTTTAATTGCTCCTAATTAATGGGATTTCATTAGTTATATTTTCTTGCCTTGTTTTTAATTTTGGAAATTTCCCTGGTTTATAGATACCATACAATTTATAATTTAAAGTTGTTTTCTTACATCAGTCATGTTTTACCTTTTTTCACTTTCTCCAGTATATGCTTCTTCTTGAAATGTATCCCTTGGGACTGACAAGTGTCTTTTTCTTTTTTTCTTCAAAAATCTTATCTTTCTGCCATTCCAGTGTTTTTCCCCCCAAGAAATGAAAGCTTTTATTTCCCTCTCTTGTGCATATTAAGGATGGCTTATTATTCTGTCTGTAGGGCCATTTAATGAGTTACTTTGAGCTGCATGCTTTATAGCAGTTCAGACTAGTACTTTGGGATACTCCTAAGACAGGGATAGAGTAATATGTCTGGCCATTTATATACAGAGAAATGTGCGTTGCCCACTTCTGATTTAGAAAATACTTATGTTTAATTCTCAGCGCTTAGGACATTGTATGTGGTAAATATTGACTGAGTTAAACTGAATTAGCACTCATTATATTAAAATTTGGTCTCTTTCTAAAAATCTCATGATTATTTTTCCTCTAATGCACCTTACTTTCTGCCAGAACTATATAAACACTTTTGTAAATTTTTCATTTGTGTCTGTTTGAGCATTAGCAAGATATATTATGTGAAAATTGAGTGTATGTTAGCAAAGAAAATATCTGTGTGTGTGTGTGTGTGTGTGTGTGTGTGTGTGTGTATGAAGCTTGCTAAGAAGGAATTTCTTTTACTCATTTTTTTTACTATTGTATTTTTATACTTTGTATGGTATATATTATTCTCTTGTAAAGTCTTACTTAATATATTATTACAAAAATTGGTATAAAGATTGGTCAAAATACAACATACGTGTCTATAAACAAAATGTTCCTACATTGTCATTTAATACTGAAAAGCTTACTTATACTTTTTATGAGGTCAAAAATTAAGTTGAATAACTGCTTATAATTTACAAGTAAAGTATAAAGTAGATAAAAGTAGATGAAAGGATATGATAAATAACTTAATCATCCTCCGTACCTAACCCCTTTACTATATTCATGTTCAGACCATCTATACTGATCTCTAAGCTTATTTTTCTATATGATTTTGATTCTAGCATTTCCTATAATATCATCAGTGGTGGTACCAGTAGGGGTTAAACATTTATGGAAAAAATTTTAAATGACACAGGGTACATAAGAAAACAGCTTTTGAAATAGCTATGCATAATGCTGATATTTAACTCATGACTATGTGGAATATGGATTTTTTATGAATATTGTCTCAAAATTAGGCAATTTCTCATTAGGTAATTTCAAAAGTAAGGTTAAAATTAGTATTTCAAAACAGTGGCTACACTTGCAAATTGTAGTCTTTTGAGAGTTCTTAGTCTGGCAGAGCTTGTAGTTTAAGAAATGATACAATTTGAAGATATTTTTCAAAATTTAATGTAGATCATTTAAAAGTTTCAAGATTTTTAAGGAAGACAAATAACCTCTTCAAACTATACACTGGTTTGCCTTCAAAATTATTTTTCCTTTAAAAAATTATTGTAGCAGTGAGAGAGATTATCTTTGGATATTGGTATAAATGTTTAGCAGTATAAATGCTGTTTATTACATTTTTGGAATATGTATTTTTCTTTGAGTTTAAAAACTTAAGTGTTAAGAGTATTTGATTCTGACTTAATTATAAGTAAGAATTTATGGTTTCATAAAAGTAAAAACTAGAGCTTGATTTTTTTCAAAATATACAGTTGTTTTATACTTTAGTTTTTTTAAATATAACAAACATATTTTCATCTTTTAGTCTTATTGGAAGAGCAGCTGCTGACTACCTTACATTTTAGATATTTTTATACAACAGGCATTTTCACTTTTTGGGCTTATTGGAAGAATTGATAGTAAATAAATGATAAAATATTTTAAATTAAAATGTTATTTACAATTTAAATACCACCTGACAATTTTAATAAAATACCTTTACTTTGGGTTGTTTTTACTTTCTTTGTATGAGACGTTTTGCCTAGAAATGTGGGCTTAAATCAAAGGAGCTATAGATGTAAAGTTCCTTTTTTTCAGTCATAATATATGTACATACACAATTTATATCTAGAACACTAATGCCTTGAACTGTTCCTTGTGTTCACTTTGCTTAAGAAACAAAATATTACCAATACTCAGAGACCCTCCCTATGAGACCCTTCCCAAATACACTACCGTTTCTTCCTCCAAATATTCATTCTGTGTTTACTATTTCCACTCTTGCCTATATAATTTTGCCAGATGTCTACTAGTTTCTGTGAATATTTTTAGTTTATTATGCAGTTAATTGAACACTGTGGAAGAGCAGTCTATAAGACCTATTCCAACTTAAGGAATTTTAAGCAACTTGAGGGAGTATGACATTTATACATTAAAAGTTAAATAAGAAAACAAAATTTGCATTTGTATAATGTTAAATCATATAAGCTTAAGATTGTAAGGGATCATAAAGATCATACATCCCAATGGTTTCCAAACTTTTTTTTTTCTTTAGCAATAAACTCTCTTTAAACAGAATCTAACTTAAGGAAGACCCAAACATGAGACCAAAATTAGAGCTGCTCAAATGAAACACGGGATTTCTAAGAATTCAGTTTCAGATTCACCAAGTTAAAACTCTTATTTTATTAACGATGTAACTGGGTCACACAGAGTTTAAGTGACTTGTTCAAATTTACTCAACTTATTTATGACAAAGCCAATTTAAGAATCTAGAACATTCTGCTTTAGAATTGAGTATAAACCTTTTATATGATATTATACTGGATCAAAAATAAGAACCTAAAATGAAATGAAATAAATAAGATAAAATAAAATAATGCAGGGGTTAGATCAAGAGTCCAAAACTAAAATGCATACATGAACCTGAGAGGTAATGGAAATGAGTAAAACTTGTGGATCTAAATGCATTTGGACGTTGTGTGAATTAGGCAGAACTCTTGGCAAATGGAATGCCCATGGCTAGTCTAAAATGGGTGACTGCTGTTGAGTTCAATCCAGTGGTGGCCATGGCAGAGTTTAGAAGTATTTTTGCCAGGTGTTCCATTTTATGAGTCTGGATTTTTAACTGGCATCTCCTAGTGTACTACCTCATAAGGTGGGATTTTTTTTTTTTTCATTTTGTCTATTGATGAATCCCAGCCCCTGGAACAGTGCCTTGGCACACAGTAGGTGATCACCCCTTATTTGATGACTAATTTGAAAAGATTTTCTCCAGTTAAAAATTTTGTACAAGTCCCGCAAAATGTATTTTGGGATCTGAATTAGCTCAGTGACTTCCAGTTCAAGTCTTTTGTTTCTGATGTTGGAGAAAAAGGAATTGACTTTTTTACTGGGTGACATGATGGGCACAGCCCCAGAACTTCCTCAAATAGGCCAGAAACACAGTCTGACTTCTCAGACTCCAGTGCCTTACCTTTCTTTACTCTTGTGGATGGCAATAAGGGAACAGAGCATATCTCTGTAGCAAAACAAACATCTTGTGAAAACATGGTTCTTAATGCAAATTAATTTTTTTAAAAGCCCACTTGGAAGCTTACATTTAGAGCAAAGTGTAAATACACAACAATTATTTGTCAAAGCAATTTCATTCCTGGCTTATGGAAAAAAAATCCCTTAAAAATAAAATGACAGCTCTACATATGGGATTTGTGATTATATTTAACATGGATATGCTTTACTGCATGACAGCTCCTTTAATTTGAAAGAAGACTACTGTGAGGGGCTCACTACATTTTCATTTACTGCTTAAAGCAGAGAAAAATTCAGAGGGGAGGGCTAATTAAGAAAAAATGCTTGCCTACTATTTCATTGAACTAAGCCTGCTAACAAACACAGTCGTGCTCTCCTTAATATTACGGACACATATTTTATATTGATTGCAGAGAAGAAAGAAAAAATGACTTGTTTTGAACTTTAAAATAGGAAAAATGAAGACAAAACCCAGATAAGCCTTTGGGTGTATCCGCCTCTTTCACTTGAATTATACAACAGCATTTGGCAAGTGATTTAAAGTTGCCAGAGGATATTATCTGGTAGTTATTACATGAAAGCTGGTAAATCAGGTGGAACATTAAAAGGATAATTGTGATTGTCCAAATAGTAAAGATTCCCGAAATTAGAATCCTCCAACCTAAAACTGTGTTTTCTTATGAAAGACTTTGTAATGTCATTGACTTTTTCTACCTACGCTTCAGTTTATCTGATAATAATGAAAATCACTGTTTTTCTCTTCACCTCTTGCTTCCCTTCACCTCCCATGATCTCCCTGACCTTCTCCCTTCTCCTTCCTGTATTTTTTTTGATCCCCTATTTTATGGTTATATCTGAGATGTTTTTCTAAAAAGAATAAAATTGTAGTCACCATTAATACTTTTTACACTAATTTAAGAAATTTCCTCAGAAACTAGAGTTTAATCCAAGCCTTGTTGTGAATTTCTAACAAGTGAACTGAAGTACAAGAACTATTTTAAGGACATATTTAATATGCAAAATAAAAACACATAAAATGCCCAGTCGTTAGAGTAAAAGAAATTTGCTTTTGTAACTGTCGTAGGTGCTTGAAGGCTCATTTTAAAGTATCATTGGAGAAGATGAAAAACAGACTTCCTCAATGCAAAAGCCCTCAAAAGTAAAGGCTATGAACATTTTATCCTGAATATTTGCTGTTACAGTTGCTCACATTTTAACTTTTCATCATACAACAATATAAATTCTGCACACGACAATGTTCTTGAATCTAAAAAATATTTTCATTTACACCTGTTTAAAATCCACCTTCTGCTAACGCATTTAATATGGCAAAGACAGTTAAGCGCAGTGAAAACTAAGGGTTATCTCCCATTGGAAAATGGGGGATGTTCACTTGCTCGAAACTTTAACTTGAATAACCTTGAAAAATATCTCTCCATTTCACACCCTGTGTTTCATTAGTCTTGCAGTCAAATGAATTATCTTAGTTACTGGAGTGTTATGTGAGGTGACACCATTGTTCTGTTATCACTGCTTTAAAAATAGCTCTATCCCTAAACCCCTTCAATAGGGTTTCTTTTAGGGCCCTAATTTTTTCTAATCTATAGCTCAGCCCTCAAAGCATTGTGACCTCTTGCTGTTTCCTTCTCATTATCCCTGCAATTTCAATTATATATGCGACTCTTGGCTGTATTTTAAAACAGTTGTGCATTGCTGATGAGCCCTGAAGTCACCAGGGATGACTGGTGTCAATAGTGAGTCTATGCCGAGCTATTTTTATCCATAAAGCAGTTTACCTCCTGTATGATGAAAGGTGCTAAGGTGAAACCTGCCTCCTATTATACCCTAGGGGTGTCATCAAGAGGGGTATGATCACAGCATACCAATTAAACGGGCTAGAGCACGTTGCTCAGGGTTATATGAAGGAGTAGGGTATTCTCCACATATTTTTGAATTCTTCAGAGGAAAAGCACCAGGGCACAGCACATCGAATTCTTTTGATAGCACAGCTGTGTACATAAACCCTGTATCATGGTTTCTTCTTGGAGGCTGTGCTCTTAGATTTAATTTTCTTATAAGTCATTACAGTCATTATTATTCTTTTCAACCTTGGCAAGAAAAGTGTTACTAGTTCCCAGTGTACAAGATGATCCCTTTCTTTAGACTGTACTTTATCTCATGGATAATTTTAAGAGTTGTAAGAAAAGAAGAGTAGGAATATTGCTTATTTATACATATAGTTAGATAGATAGATACACACATATCTCATATATATATCCCATATATTTATACCGTGTACATACACACACACACACACACACACACACACACACGCACATATCCCAAGCCATCTCAGCACCCTTAATAGCTCCATAAGAATCTTTCCAGTTCTGCTTTTAAACATCCACTTGGAATCTTCTTGCTGTGGCCTGGAACCCTCATTATTTATTTTATTGCCTTTTACTGGCCTGGATTCTGCCTCTTGACTGTTGGAGACTGTGTTCCATTGGAGCGGGAGCATCTGAATGGCTGTTGCTCCCAGAATGCTCTCAAAAATCTATCTTCCTCAAGCCAAAGTCATGACCTGATCAACCATGAAGCTCCCAACTGCAGGGGGATTAGCATAGCACCCCACATTCCACTCATATGTGAGGGAAGGTTGGATTTTTTTTAGAACTACAACTTTCCTTTTATAATCCTAGAGAACTCAGTTCTGATGAATTGAAGCAGGACTGTAAAGTGTTTGCTCTGGTTCAGTCCTTAATCTTTGTTGTGGTATTATATAACTAAACAAATTGCATCACCAATTTCATGTCACTCATAAAACAAAATGTTACTGAATAAATTAAATGTTGTAGTCCTTTATTTATTGTTATGGACTGAATGTTAAAAGCCTAGCCCTCAATGTATTTGGAGATGAGGTTATAAGGGTGGGGCCCTGGTCTGGTGGGATCAGTGCCCTTATAAGAAGAGAAACCAGAGAGCTTGTTTTCTTCCTCTCTGTCATGTGAGAACACAGCCAGAAGGTGGCTCTCTATAAGCCGGGAAGAGAACTCCCACCAGAACCTGATAGTACTGGCACTCTGATCTCAGACTTCCACCCTCCATAACTGTGAGAAAATCTCCATTGTTTAAGCCACCCACTGTATGATATTTTGTTATGGTACACGGAGATGACTCAGACACTACTATTGTCCCTAGAGTTGATATTTGACTTTGTTGAAACACACACAGAGAAACAACAATGACAACAAAACTAGTGAGGCATATAATCATGGTACCAAAAAATAGGTTTATCTGGGTAAAGGTATTAGTCAGCTCTTACCACAATACTGTTGTGTAAGAACCCTTCCCCGAACTTAGCAGCTTCCAACAAGCAGTGATTCTCATGATCAGGCAGGACTGGTTGACCTAAGATGGTCAACTTGGTGGCTCTGCTTCAGGTTGCAGGTCTGTGGTCATGGCTTCAAGCTGCAGGTTGAGTTTAGATTTGTTCAATGTGTTGCAAACTGAAGCCCAAGCTGAAGTGGTGCTGGCTACTCTGTACATGTTGTTTCTCATGGGCGTTACATTTCTAACTGGGTTACAAGGTAGCAAGCCCAGATGTCAAGGCTCTGCTTGTGTCGTGTTTGTTAACATCCCTTTGACCAAAGGGGATCATTTGATCCCCTTTGAACATATCATTGATATATTTTACAAATATATTTTCAATGCCTGGACTTAGATTTTGAAAAATCAAAAATTAGGATGTTGACTATTTCTATAAGGTTATAAGCATGGGACACCCTCCCTGTTGTCTGATTAAGGAAAGTGGGGCAGAGTTTCAGTGTAACAAAAAATATTTTAGGGAAAAACATTGGTTAGTATCTCAAAATATTGTCCCACCATGCAGAAATTAAGAATTGAATTATTTTCAAGAGCCCAAGGGACCCATTTGAAAACACTTTGTGTTCAGATTGAAATTGAAATGCTTGTTGGTTAATGTCTACCCTGACTACATCGTTAAGCTCTCTTCTGTTAAGAAAAGTGCTCTGTTTTTTCACATGTTATTCACTGTAAAAGTAGATGAAACATCAAGGCTGGGGGAGAGGGAAGAGGGGCAATTGAGAGAGAATTTTGGTGTCTCCTTAGAAATGATGATTTTCACCAAAAAATTCTCCCAAGTGATTGGAAGGTTAAAATTATTTTATTTCATTTAGCATTTTTATTTCCACAATTAGCCAAATAGAAACAAACAGAAAAGATTCTCGGGTAATATGAACAAGATTAAAATTTTTAAAAATAGCTTGAAATTTAGATGGTAATTGGATATTAATGTGTAGAATGTATTTTTCCCTGATCTTATAAATTGTTGGGAAAGTGTAGGCACTAGATTAAGCAACAAATCAAATTAAAACACGTCTGATATTCCAAAAAACATATTCAAAGTAAACAGAAAATACACAAGACTTTTCTCATTCTGTTTTTCTTGGGTTATTGTCCAGCATTGAGATTTTCCAGCAAGAGTGTGACAATGAGTGATGTTTTTGATGTAAAATTTCAAAAGATTTTTGGAAAGTGATTTGTGGCTATATAGCTTGTTAGCTTGTAGCTATATAGTTTATATGGCTGGCCATTTATTTTGGTCTAGGTAAGTTATCAAAAGTCATTGTAAACAGATATATGCAATGCTAACATATCTGTGTTTTCAGAAAGGGATAGTTCCCTTTATTTTGTTATTTGAGTTTTTCATTTAAATTTGGCACTTAGCTAAGGTTTTATTTTAAGTCCTTGTAAGGTGCCACAAAACTGAGTAATTTTGTAATTACATTCGATATTATGATACTTAATATATTTTAAATACACTATTCTTTGTAAGCACCTGCATGCTATAATTGATTTAGTAATACTGATTTTTAAGCTAGATATAAAATTTTCATTTGGTGATAATTTGAGGAATGTGCTCCTGTATTTTAGCTGAAATGGTTATATGGAGAGGGACAAAGCACTGAAATTTGTGGATTCACTGAGAAGTTGGAAAAGAAGGCTAATAACCACATGTGAAAAATAACAGTCTGTGACACTGATCATTTTCCTCAACATCCAATCACGTTTACATGGATTTGGGGAAAAATGCAAAGGTTCAATATTTTAAATTATTGAAGTGCTATATATTACTTGTTGTAAAGGTGAAATTATTAATTTCTCCAGTAATGTTTTGATTTCTTACCCATTCAACTATTTTCAGTTGGTGATTTCTCAATGCCCATTGGATGAGAAAATGTAACCTACATTCTAGGAATATGTAGGAGCAGGGCTGTTGACCGGTAGGAGTTAAATGGATGCAGGAAAAAGCAATAAACAACCGGGATTCTTACACTTTATAATATGTAGTTTTGGGGTAATTTTGTGGTTTATTTTTGATAAACTTTTAAGTAATAGAAGTAAGACATTTTTATTATTCAAAACTGGGTTGGAGGAAGTACAAGAGTATAAAACAAAAAAAAGCAACCATATTCTCACTTCCCAAGGCAAGCTGTCATTGCTATTTTGGCATATTTGGTCAGGTATATTTCTATCTGAAATTAGGTTTTTCTCTCTTTATTTTCATATTTGTTTATTTAGCTAGATACTGCTATATTTGTAACTTCTTATCCCTTTTATTTACTGTCATGCATGTACTTTTATGTTATTATAGACTCACTCTAAATGGTTCCATAATATCCCATTATGTGGACTTAGGTTATTTTTATCTCTTTACCATCCTAAATAACTCAGCTGACCATTTTTTGTGTGTTTCTTTTGGACAGCTTCCAGGCCTTGAAATTATTAGATCAAATGATACTAACTTCTTTAAAAGGCTCTTCATATGTATCATGTAAATACTCCAGAAAATTGTTTTATCAATTTACACTCCCCCCAGCATCATATGGCACGTAAAACTGATGCGGATAAATACCTCTGTCTTATAAACTACTTTGTGTAACCAAAATTTTGCTTTAGAGATATTAGAATTTGATAACAAGCTTAGCATGTTTTAAAAATAATGCTGATATCACAAGCTAACACACATAATGATAAGCAAATGTTTTTATATTCCAGAAAATCTGCTGTCTGGGTTAAATTCATAGTTTATGTGGGTTACATATAAATATGTAATACATATTTTATATATACATATGCAATGCAATATATATCTATACTATAGATCTATATATAATGATATACATTCGTGTAATTTTACTGTATTAATTTTTTACATTCAGTTTCCACTGAATTACATTCAGTTTGATTGCAAACTAACACATATACAATAAGAATTTGAGTTCTATTGCAAATAATATATTCTTGGAGTCTAGATTCTGAGAGAGAGAGAGAGAGAGAGAAAGGGAGAGAGATTATATACTACCTGGAATGAAATTTGTTTTCCTCAAGTGAAACAATTATGGATAATGCATAGACATTTAAATTTCCCCTGGAAATATTAGAATATTTTATTCTAAACCCTCAATTTTTATTTCCACACTTTGTGTGATGCATCAGAAAGACAGTATTATGTTTTTGTTTTACAAGTCCTCAGTAGAAGACTCTCAATTTCTTTTGTAGGTTCCTTTCATTTAACAACAAATTAATTAATAATTTTGACTTTTAAATAAATTTTTAAAAGCAGTCTAATTGTTTTATCTTAATATTGCTTGCATGAGTTTTGGTAATTACAGGATTAGCTATACCAGTAGTTTATCTACTGAATCATATGAAAAAGTAATTTGTATATATTCTTTATATTTATACACAATTGGGGAGTTTAATTTTTATGGAAATAATAATCATTGACTGTTGGTTTTTCTAGTTGCTCTTAAAAACCTGAGGCTTTGCAGTTGTCAGCAGTGCAGTTCCATGATGCAAAGTCATAAACTTACCTTCCATCCTCTTTAGAGGTCTGAATATTTTGCATCCAGCCGTGGGAAGCAGTCTTAAACCTCTAATCGAAATCAAAGATTACACCACAGGGGTGCAATGTCTCTAATTTGTCTTGGAATGATGCAGTGGCTTCCCTTGACTGCTGTGATTAAATTCATTCTAGTTGTTCAGTTAATGAGAATAGCACATCTTAACCCATAGAAGATATTTCCTTTTTATGGCCCCATGACTCTGAGCAGATTAGCATCATTATCAAGAAATAATATTTAGTAAAGGAATGATATGAGTGGCACTAGGCTAGGATCCCTACAGATCTAGTCACAAGAGCATATTCCTTAACCTTCAGCTTATGACTTTCCAAAACACAGCAGTTGCTCAAGCATGTGTGTAGATACAGTTAAATATGTACTACAAAACTAAAGGACAACCTGAAATTTAGGGACAACATAAAGAATTCATTCTTGCCACTCGGTTAGTGATAAAGTTATTCAACATCCTGAAAAGATGCAAAGCTGATAGTGATAGATATATTACCCCTGTTTGGTGAGTTTAGTGATCATTTTCGTACTTTTCTGGACTTGCATTTTTGAGGTGGTGAGTCACTTAAAAGAATGGTGTCTTACTGCACTTTTAAAGCTAGTGTATTCTGTAGTGGTGGACTGAGGAGAAAAAGTATATAAAATATGGGTTTCAAGATACTTTGGTGGAGTTTAGAGTTGTTAGAGTGGAATCTAGCTCAGGAGATATTTGACTAAGCTATGGTACCACATGAATGAGGTTCAAATTCTGGCAACATCATCTGTCAGTTTTAGGACTTAGAGCAAATTACACAAATTTTCCTTTAGATTGCTTATCTTTAAAATGAATGTTGATGAATATCATCATCTTCATGAATTTTTTGGTGAATTTTAAGTGAGATAATGTATATAAAGTGTCTGGCATATAGTAAGAACTCAATAGAGGTAGCTGCTGATGTAGCTTTGATTATTCAATTTATTTATATTAGTTGTTAAATTGATTAATTAATTATATATTTTCCTGCCACTCAGCTGTCCCTTGACATCTCCCTCTTGTTTTCTGTCTACCTGATTGGAAATCATCAAATTGAATATGTCTAGAATTGTCATTGGGTCTGCTGCATTCTCTGGATGGTGTGTCTTCAAAGGACTGAAGCTGAATCCGGCCTCTATACCCCAACACCAAATTAAATCTTGGAGACAGTTTTGGGTGAAGTAGAAAGAATAGCTTTATTGCTTTGCCAGGCAAAGAGGGCCCACAGCGGGCTAATGCCCTCAAAACTGTGTCCAGATCTGGAGGGGGCACTGAGGAGTTTTATAGTAATTGTTCAAAGAGGGTGTGAGCAGCTCGTGGACATTCTTCTGACTGGTTGGTGGTGAGGTAAGTGGGAGTCAGCATCATCAACCTCCTGGTTCCAACCCGTCTGGTGTCTAGGTGCTTGTGGGCAGCACACTGTTAACTTCTCCCACCTGGGGGGGCTTTCAGTATCTGCAAAATAGCTCAAAGATATTGTTATGTGTATCCCTTGAGGGGGAACCAGGACCCTGCCCCAAGGCTGCACTATTGTTTCTTGACTTCTCCTCCCTTGTCTCTGCATCCCCTCCCTTCCCTAATTAGCATCAGTTTGAACCTGCCCATTGGAACTCAGGGAAGGTCATGGAGGCTGAAGGAAGCCTATTTCCTGTAATCAAGACATGGGGGACACAGAAAGGCTTTTGTGCCCAGGAGCCCCACAGGGTCCTGCTCGGTATCAGGTTGAGCCACTAAAGAAAGTCTCTTTAACTAAGTCACTTCTTTACGTGCCCCTGATTTGTCCTGAATCAAGACTCTCATACCTTGTCCTAGGCCTGTCTCTCTTTCTGTGCATGAATCACCAAGAATGCAGTGCTGTCTTAAATTCCTAACTGCCAGGTTTCACAGGTGAGAATCGGAATAGTCAGGGTGCATATGAAAAAGGGATGGTCAGGACCCAGAGGATACAAATGCAGATTGGGGGATCCCAAGAGAAAGAAGAAATCTAGGCAGATGAGCAGTTGCTGAAGCAGACACTCAGAAGGAGGTAAGTACAGCCTCTAGCAAGTGAGGAAATACAAAATCATGGGTGAAATAAGGAGCAAATTGGTCAGAGTAAAGTACTCTATGCCAGGGTTTCCAGTAGCAGCTAATAGGAGAATCAGCTATGCGCATTGAATTCAGGATTTTATTCTAGACTTTGAAAGGCATTTATGAAGCAACAAAGGGCTTTGGAACAGATGCAGTGGTTACATTTAAGGTATCAAGCTGAGTTTCATTCATCCTTCCAGTCATTCAAACAACCTCTGTTGATCATATTAACCAAAATTTCCGAAACAGAGACCTGATTGAAATAAAAAGGTGTTTATTCGGGGTTTGTTAGGACTGCAACCTAGGAGACACAGATTCAAAAAGCACTTGAATTGTGTTCCACCGGACTACAAAATGGGGGAGGCTTATAAAAGCGAAAACGTCAAGGTTACAGTTAGTTACATGAGTTGTTTATCAAGAATTATAATTGGAGCTGGCAAGAAGTAGGGTGCTTGTTAAATAAGAATTGGTTTGAAAGAGTTTGAAATGGTTGCATAGTTACAAGGGGAGACCTTGAGACCACAAGGTAGCAGCTGGCAGGTGTTGTTCTGACTACGGCCGGTGGTGTCCTTGGGTCTGGTACAGTTCAAGGAAAGTTCAGGTTCTCAGTGGTGCAGAGACGTGTCTGTGACTAGATCCTCAATGGCTTCCCAATTCCATTTCTGTATGCTTGAACTGTGATTATTCCATTATAATTGCAATTGGTCATCAGTCACCTCCACAGAGGTGGCCAGGCACTGAAGAACCACAGAGTACTGGCATTAAAACAGTGAAGCGTCTCTGCCTTCTTGGTGGAATTTAATTCTGAAGACTTTGGTCAAGGTTCTCAGTCTCAGAAGTGGGAGTACAGGAAGAGAAGCTGGATCATAAAGATGAGAGCAAAAGTCTAGTTTAAGCAATGGGCTGCTGGACCAATAGGAATTTAGGCCTTGACCTTAACTTATAAATGTAAAGGAGTAGAGAACTTTAAATTCCTTCAGTCTAGGACCAAGGCTGGTCCTGGAGTAGAGGATAGTGGAGATAGTGGAGGTAGCATGTTTAAGTAACTTTGTATGTAATGGTCAAGGAAAAACAAAGGCAAGAAGTAGCGTAGACCACATCCAAAAAACTATGTACTTCTCTTTTTATTTCCTTCTTTATTAGATATGCTGAATTTCTCTCAAGTCCCTCTATAGAACATCTACAGAAAAGTAAAATGAGAAACATTATGAAAAGGGATAACTTTTTAAGAGTATCAATTTAAGATACAACGGAGGCCATTTTCTAATGACAAATTTAATTTGTGAAAAGCTGGTAGAATATTAACTCTAGAATGGTGATTTTTAAAAGGAAATTTCCATAGTTAAAGTAAAAATTATTGGAACAGTGTCAGCTTATATCAGGTATTATGCTTTAGAAATGCACAAGAAAGAAGCAATTACCGGTTTCCAAATAAAAAATGATAGTAATAGAAAATTCAGATTTCAGTGTATTGTAAATTTAATAAATAAGCTATAAAATTGCCATTCACTGACTGAAATTGATTTTTGGCATCAAGTTTCAAGCATGGTATATGTAATGTAATGACAACTTTCTAAGCAGAATTATCCTCTTGGATTTGCTCAGATCCCTTCAGTTTTTTTAATTTGTATGACTGAGACAGTGTGGATAGGTTCATATTGCAGGAGACTCAGTTAATTTATGTGCTAACTTTAAGATTCCACCGTCCCGTCTATTCTTTACAACAAGTATGTTTATTAAAAGTATTATGATAGGATATGTTTAATTTTAAGACATAATGCAGAAAACCCAGCAGGTAAGAAAAATACTTTGGAGGTTCCCTTAGAAGCAGGAAGCTTTGCATGTTAAGAAAGCTGCATACACTTGCTTTTTGTTCTTTGAGTTTAGCTCAGTGATTCATAAACTTTGGTGTGTAAGAGATGACCGTACAGGATTTAAAATCCAACCATGTATATAATATGGATGATATAGGGGTTTTCCAGGCTCATTTTTATCGTACTTTATTTTTACTATTCATGCTGACTTTGAAAAGTAGCTTTAGAGCAAGATTCCATTCAACTGTCTATGGTTGAATAACAATGTTCGATTCTAACACAACTAAGTCTTATCTACAGAGAGTATACATTTATACATATGGCTGTCCAGATGCTTAAATACCTCAGTGCTAATAATAGAATCATTAATGTATTTATATTATGAAAGTAGTAGAAAATGATACTGAAAAGTAATATAAAATTAGGTGGCATTTGAAGGAATATGAGAAATTCTTCTTACTCAGTGCTCAACCAAGCAAAACTTGTGTTCTGCTTCCATTGTGATATTCACGAGTTTGGGTCTGGAATAGTGTGTCATTCAGGGTCCAATTAACAGACAGAAACCACTTCAGTTATTTTAACAGAAGAGAATTTAATATAAAGAATTGTGATTTAAATATTGGAAAACTGAAAGAGTAAGAAGAGAATAGAGGTGGCAACTGCCAAAGTACAATAGCCATCACTCCTGACAATGAGAAAACAAAGAGAAAGGATCAATCAGAATTTCTAAAACTTAGAAGCTTGGGGAATTGGGAGATTGGGATTGACACATATACACTAATATATATGAAATAGATAACTAATAAGAACCTGCTGTATAAAAATGAAATAAAATAAAATACAAAATAAAATTAAAAAAAAAGAAGCTTGGGGGACCTGGACATTACTGAGCTGGATCTTAGACCTCCAAGGAGGGGGTACCGACTGGCTGGTGCTGGTATCTCTGAGATAGCAGAAGGGGCCCATTAAGACTGAGTCCCAGACCTCTGCCAGGCAGTTGGTGCTGGTATTATTTCTACAGCAAGGGTGCAATGAAGCTGATTCTGTAAGTGTTGGGGGAAAAAAAAAGCAAGCTGGATTCAACAGCTCTTGCTAAAAATGAGTGCTACTGTAGGCATGAAAAAGCAAGTCTGGGGGCACTGCTAATAGAAACAGTAAGTCCGCAGGAAGCAAATAGGAATGAGTAAGTCCTTTCTCTGTCTTCTAGTCCTGCAGTCTCCCTGTAGTGCTCCCTATTGCCAGGTCCTAACAGGGAGTGAGCCAGCAAAATGGAAATGTGGCTTACAGAGTCTGAGCCTCAGCATCACAAAGCAGAGTATAAAATGGTGAGTGAATGTGAATATAAGAAAAATAAAATAACTGGCACAGATGGCAGTATTTCCAAGAAATTTGGAAAAGAAAGTAATTAAGGTATTAATAAATCAGTAATTGTTAAATAATTAGTAATAACTAAAATATTTTCACGGAATTTTAAGGATTAAAAAATGAACAAGCCCAATGTTTAAGATAAGGCAATATGTAAACATCTCATATTTACATTAAAGTGTGATTTTCCTTGTAACTCCATCACCTTTGCAAAATTACCTTGCCCTCTGGAGAAAGTATTTTTCAAAGACGTGAATTATGACCTAACAGGTAATAATTTCTGCCTACTATGAATATTTGGGCATTGTAGAAATGACAGTATACAGTGTTTAACATTTCTAACTAAAAATGCTAAAGCTGTCCTTTCTAGTGATGATAAAGGATATGTATTTATTCTTTTCACAAGAGAAATTATATAAATATTGAATATTAAATTCTTTTAAAGACAGTATTGTCCTAACATTAAGTATTTAACATTCAGCAATGGACTCAGAAATAGTGGCTGTGTTCTCTCTACAAAAATAAAACCATCAAAAACAAAAACCCGGTTCAGACTGCTTTAAGAAATATTTGGAATGTTAACTTCAAAATATTCTAGAGCCAAGGTAAAGCCAGTGAGCTGAAATTTCATTTGCTTCAACTGTATTATTTAGAACTAGCTTCAAAGAAGAGTTTTAGTAAATGCTCAGAGTGTCTAATTGGCTTTTTTAGCTCATACAGTTCAAAGAAGTAGACTGACAGTGGCATCTACCATTCCTAACTGTACTTATTGTAATACTTTTTGCCAATTTCCTTCATGATTTCAGCTTTATACTAGTTTGTATTCATAAGTAATTCACTGTAAGATCTTTAGCTTTTTTTAAAAAAATAATTACTTAGAACCATCAGATTTCAGAGCTGAAAGGAATCTTACTCTTTTTAACTCAGCCAAATTTGACTGGGATTCTACAATGTACCTAGCATTCTTTTTTTTTTTTTTTTTTTTTTTTGTGGTATGCGGGCCTCCCTCTGTTGTGGCCTCTCCCGTTGCGGAGCACAGGCTCCGGACGCGCAGGCTCAGCGGCCATGGCTCACGGGCCCAGCCGCTCCGCGGCATGTGGGATCCTCCCAGACCGGGGCGCGAACCCGGTTTCCCTGCATCGGCAGGCGGACGCGCAACCACTGCGCCACCAGGGAAGCCCCCTAGCATTCTTGAGTTAGAAGGAGATGACATTTGAATGGGAAAATAGTTTTGGAAAAAATAATTAAAAGACTGTAATATGTACTATCACAGGAGTCTGTACAATGTGCTATGGAGACAGAAAGAGGCAGAGACCACCTTTACTAGGCTGGGGATGAGCTGGAGTTGGAATTGATATTGACTTTGGCCTTGAAAATAAAAGGATTTTGCATGCCAGCATGGGTTCGACAGAGCATTCAAGTCCAGCTCCCTCCAAACATGTATCAGACACCTGCTCTATGCAGGCAGTCTGTTAGATGCTGAAAATACTCAGCTGAAAAAGATATGTTTTTGCCTGTTAGAGCTTTCAGCCTCTTAGCCGGTAAGGAAAATGTTGGGTAGTGTAAAGTCATGAACCAGTTGTGGTCAGGAACCAGTGGGTAGTTTGGTATGATGGTAGGGTATATTTGGGGAGCGGGGGTTGGCAAGCAGTTGAAGAGGAAGTAGGAAAGATGGACTAGGGATAGAATGTGGATGGAAAATATGCTGCTCAATTGAGATGAATGTGTTTTTAAAAAATAGAATGATATTTTCAGATTTATTTTTTGCATCTTGAGAAGGTATATGTAGTGGCAGAATGTGGATGGGGAGAATACAGGTGGGGAGGTTACCTAGGAGGCTAGTATCTGTTCATAAGAGAGAAGAGGAATTCCTAAACAAAGGTCATGACTGTTAGGATACATTCAAGAACATCTTGACATTCTTTCTGTCTTTCTGTGGAAATGAAGCCCTCTGCGAATTAAATGACAAGATGTCATGGCTATTTGGTAGAGTAAATGAAAGTAGGAACTAAAGGTCTTGATTTCTAGCTAAGCATTCTTTTTATGGTACCATACCTCTTGTCTAGCCGGTTGAACTGGAAAAGATCATTTATATCAGGAATTAACCTACCAAAAAGTAAAGCAAAAATGAAAACACTGAACTTCATCAAATCATAATTTTCTTTCAAATATGGAAAACATCAATTTATAGCAAATTAAAATATATTAGAGGTTCTTTAAATTAACTGCTATTCATTCATTCATTCAATCAATATTTGTTGAATGAATCCCTATCAGTTGTTACTAGCTGGCATCAGCAAAGGAAATTATTAATGGTGGTATTATATAGGAATTTCAAATATGAAGAAGCAAAGAAAGAGAAAATAATTTGGAGGGGAGGCAGCAGAAGTCTCACTTTTTAGGAAGCTCAGAGTTAAACTAGTGAATTATAAATACAAGCTAAGATGAAGGTCATGTGCCCATATGTAAATGGCAACCCTTTCTCCTGCAGTGTTCTTTCTTTATTACCATAGTTTCCCCAGGTCCAAGATGAGTTTGCCACAGTCACTGTCATTAATGTATATTATTTCTACCTGAAGGCCCCTTTGCTTTTAAAATTTTTACCATGAGGAAGGTAGCAAACTTTCAGTTATCCCTCTGGCTGCAAGAGGTTTAGAGAGAATAGCTGTGAGATATGTAGGCATTAAGAGACTTGATATATGTGGATAACATAACATAAGGAATAGATTCAAGAGCTTATATAAAATACAGATATTGCAGAGGTACCCTGCCTCTATCCCACCACTTTTCCTTCATTATTAGAGGTGAAAATTAACTTTTTGTATTAAATTATTTAAAAATCAATAAGATTCTATCATCTAATCGAACCACTGGTGTGATAGCTCACAACTTTATTAGAGATTTCCTGAAGTACTCAATAGAGTTACTCCTGTTTGTTTTGTGATCCAGGTCCAGGAAAGCCATAATATGCTGTAATACTATTTTAGTAATTTATTGTCTGAATGGATTATAATACTAATAAAAATCTCCATAGAGCTACAGTTGTACACCCTAACGTTTTGTTGAAGTTAAAGATTCACTTAATCCTTTTAACATGACATTATTAAATACATAATGCAATCAATCTAATAATTAAATCCTATTATAAAAATGATTTATTTCTCAATCATTTTTCATACAGTAGTACTAAATGTACTATTAAGTTCAAATGTCTAATTAAATTGAACCCAAGCTTACTTTATCTCACATTCATTAAGTATCTTATTTAAATTATGGGCAGGTGATGTTTTTTTAAACACAATTTCACCAATCATATAAAATAAACTCTATACTTATCACATGGGAAAATGTCATTTTGGAAGCTTTTAGTCCTCTAGTCAAATGTTCTTTCTGTATCACAATGGCCCCAATCTCTGATCATCATAGATGAAAGCAAGGTCAGAGACGGAAGTAGGTGAGTTGAAAAGTAACTTCAAATCATGGATAATAGGTAGAACATTATTGCTTATTTACTGGTTCCCAAAGGTGCTTGGGAGCTGGGGGATACCATCTCCTTGGTGGCATTTGGAAATATGTGTAGGCATATTTTTTTTGGTTGTCACAATGATTGGTTGTGAGGAAATCCTATGTATGTCTAGTGGGGAATGTGAGGTATGTTAAATATCCTACCATGTAAAGTACAAGCCTGCACAAGAATATCCCATTCAGAATACTAATAGTAAGCCACGGAGAAATGCTGAGGCCACTTAGGGAGGAAACAGAAGCAATATGATTTAGAGTTCATGTATTTGTCTCCAGTAGATATTCTTCTTCACTTTCCTCAGGTAATACACAGAAGGTATTAACCAAGATAAAGAATAGTAAATGACAGTGGAGAATTGAATTCAAAGAGGAGGTGAGGAGGAGAAGGTAGTACATGTGGGAGCAGAACAGTGGAAAGTGGATGCCAGGCTTCTTACAGGAATGTAATGTTTGTAAGTGCGAAAGCAGAGGGGGGAAGCTGGTTGCCTTAGTAAATTCCCATCCTCACTTACTGGTGTGTTTTACCCCATTATCTAGTATCTTCAAATAGAAATCTGATGCCCTTACTACTAGAATTGGGAGAATGCCTGTTTCAGGTTGGGTTTTCCTGAAGCCCGTCTGGAGATGAGGATTTACGTGCAAGTGATTTATTAAGGAAATGTTTCCAGGGATGACAAATAAGGGAGCAAGGGAAGTCAAGCAGGAATAGGGAAGGAGTTATACAAGGGGCAATTGCAGGCAAAGTCCCAGCCTCAGGCTAATCCTACAGGAATACTCTGGGTCTAAATCACCCTTCAGAGTGCGTTTCAGCTTAAAGCACAGGAGCTGTTCTTTTGTATTCCTATACTGCTCAGTCATTGGCTTAAGACTACCCTGAGGTAACACAGGCACCAAGGTAGTGCCAGTTTTCTGGTCTTTTGGGCAAAGCAGCTTTAAAAGCCTGAGGATAGTCATCCAAAGAGATGCAGGTGCAGATTTTGGAAAAGCAAAGCCCACAAAAGCCAGGCGATAGGCACACAGAGATGTTAATGGAATCTTAGTGGACGTGGGTGGAGCACCTACAGTTTTTTTGCTATAACCTTCAAACTGTTAACTTTCAGAAGATTACATTGACCCAATCAGAGGTGAGGCCATTATCTGAATAATTTATTTTATTTTTTTATAAATGTATTTATTTTTATTTACTTTTTTTGGCTGCATTGGGTCTTCGTTGCTGCGCGTGGGCTTTCTCTAGTTGTGGTGAGCGGGGCTACTCTTCGTTGCAGCGCGTGGGCTTCTCGTTGCGGTGGCTTCTCTTGTTGTGGCTCTAGGCGCGTGGGCTTCAGTAGTTGTGGCTCACAGGCTCTAGAGCGCAGGCTCAGTAGTTGTGGCGCACGGGCTTAGTTGCTCCAAGGCATGTGGGATCTTCCGAGACCAGGGCTCGAACCCGTGTCCCCTGCATCAGCAGGAGGATTCTTAACCACTGCGCCACCAGGGAAGCCCTGAATAATTAATTTTAAAATATCTTCAATTGTACTACAGCTACAGTTAAAAGAGAACAAAAAAATCCTAATACAAACAGAACAGATTCAGAATTGCAATGTTATTAAAGATGATATTTGTTCAAATGTTAGTGTATTTCTTAATTTTACAGTTTTATATGACAAAATAGTTTTCTAAAGGCGATATTTCATCATATGTGCTGATGAGTTTTAAATGGTAAGTACAGGGCTCTCAGGGAAGTGCTCTTTTAAATTTTGAGTTCCTCTCAGTCATATTAATCCATTTGAATTTCACAAACCAGGCATGTCGGAAGTGTAGTTCAGTTGAGTGTAGTTTTGATGATATTTCTCTGCTTACGTCTGGCTGCAAGACTCTCCTAAGACTGATTCTGCAGCGGAACACTTGCTAGAGGGGAAAGGGAGGCTGTGATCACCAAATATCGCCATTATCCACTGGCATCCTCTTGTAATTCTCTTAGTTGAAGCTTTGTGGTATTTGTGTGTATCTTAATTATTGGATTTTAATTGGCGATGTTATTGATTGTAAATCATTTTGATGAAAACTACCTTTTATCTTAAAGTTTAAATGTACCTAGAGGCTATTTATTCACAGACGCCTGTGTTCAATGAAAACATTAAAGTAATAGTGTAAGTAGTTGAAATGTGTCCCGTTTGGTACAAATTAGTTTTCCACATGGTACAACTCAGTCAAAAAAATAAATGTAGCTGAAAGTTGACGAACTGTTCATCAGCTTCAAATTCAACAAATGTGTACTGAGCTTTCACTAAGTGCAATATACAGTGGTAGCTGTAGTAGAGGATAAAAAATTAAAATAAAAACCAATTTCTGCCAGCTATGAGTTCATTATACAGTGGGGACACACACACACACACACACACACACACACACACACACACACGAACTTTAATATTAGTCATTTAATGATCATTGCTAAATCAAGACACAAAGAAATGACTGAGGGAAAACAAGAGCAAGATTTTTTCTGGAGTTGATGGTAAAGGAAGGATAAGGCAAGTGGGCATCAAGAAATAATTAATTGAAACAGAGCCTTGAAAAAGGATGTTGGAGGAGAAGAAGGACACTAAAGACAGAGCACGAAAATGGAATCTGCAGGGTAAGAAAGAGTATGAACCAGTAGGCAACTGTGCTTAGAGTAATTACAAGGATGATTTAGGAATATGACTCTGGTTGTACTGTATAGACTGAATTGGGTAGTAGTCAGGGTTTGAGAATTATAGGTGGGAAGACCATGTTAGAGTTTATTATATTTGACATTTTGAATCTAGAGTCAATAAGGCTTAGGATTGATGCAATTCAAGGATGTGAGAGAATGAGTCAAAAATAAAATTTTTCATGACTGAGAAAAGAGGATGGTGGTGTCATTAGATAAGATAGGAAATATGGTCGAGGAGCAGGCTTATAAAGGAGAGGTGATGAGCTGTATTTGGGATATACTGGATTTGATTTGTTGATGGGATGTCCAAGTACAGCCTTCCAACAATCTCCTCAAACACGTGTCTAGGTCTGAGGAGGGAGATCAGTGTGTGAATTTGATAGATGTGGCATTGAGAGGGTAACACAGGCAAGATGCCAGAATTAAAGATAATGAATTTGGAGTCATCCATATGGAGTTTAAGCCATTTGGCCTGATGAGATGGCAAAATCATATGGCACACGGTTAAAAGCAAAAGGGATCCAAAACCAAATCTTCAGAAGAGTTTATGTTTAAGTTATGGGCAGATAAAAAACTAAAAATAGAACTACCATATGACCCAGCAATCCCACGACTGGGCGTATACCCTGAGAAAACCATAATTCAAAAAGA